>NC_139631.1:47622579-47932579 GCF_964638095.1 Poromitra crassiceps | reverse complement strand
ATTATTCTCAGTTGGAAGTAGGGATGGGCATCGAATTTCGAATTTTCGAATAATCGTTGTTATTATCAAGGTCGACTTTTATTATTGAAATTCGAAATTCAAAATTCAAAAGAAAATTTTTTTTTTTTTTTTTTTTTTTTTTGAGTGAAATGTTGCATTGTCTCCCCTGATTCTAAGTATAGTCAAATCGCTTGGTTTGAGCAAGTAAAACAATTTTTATAAGCATTTTAAGCAAGGTTTATGGAAAAATGAATGGCGGATGAAATCCCATGAAGAGGGAGAGGGGGTGACTTTGGCACCCCTTTGGCACTCAGACCTGAGCCTACTAAATATTTAATGAACCACTCATGATTGTCAAAACTGTTTTTTATTTTCGAAAATGTCAATGTCATGTTCTTTACTTCAGTGGTGCAATGCTTGTTTGAGCTAAAAATCCACAGCAGAAGCTTTTTATATTAATTAATAAAGCCGTAGACTTAGAATCAGGGGAGACAATGCAACATTTCACTCACAAAAAAAAAAAAAAAAAATTACATTTTTATTTTTATTTTCGAATTTCGAATTAAATTCGAATTTGGCCAGCGAATTTCGAATAGTGTTTTTGCTAGAAATGCCCATCCCTAGTTGGAAGCGCTTGGAGCCGGTGACAAATACACGCGGAACGCTGTGAAAAAGCTGGGTTTTCAGTGCAGAGCAAACGCAGCAGAGAGCCACCAGAGACACACCCACGGAGGAGGGGTTTGCAGTCGAGGGGGGTGGGGCACGCAGGGCAGCATACAACACCGACCCAGACAGACCCAGACAGCAGGCTCGATGGACAGATTGGCAAGCTAGAATATCTGATGCCCACCAGCAGTAAATCAAGACCAGCAAGAAAGTGTAGGGTGTCACTACATCAGAAAATATTAGCTTCAGAGTCAGTGATGTGCTTGAAATGCTTCATTTCACAAAAGGCTGATTATCTCAGCTTCTAATTTGAAACGTCTGTTTTTGGTGAAAACAACCTATCTTCTCCGGCTGATAACTAAAGAACGGAAAATGATATCAATAAACTTTTTTTTGCTGATGATACAATAGAGTATCATCGTTCTTTGGGCGTGTTCGGTGTTTACATAGTAATATCACACATCGGTGTGGAGCCGCGGAGTGGCAGGGTAGGTTGGAGGCCACTCCAGTCTGACCGGCTCGCTTCCCCTTCCTCCTCTGTCTCTCGGCACACGCAACAGTCAGTCAGTGCCATGGGCACACCCCACTGCAAACGCTCTCTCTCTGACTGTCACTCTCTCACCGTCCCCTCTTCCCAGACCAGCGTCCACATCACCGCTGCCTGCTGCTGCTGCTATCTGTCACTCACGTTGTAACATGCATACAGCCAGGAGAGGACTTTTGTTTCGTATTGCGAATAGAACGACGAACATAATAATAAAACGCATCCGCCACTCTGTGTGTAAACTACGATATTCAAACTGAGTCAACTCAAACTCATTTCCTCATCTAGGCTACTCAATAACAGCCAAATCCACAACTGTAGAGTGGACATGACTTCGAAGGTCTCTGGGCTCCAGAGCTATAGGCTATAAACTCCTTGTCCATGGATAACATTTTGACGTTTATTTATTTTAGTTTATTAGTTTATTTGGCAGGGACATATACAAAAAAAAAAACATTAAACCCCATAGGGGAAGAGATGCTTTGTAACAGATTTAGCCATAGGCTACTTTCCATCTGAAGCCCCTGTTCTGTTGCACCTTTTTTCTTTTGGAAAAGTAAATGCATGATAGCTGTGGGATATACTGGAATTAATTGTTTTATATTCATTGTATTTACACAAAAAAGAAAAGCTCTGTCCAGTAGCCTAACCTGGAACACTTTTATTTTGAGATGTTTTTGAGTGAGATGTCCTACCTCATGCAAATGATAAGAAATGTGACATGAATGTTAATTTTCTATTAAAGCAAAGTAAAAAAAAAAAAAAAGTAAAAAAAATAACCCGCCAATTATTGTTCTTAGAAAAAAAATCGGAATCGGCAAAAATCGGTATCGGCAAGTCAGACTATTCAAAAATCGGAAATCGGAATCGGCCAACAAAATCGCAATCGGTGCATCCCTAATAACTATGTCTGGTCTATATCTATATAACTACTATGTCGGTTATAGTATAACCGACAAATACCTGCTTCTCTTGTCCAATAAGTGATAATACTGTAATTTCACATTTTTGTATTTAAAAAAGGAAGTAGTTTATGCACACCTGAGTCTAAATTACTATGGCTTTTGTTGTGTTTTTTCTGCAGACTAAGCCATAGGTGTTTGGTTCTATGAAAGCCTTTATTTTTTGTATTGAATGAACACTAATATCATATTATATCATAAGTGTTCTTTGTTTTGTGTTCACAATAGTGATGTCAGTTAGATTTGGTTAGGTCAGAGCATATGGAATATTAAATCATCCATCTTTGCTCACTGCATCTGCCTTTCTTACTTACTGTCATTACTGGCAACTAAACCTGTTTGAATTTTGCATTGGGGAGAGTTCTATTGAAGTGAATGGGCAGGCATGGAAAGTCCACTATAAACCATTATCTGTGTGTCGTTTCACTTTTTATTGAAAATGCTTCCACCAGATTGTCACGGCTGCTTTATGAGAAACGCCATTTGACTGGCGACAACAACGTTGACATCACTGGCACTCGGCATAAGGAGGATTAACGTTATTGTCATTATCGTTATCAGATTCTTCATTGTCAATAACGTAACGCTAAACATCACTGAAACTGACGTTACTCGGTGTTACGTTGTCGTTGACGTTACAGCTAGAAGTGCCTTGTTCGACTTGTCCTGTTTGTTTTTTCTGAGCGGGTCCCCCTTCTGACGACGTAGTTTTCCTTTTTAGCCAGCGATCTATCATGTTTGCAAGCAGCTGTCTGTATCCACCAAGAAACCAGCAGAGGAGCGTTGATGTCGAGAGAGGACTGAGCGGACAGCGAGCGTGCTAATGTTTGTTGTTAACTGGTCACGGAAGTGAAATTTGGTCCGCCCGTGTAACCGTCCGGCCAGTGATTTGAATGCATTAAGCCCCGTTCCGCACAAACATAGATCGGTCTGCGCAAACCATTGCGGGATTACTCCCCCTTTATAAATTGAAAATATGCGGGAATTCTGGAAAATGTTCGGGATTCCCGCAATCCCGCGCCGAATTTTAAGCCCTGCTTCACGGTACTAGTTCACCAGCCTCAGAGCAGCCTCAGACATCACAGACCAATTGCATGCATTGATAATCACATGAGATGGTACTCAGCCAATCAGGGCCGCCGCTCAGCTGCTGCAAGGACAGTAATGGCGTCGCCCAGAGTCGCCCATTTCCAGAAAGATCAATGAGGAAAACACAGCCATAAGGGCAGTTCTTGACAGAAATAGACTCAATAACAACAATTAAACACGAACACTATGCACCAGCGAAGTTTATCGCCGGAAAATATGTTTTCGTCGTGAGATGGATGGATTATTTTGGACTGCATGTGGAGCCAGCTGGGCTACACTTCTCTCATTGTTATTTCTAAAGTTAAGCTCTTTGCTATGTATTTTACTTTTTCAATGTAGCCCTTATTTTACTTGAAAGAGAAAAGAACGTGTATTATTAAAGCACGTAATACCAGTTAAATGTGAAAACTGAAAAGATATATTTTTTTATTTGAAAATATATTCTTTCTGAAAATAAACATAGTTGAAAATACTGAATTACTTTATTTGATATTTATCAGTCAGTTGTTGACTACATGCAGACGTTGATAGAACTATTAGGCTACTTCAATATATATGGCACTGAATAGTCATAAAAGTTAGACGTTGCGATGTTCCGGACCCTTGCTCGAGGAGATTTTCTCTAACTGGACCTTTCTGAATTTGAATTGAATACCCCCTCTTTCATGTGAGCACGCTAAGTGATAAGAGCCGAGCCGAGTGATAAGAAGCAGTGAGAGCGCTTATCAGTATGGCCATGTTTGGTTTAGGCTGACTCGACTGACCTCCGCTCCAACACACTGTGGTCATGAAAACACTCAGTGTAGACTTTGACTGTGGTCATGAAAACACTCCGTGTAGACTGTGACTGTGGTCATGAAAACACTCTGTGTAGACTGTGACTGTGGTCATGAAAACACTCTGTGTAGACTGACTGTGGTCATGAAAACACTCTGTGTAGACTGTGACTGTGGTCATGAAAACACTCAGTGTAGACTGTGACTGTGGTCATGAAAACACTCAGTGTAGACTGTGACTGTGGTCATGAAAACACTCTGTGTAGACTGTGACTGTGGTCATGAAAACACTCTGTGTAGACTGTGACTGTGGTCATGAAAACACTCAGTGTAGACTGTGACTGTGGTCATGAAAACACTCTGTGTAGACTGTGACTGTGGTCATGAAAACACTCAGTGTAGACTGTGACTGTGGTCATGAAAACACTCTGTGTAGACTGTGACTGTGGTCATGAAAACACTCAGTGTAGACTGTGACTGTGGTCATGAAAACACTCAGTGTAGACTGTGACTGTGGTCATGAAAACACTCAGTGTAGACTGTGACTGTGGTCATGAAAACACTCTGTGTAGACTGTGACTGTGGTCATGAAAACACTCTGTGTAGACTGTGACTGTGGTCATGAAAACACTCTGTGTAGACTGTGACTGTGGTCATGAAAACACTCAGTGTAGACTGTGACTGTGGTCATGAAAACACTCAGTGTAGACTGTGACTGTGGTCATGAAAACACTCCGTGTAGACTGTGACTGTGGTCATGAAAACACTCCGTGTAGACTGTGACTGTGGTCATGAAAACACTCAGTGTAGACTGTGACTGTGGTCATGAAAACACTCAGTGTAGACTGTGACTGTGGTCATGAAAACACTCTGTGTAGACTGTGACTGTGGTCATGAAAACACTCAGTGTAGACTGTGACTGTGGTCATGAAAACACTCTGTGTAGACTGTGACTGTGGTCATGAAAACACTCAGTGTAGACTGTGACTGTGGTCATGAAAACACTCTGTGTAGACTGTGACTGTGGTCATGAAAACACTCAGTGTAGACTGTGACTGTGGTCATGAAAACACTCTGTGTAGACTGTGACTGTGGTCATGAAAACACTCAGTGTAGACTTTGACTGTGGTCATGAAAACACTCCGTGTAGACTGTGACTTCTTCCTATTTGTTCTGTCTTATATTTAGGGATGCACCGATTGCAAAATTCTGGACTGATACCGATATTTAAAACAACAATTTGGCCCATAGCCGATACTGATATGTTTTTTTTACGCCTTTTTTGAGAGGGAAACAAATAAATCTTCATTATAAACAAATAACTGACCTGTTTTAAAGTCTTTTGAGTGATTTATCACACTATCTTTGACTCAGCACAAATTCACTCATACTGTGATGTAATGATGAAACAAACAAACAACAAATGATGTGACCCAACTGATATCGGCCACTGCAATTGGTGAACAGCACCTTTTTTTGCCGATATAGCCGATTGCAGTCAAGGCCAATATCGTCCCATACCGATATACGGCCGATATATCGGTGCATCCCTACTCATATTTGTTCCAATCAAACTGCTGGTGCTCCTGTAGCCGTCTGTCCTGGGACAAATCCTCTGCTGCACAGCTGCTAATGATTACAAGGTGGAGTCTTGGTTTATCAAAGTATCAGAGAACTAACTTTCCTGAATCACATTCACATCTAACATTTAATACCTGATGTTTGGCACACACTTTTATCCAAAATGTCTTCCAGTAACATTTAGTTAGTGAGCACACACTATCACAGTTCAACAGCCAATTAGATGTTTGGACTGGACTGTTGCTCGTTGCTGCAGAATGTCTCTGTGGCGCAATTGGTTAGCGCGTTCGGCTGTTAACCGAAAGGTTGGTGGTTCAAGCCCACCCACGGACGAAATGTTTTTAGTTTTTATTTGCCTCACAGCAAGAAGGTCCAAGGTTCTTGGTAAAAAGAGAAAAAAAAGTCCTGAGTTTGATTCCTGCGGCCTCGTCACTGTTGGCACTGGGGGTATGTTCTCCCCATCCCTACTCTGCCTACTGCCCAGGTGAGCTATCTTCTGAAAAATGGGCCGTTCTCTGTGGAGTTTGCATGTTCTCCCCGTGCTCACATGGGGTTTCCTTATATATATATATATATATATATATATATATATATATGTATATATATATATATATATATATATATATATTAGGGATGTCACAATATATTGCGATATCAAAACGTGACAATATGTATCGTTGAGATGAAATCTCATATCGTGAGAAAATGAAGCTAAACATGGTGGCACTGATCTGCATCTGATTGCATGCTCGCTATCCTTTTCATTGCTTTGTTTGATGAACAGACGAGGGACGTTACAGACACGGAGGATGAAAATGGTGAAATTACTCAAATTAGCGTGGAGGATGCCCCCTCAACTTACAAATCGATTGCAAAAAAAGTATTGTTAAAATATCGTATCATATCGTTATCGTGAACCCAATATCGTGTATCATATCGTATCGTGAACTGAGTGTATCGTGACACCCCTAATATATATATATATATATATATATATATATATATATATATATATATATATATATATATATATATATATATATATATATTATGGGTGTAAAAAATAATCGATTATAAGATGCATCGCGATGCGGACGTGCACGATTCTGCATCGATTCACAAATGTCAAAAATCGATTATTTAAAAAAATAAATAATAATAATAAAATAAAATATAATGGAAGTACATGCAGTTGTTTATTTTAATTATGGATCATAATACAATGCAATTCCAAATGCACTTTTATTTTAAAAGTAGCCACACAGTGAGAAAAAAAAGTGAGAAAAAATAAATCATGTATTGCAGAAAAAAGTGATGCATCGATAATCGTAATCGAATCGAATCGTAGCCCTCTGAATCGTAATCGAATTGAATCGTGAGGCCAGAGTGAAGATTCACAGCCCTAATATATATATATATATACATACATATATATATACATAATATATATATATATATATATATATATATATATATATATATATATATATATATATATATATATTAGGGCTGCTCGATTAATCGAATTTTAATCTAGATTACGATTTGGGCTGTCCACGATTATGAAAACAAGATAATTGACATCAAACGATTTTGCGGCTCTTGTCTCTCTCGTTCAAGCGCACCCCTTCCTTTGCTCTGCCCCTCCCCCAAAGCACACCAGCTCGAGTTGTGAATGACTGTCGTGTGAAGAGCCACAGGCTTTCTCCTCCCCGCTTATTTCACAGAAAGAGAGCCGCTGGTCGAGAAGAGAGGTGAAACAACGTATGTGGGGTGGAAACACTATGGTTTCGCCGAGTTTAAAGGTCCTTACACTGCGCATATCTTGCACTGTTTGTTCCAAGTCTGTGCCTGTGATTGACAGGTGGGTCAAAACTCGCATCGCAATTCCGTGCTGTATATACGGTATATACAGCACGGAATTGCGATGCGAGTTTTGACCCACCTGTCAAGATATGTGCGGTCGTGGCAGCACCCCGCAACACGACCTCTCCCTCTGTTTAATCACTTGAAATTCACTCACAAAGGGGTCTATGACCAAGAAATAACGCTAAATGAACAAAAAGACAAAGCGCCATCTAGTTACTCCTGCCACAACACAGTCATCGATTCAGGACACTCTTTACAATGCGACCGCATTGATATGATGCATGAATATGCATTCAACAGCTAACGATCTCACAGATAAACATTAACAATAGCCTATTATGAACCTAAACGTAAGTCGCTTTGGATAAAACTATCTGCCAAATGAGTAATTTAATGTACTAGCCTAATGTAAACAAACGTTACTCAATAGCGTTCTCATTTGGTTAGATTTTAGGTTTAAGGACTACTAGTTCAGATGTTTACCAACATATTGAATGTAGATTAATAGTTGCAGTTGGTTGTGGCAGTTCACTGCAACATAGTAGGCCTACATATACTGTATATTTATTTTAGTTTTTATTTAATTTCTAAATCTTTGCACTTTTATTATTTATTTTCACTTATTTATTTATTTATTTTCAATTATATCTAAAATCCAAAGACATCCAATGTTAAAAAGAAAAGCCAGTGTCAATGTTCAATAAATGCATGATGTTCTCAATGTCAATGATGTCAATAATCGTGATCTCAATATCAATCAAAATAATCGTGATTATGATTTTTGCCATAATCGAGCAGCCCTAAGCCCTATATATATATAAATAAAATCAGAAGTACCCAATGGCCATGCAGCAATCTCTGACACAGGGGCTGTTGCCAAGAAACAAATTCTGAAGGAATGGAAGTCCTTCTCGCCACCTTTTCAGCTTTGGCTGACAGACATGGTCTCAATTATACATATGGAGAGACTCTGGTTCCAGAGGACCAACTCATTGAAGACATTTTTTGTTATCTGGGACCCATTCCTGACCTATATTGACGAGGTTAAAAACGACAAGAGACTCACCCGGCACAACTCATACTATTAACTGCCACGGGGTTCAGCATTTCTGGGTGTCAAGTGACGTCACGCTGATTCGTCCTATAACAATCTAACTGCAATTGCTTCAGCTTCAAACATTTACACATTATTATTATTAACACAAGCAAACACTTTTGTGCATAGCCTATTCCTAGATTATCATCCAAGAATTTTATTTGGGCGTTACAAAACAAAAGTTTCTCATTCTTAATAAAACCGCTGTATTAAAAACAAACAGTAGGCTAGTGCAAACAGTATTTTGATATAGGTCTAAATAGCCTACTTCACATTTGCATGTAGGCCTACTTATTCAACTTTTTTTTAACAGTGCAAACAGCAATGTATATTATATATATATATTATATATAGGCTATTCTTTTGAACAGAACAAACCTGGTATGAAAGTTTAAATCATTAGTGCAAAAACATTTTCAAATCGTCTGAACACAACAAAAACAAATGGCATGCTTAGCCTACTCATTGTGCTGTCTTCAGAGTTTAGTTGAATCTAGCTACGCTGACAGCGCTTCATTGGTCGCGACTCACAACAAACAGAGGCGCAATCTAGAGCCCCTTCTAAACATGCAGTGGAATCCGGATTATAACCAGCTCCTAGCCGGTTGGCCTGCATGTTTAGAAACAATTAGCCGGCTTATGTGCACTCCCGCGAGTGCGGATCATGACCATCTGAGCCCCTAGTATAGGATCCGCATTATTGGAAAAGCGGCTGTTGTTTAACACTGGCAGCTCATGATCCGGATCATAGCTGTTATCAGGGCTGGACTGGGACCAAAAAAGCCGTGTCAGACAGGCCCACAATTTCGAATCGTCCCAACTTTTTCGAGCTCTCAAATACATAATACATACTTTTTTACCAACCTGACCGGCCCACTAGCGAGCGGCCCACCGGCCATTGCACCGGTAGAATTACTTTGCTTCCAGCCCTGGCTGTTATGTCTGAGTGGGCGGGTGGTGGCACTACAAACCATTAACTCATTCAGGGCCAAAGACGTCTTTGACGTGTTATCAGGAATAGCCCAGAGGGCCAATGACGTGTTTGACGTGTTTTTGTTTTTATTACTGCAGCGCGTAGTTCAAACACTTCCCCAGCCTCTGACATAGTATCAGGTCCCTAGCATCTAAGACAACACGTGAACAAACACATACCGCAGCTGTTGTTTTGAAATTGAGCAGGAGGAAAAGCAGAAAACGGGTAACGCTTCCTTGTGCAGACAGGAGAAACGCCATTGAAACGCCCCTCGGCGCGCTGCACGAGCTGGAGTCGCCTTCCTCTGTGCCAGCCGGGAGAAAACGGGAGAAAGTAATCAAGAGATGTGTTTGATCATCGGAGGAATGAGGAAATGATCGATCAGTTTGCGAGGGCGGTGAGGACGTGTTGAATAGCCGAGGGGAAAACGGGAACGATCAAATAGCAGGGAGGATAGCGGATAGGACAGGGAGACATGGACGAGGACGGGTGGACCAGAACAAAACAAAATAAACACACGCAGAAGCGGCAGTCACAGCAGCCCGCTGTCCGTTCTCAAGAGCTATTCAGTTGGTTCATGAAATCGCTGGGCTGCGTGCCCTCCAGTGTTGCTCCTGGCCAATCCCAGCGCCACAGGGCGTGGTTATTGCTTATCCTATGTGGGGCTAGAAATCTAAAAGGGGGATCGTGTGTGTGTGTGTGTGTGTGTGTCTGTCTGTCTGTCTGTCTGTCTGTCTGTCTGTCGGTGTGTCTGTCTGTCTGTCTGTCTGTCTGTCTGTGTGTCTGTCTGCACACTCACTCACACCGAGTAAACTGTATTGTTGAATGTAAAAAAAAAAGCACTTCATGTGTATATATATATATATATACCGTAAATTCCGGACTATAAGGCGCACCGGTGTATAAGCCGCACCTGCAAAGTTGACTGTTTTTTACATATATAAGCCGCACCGGACTATAAGCCGCAGGTGTTTTGATGTTTAATTACCATATGTAAGGGTTCGTGCACAGAGGGGATTGTCGGGAAAGAGATGGCTGTTTGGGGAAGCTCCCATTTATTAACATTTCAACAAAACAAGTTGCATATTTGCATAACGTATTCAAGTGTTACCATTTAGTGCAATAGTAGCTACAGAACATGTACTGTGCTGTGTAAATTTAGGGGTCCTTGGCATGAAAAAGGTTGAAAACCACTGATCTACATTATAGCCTACAGTAGTACCATAACAAAAAACAAAGCTTACAGCGCTTGACGAGGCAATATCAATGGCTAAATTAAATGTGTTTTTTTTAAAGTGCAAAATAAAGTGCCTGTAACACGACAGTAAGCGCGTAAGCCTAAAGTTGCAGTAACACGGCTGCTTAAAATATACGGTAATCAGCCTACCAGAAAAGTCATTAATCCTCGTCTTCATCTTTTAGGCTAAGGTGCAGTACACGGCTGTAACCAGAAAAGTCAAGTCATTAATCCTCATCTTCGTCTTCTTCCTGCGTACTAAAACCACCAAAGTCCTCATCTTCAGTGTCGGAAACGAACAGGCTCAGGGTGGCTTCGTCAGCCACTCTCCTCTCTCCTTCGTTGTCGCTCTCAAAACCAACGAACTCCTCTTCGTCACTGTCGGAATCGAACAGCCTCTGAAGGCCCTCAGCTGTGGCGGCGTCCTCCTCTTCATCACGCAGCAGTCCAGCCTTTCGGAACCCGTTGGTGATCGTGGATGTTTTGACACTCCTCCACGCTGTCAGGATCCACTGGCAAACTTGAGCCTTCAGTCGGATCTGAACGGCACCTCGGCCGTCTGCTCTCTGTGTCAACACCCTGATGCCAAGGTTACGTGCTGCTGCTCGATTTCCTTCTTTCCTTCTTCTTCTCGCCGCCATCGTCGTAACACAGCCAGTTCTCTATCTTTTGAAGCATGATGTTAGATTACAACGAGCTAGTTGTGTGGCTTAGCCTTCCAAAATGTTGCCGTTAGTTTTTTAGAATGTAATACATAGAATTGGGAATGTTACATTCAATTTCATTCAGACTGTCTTTCAGGCTCAATCGCTGCCATTTTCCCCCCGGAGCGAGGGAGGAGGGAGGGTGTTTTACTGTAGTGGCTCAGAGAGCGTAGTGGCACAGTGCTCCAATCAGGTCGCGAGGCACATTTTTTGCAACATCATCCAATCAGGGTCTCGCTCTCGTAATGTCTGTCTTGCTCTCGTTCTGCCTCATACCAACATCCATAGATTTTGGAGGTTCCCGAGTGGCCGTTTGCTGAAAAAATCCATAGATAAGCCGCACCGTTATATAAGCCGCAGGGGCCAAAAAAGGCCAAAAAACGGGAAAAAAGCCGCGGCTTATAGTCCGGAATTTACGGTATATATATTTTTTTTGTCATTTGTGTCCTAACAAATAATATTTACATGTCTGATGTCAATACAGTTCAAAATAAAATAATTGAGAGCGAGTTCTGCCTGAGATTGTGCCCTTTTACAAAAATTGCCTTTTCTCCTGTTTATTTTCTCAGGGAGACCTTTTGGGTGAAAACAGGGTGTATATAAATGGCTATAAGTAGAGTACAGAACATGCTAAAAGCTCACTTTTTTTTTCCTGGTGAACCCAGAGACGTACATCTTCATTTTGAGGTATTGCAAATCACTTTGGTGCTAATAGATAATTTACTGTGGGTCTTGAAAGATGACCAACAATTATGAAAATCTTTGGCCTGTGCTAAATATTGGCAGTCCTAAACTGGCCATGAATGAGTTAATGTCCCAGTGATCATTATTTTCATGAATGGAAATAATGGTTTCCATGGTTAGTTACGTGGCTGGATTATTTGGAAGAGAGCCAAATTAGGTGAGTAAACAAGTAAAAGTTGAATCGTTTCTTTGTCCCCCATCTGCCAGTTTAAAAATGCAACAAGGAGATGATAGCCTACTACTAGAGTTGCACGATCTTGACCTCAGTCAGATCGTCAATCGCCACCCTTTGACATACACGATGTCACATGGCTAATTAATATGGACGTTAACATCCATATTAATTAGCCATGTGCTTCAGCTGCGCTCGGGTACTTCGCTAACTTAGCATCGATGCTAGCGGGACTTACCCAGCTATCGTCATTGCCTGCTTACTGCTGCTTGCTGGTAATGTTAATCCCATGTCAGAAAAAGTCTCCAGATTTGTCGCTAACGTTAGTCTCTTCTGAGAGGGTCTGAAAAGTTGTCTCGAGTTGGATGCAGCCAAGTATTGTGACTTGTGAGGCAGCCAGTGTTGTGACTGTGAGTGTCCAAGCTAACACAGCTGCGGAGAGGAGCTGACTGACTGACAGCCTATATCGAGACATAGGCCTAGCCTAACTTTTGTGGGGAGAAATAAATTGAAAACTAGTCAGATATGACTTGAATGCCACTTGTAAAATAAATCACCCACAGTGATTGACGACCACAGTGCGACCACTATTTTGACTGGGCGGCTTTTGGCCGATGTAACAAAGGCAAATACAATACAAATATGGGACGATTCCGTATTAAGGGACGGTTGGCAACCCTACGCATACTCCTGCGTTGCCCACTGCCGGAGCCTGACAGACTACCCCCATTGACTATGAATGGAGCGAGACGAATCCAGTGTGATTCAGGCCTAACACAGTCCAACACCCAACTAGATGTTTGGACTGGACTGTTGCTTTTTCCTGCAGCTTGTCTCTGTGGCGCAATAGGTTAGCGCGTTCGGCTGTTAACCGAAAGGTTGGTGGTTCAAGTCCACCCAGGGACGAGTACGTTTTAGTTGCCTCACAGCAAGAAGGTCCTAGGTTCTGGAAAAAAACCTCCTGAGTTTGATTCCCACCGACCTCTCACCAAGGTCCCCATGACAAGAAGAGATTGCTACACATTGATGGTGGAGTACATCAGCCCTCTATCCAGAAGATACTGGAGGAAAGAGGGAACAGATATGTATTTAAGGCATCAATGTTCCTCTCACCATGCCAGTTCTGAAAACTCAACCACTTCTCCTATAGTTGGCAACAGTGGCTTGAGCTCTAGTGCCTTGGATGACCTGTACCATGTCAGCAGTCAGTCCAACATATATCAATCTGTCCCTCAGGAGCCAGACTTAGAGCAGGCATGGTGCCTACCACCCCTTGCCTGAGACAGCGCACCCAAAACTGGGGGGCCGGCCAGGATGGGGCAACCAGCAGTTTTCTCATCTCCGCGTACCACAGTGCCGTTGTGCGGCCCGGGGCTACCAGGAGGATCAACAGTTTCTTCATCCTCCCCGTGTTCTCCAGGCCCAGAATGTGGAGCACCTTGAGATAATGAAGGTGCTCTGTGGCCCAGAGCCACACAGGCACAGTGTGCGGATCGCAGTCCGCCCTGCCTGTTGATGTAGGCCATGTGGTGCGGTTTGTCGCTTCTCACCAACACATCCTTACTCTGTATTAGAGCTGGGACGATTAACTTATCTCCCGATTCAATACTATCACGATACTTGGGTGCTGATTTGATATGTATTGAGATTCTACAAGTATTGCGATTCGATATTACGATTTTTTGCGATTTTTGTTTTTAACTCATTGAGTGCCAACGACGTCGATCGACGTCAAAGTAAATAGTGACGTAGAGTGCCAATGACGTCGATCGACGTCAAATGCGTTTTTTGACGTGGGACGTGGATCAAAGCCTCCTGCATCTCCTGTACAAATATTGTAGCTATTGAAGGTGTATAAGTAAGGGATAATGTATACTGAGCCGGTGATTACTGTGGAAATAATGACCGACAGGTGAGATTGAGCCCGACTCACACCTGAGCCCTGTACTACGAAACTAGTTTAACAGATCCGCGATAAGTCCCTTTGATCTGGTTTGACTGAACAGGATCAAAGCTATCTAGTTAACTGATACTACGACGCTGGTTTTTTACTAGGTAAGTGGACCTGGGATCTGCCTGTGCACGCGCACGTTTTTCGCTCGTGCACAGGCGCGCGTCCACGCGAAAGAGGTGCGCCAGCCAATCACATTATGAACAGCTGAGTTTATCCACGCCCACACCCATTTCCACACCCATTTCCTCGTTCAATGAAGCGCAGTGCATGATCAGAGTTTTAGCGGATATTTAATGTATCCGCGATTTAATGTCAGAATGAAAATCCGCGTTGGATAGTCTGCTGAAGGGCTGTCTAAAGCAGCAGCTTGTATTCACATCAGTCATTTGATTTACTTTGATCAGCGATTGATACAGCTGCATTGATACAGGCAGCAGCAACAAATCTAAATGTGTTCTCAGTCTATACATTTCCACAATCTGTAAGCCTATTTAGACCATAGATTTAGAAACGCATGCTCAATGAATAATGATCTCTATCACTCATGTGTGTGGTTGCACTGATCGAATAATTCATATATAAAATAGCCTAGTATAAAGCCTAATAGCCTACTATAAAAGAGAAAACTGCTGAACTGAATTGAGACGACACCCTCACTCCATTTGAGGGTCCATTCATGATATGCGCCGCTGTGATTAATAGTGATCATATTTCTCCACGCATCGTTGAGCTGTTAAGACATAAAGTGGTAAGTAGGCTTAATTTAATTATGTAGCCTACAGAGCCACAAATGTTTTTCTTGTTATATTCTCAGTTGACTGCAATCTATTTTTCATATGGCGATCTTATATGAACGGTGAGTGACTCCAGAGAGCCGATTATATGGGTCTGTCATGGATTTTGATCTTATCCTCTGAAGCTAACCTGGTCGCGACCAGGTTAGCTTTGCAGCGTCAGTTGCCATGGTGATTGAAAGTTAACTTGCTTTGTAGTACGGCTAAACCAGGTTTAAACTCAAACTTACTCGGATAAGGCATTAAACTAGCTTCGTAGTACAGGCTACTGGTGAGTAAATATATGTGTAACTAAAACCATTAAAATTGACAACATGTCTGCAACTTTTTTCCCCCATGTATCTACTTGGCTGGTTGGGAACCCCTGTGTTACATAACTGGACAGTCATGTAATTCAGGGTACAGCTCAAAAAACACGTTTTGGTATCACTAACCAAATCAATATTGAAATTGATCGAATCGGAATCGAATCGAATCGAAATTAATCGATTCGCAACCTTGTGAATCGGAATCGAATCGATTCTTGAAATTTGAACCAATACCCAGCTCTATTCAGGAAGTAGTGGAGTTGTGCAAGTAGTCGTATTTGTATTTGGGAATAGGGATCTAGTATTTCTATAATATTCCTATAGTAATCCTATAATATTCCTACAGTATTTCTATAATATTGTAAAGGTAGTCTATTCCTAAAATATTCCTATCCTATAATATTCCTATAGTAATCCTCATATTTCCAAAACCAATGCACATGTCAGTTAGTCTTTCTGACTACAGTATTTCTCTGTGCAACTCTGCCTGCTGGGTCGCTAGCCTAATGGCCCAGGTAATGGCCCACCCATTACAATAGCTGTCGGCCAATCACTCCAAATTAACAACAACAAAAGCAGTTGACGGTCGAAACTGTGAAACAATAGCCAATGAAACTGCATGCTGAATGCCCCCCCCCCCCCCCCCACTTCCCCCCAAAAAGCAGCATAACTGCCCTCTATGGGTTCAAACCTGCTATTTGGGGGCCCTAAAATGAATGGCCGATTTGGTACATCGTTACGTCACGGTGATATTTGCGCGTGGTGTACTTCAATGGGAATTAATTGTATATTATCAGCTTTATTTTATGAAGCGTGAGCCGTTCCTGGATGCTGGGATAACGCAAGGCATTATGGGTAATCGGCTACTGTGGCTAATGCTAGCGGCTAATGTTAGTTACTTTACATGGCAGTAAAACGCCACTGAATGACCAAATTGATATCACTTTTAACCATTTCTAGTAACACTGCTTCCATATGGACCACCAGCGTTAGTTAGTTGTTTATAACGTGGCTATATTTATAACGTACTCCATCTCTGATACACTGAAAATACTGCCTGTCATACAAAAAAAAGGAAAGAGGTGTTGGGAGACGGGCCATAGCGTCTCTGCCGATGATTTGATTTGACAGTTCTGGGCACTGGAGTTGGCGTTGGCCAATCCTTGCATTTTCCGCCCCCAAATCGAGTGTGTTCTGCTGCTAAGCGAGTGGGCAGTGGACGTTAACTTTAGGAGCAGTGCAGTAAATACGATATTCCTGTAATGCGATGTCCACTGCATTCTACATCAAATGAAGACATTACTATTTGTTTTATTTTGTATGTTACATACTTATTGGCCAAGTTATTAGTTAGTTTATGGGCTAGAAATTCTGCCAGGGTACAAGGGACTATTGGCGGCCATCTTGCCTGCAGAATTTTCAAATAAAGTAGAATACCGTTTTGCCAGAAATCTGGGGGTTTAGTCCACCTTTAAGTGAATTGATTTTTTTGCCCACACGTACTCTGTAGGACCAGCATGACTGCAGACAGCTCCAGCAGGATAATGTGTTTGCTTGTGTTCATGGGCCATACACCTCCCAGGTGCCCGCCCAGACCCTCAGGGAGGCATCTGTGAACACCGACAGGGGTTCGAGCGCTGTTTCCACACACTTGGAGAGGGTGCGAGGGGTGGGTTGATGTGTTGAAGTGAGAATCAACAGAGAATTGACCCCATTGTAATCAATATGCCATGACTAACATCTGAATGAATGTATTATTTTTGTCAAAAGAACTGAAACTATTTAAACTACTGCAATTTCAAAATGCTTTCAAAATATCCAGTGCCCAATGTGTGTGATGTGGCTATGAAACACATGTGGAGGAGACGAGGTGGCCGAGTGGTTAAGGCGATGGACTGCTAATCCATTGTGCTCTGCACGCGTGGGTTCGAATCCCATCCTCGTCGGGTTGTGCAGTTTTGAGTCTGTCCTGATGCTTGCAGAATGCATCCCAAGACCCTGAGGGTTAGGGCTCTAAAACAAACAGTGTCAGTGTTAATCAGTCTAGCTCAGTGGTAGCCAACACGGCGGGCACCTGGTCGCCCGCGGGGTGGCGATGTGGCGCCCGCAGGCCACGTTCAGATTTTTTTTTTTTTTTTTTCATATTTTACATTTTTATAGAACACAAACAAGAAAAAACAGACAAACAGGCTCAGACAAAAAACAAAACAAAAAACAAAACAAAAAAATATAATCAGAAAAATTTATTTTTTATTTGTTTTTCTCCTCCCTTCCTACAATAACACACAAATGTAGAAAATAATTGGTTTAACAATGCATACGTTTTAAAAACGTTTATTGTCTGTGTATAATTTATTGTCTGTGTATAGTTAATTATTGATTAACTATTTCGATCCGCCTGGGCTGGGGTCAAAGTTTAGTTTTACGTTACGTCACTACGTCATTCACTCTGCGACAGTGCGACTGCCAGCTGCCAATGATTATATCAGTCGGCTAAGCTAAATGATGGAAAGCAAGAACAATGGCAGAAAAGCGAAAGAAAAAACATTACCAATTTCACGAGGAGTGGGAGGAAGAGTTCTCCTTCACAACAGTGAAAGAAAAGAGTGTATGTCTCGATTAAATGCATAATACTCATTATTTAAAGGTAAATCGAGCAAATTTCAACAGGTAGCCCCCCACATGACTCTCTACCCTTCAGGTAGCCCTCGACCTCAAAAAGGTTGGTGACCCCTGGTCCAGCCACTGTCACACAGCCTGTGAAAGCCGGGATTGTTTTAGGCCTCCTGTGTAAAACTCACAGGGATGGAACGGCAAGTCATTTTGTTCCGCCAATGTTCGTTATAATTGAACGTCATGCTTCGAAGGCGACTTTACGACGATGAGGACGGTGAGGACTCAATCAATGATAGACTACCAGGGAGATCAGGCACCTTCCTCCGGTCGCAAACGTGACATCAGAGGCATGGCGATCTGATTGGTTGAAGTTAACACGCACCAGCGGTGATAGACAGATGGGTCATCCAATCACCTGCCAAGTAGCATGGAAAAAGTGCCCGCCTTCGTCAGCGGGTCAGATTACTGCATTCCCAGATCGACTGGTTTAGTGAAACGTAATGTGGAGCTAAACCGTCCATCTGGCAGCGTCAGGTTAAGGGAAAACCACCTCCAGATTGAAGTTCTACTAGCTATATCTACTATCTACTATAAGATAACCAAAGCAGATCTGCAGTCTGTCTCGCCTGTTGTGCGTTAAATAGACTCCTCGGATATAATAATCTTTCTCCAATAGGTGCGCACACAGAGAAATCCATCCGCAGCTGCTTTATGCACAGATGAAAACACTCAGTGTAGACTGCTCCAACACACTGTGGTGATGAAAACACTCAGTGTAGACTGCTCCAACACACTGTGGTGATGAAAACACTCAGTGTAGACTGTGCTCCAACACACTGTGGTGATGAAAACACTCAGTGTAGACTGTGCTCCAACACACTGTGGTGATGAAAACACTCAGTGTAGACTGTGCTCCAACACACTGTGGTGATGAAAACACTCAGTGTAGACTGTGCTCCAACACACTGTGGTGATGAAAACACTCAGTGTAGACTGTGCTCCAACACACTGTAGTGATGAAAACACTCAGTGTAGACTGTGCTCCAACACACTGTGGTGATGAAAACACTCAGTGTAGACTGTGCTCCAACACACTGTAGTGATGAAAACACTCAGTGTAGACTGTGCTCCAACACACTGTGGTGATGAAAACACTCAGTGTAGACTGCTCCAACACACTGTGGTGATGAAAACACTCAGTGTAGACTGCTCCAACACACTGGTGATGAAAACACTCAGTGTAGACTGTGCTCAGACACACTGTGGTGATGAAAACACTCAGTGTAGACTGTGCTCCAACACACTGTGGTGATGAAAACACTCAGTGTAGACTGTGCTCCAACACACTGTGGTGATGAAAACACTCAGTGTAGACTGCTCCAACACACTGTGGTGATGAAAACACTCAGTGTAGACTGTGCTCCAACACACTGTGGTGATGAAAACACTCAGTGTAGACTGTGCTCCAACATACTGTGGTGATGAAAACACTCAGTGTAGACTGTGCTCCAACATACTGTGGTGATGAAAACACTCAGTGTAGACTGCTCCAACACACTGTGGTGATGAAAACACTCAGTGTAGACTGCTCCAACACACTGTGGTGATGAAAACACTCAGTGTAGACTGTGCTCCAACACACTGTGGTGATGAAAACACTCAGTGTAGACTGCTCCAACACACTGTGGTGATGAAAACACTCAGTGTAGACTGTGCTCCAACACACTGTGGTGATGAAAACACTCAGTGTAGACTGCTCCAACACACTGTGGTGATGAAAACACTCAGTGTAGACTGTGCTCCAACACAATGTGGTGATGAAAACACTCAGTGTAGACTGTGGCTTCTTCTTATTTGTTCTGTCTCATATTTCTTCCTAACAAACCTCTGGTGCTCCTGTAGCCATCTGTCCTGGGACAAATCCTACCATGACTGCAGGAGTCTTAAGCCACTTTCACACAGAGATTGCGCAATATTGCCATTCAGAAGGCCCGCAACGCCGGCAGCCTCGCCACAGAAATTGTTTTCACACAGAGCCAAGCAGCCCTGCCATATTTCCGCCCCGGGGTGTGCTTTCAGGTGACATCCACCCCTCCCGGATTGAAATGAAGCGAGGGGAGGCATTTCCACCCAGCTCCTCCTAGTAGCCTAAATTAATATTTTCATAGGTTAGTGTAGCCTAGGGTACTGTATGATGAACAAATTCATTCAACAACCAAACATCACGATGTACGCCAGCAGCTCTGCAGCTGGTCGTTAAGAACATCGAAGAATAAAAGAGGAGTCTGATGAGAGCTCACCTTAATATGCCCACAAGGCAGAAAGTGTTGTCCACGTGCAGCATGGCTTTCAATATTCATCTGATCGACCTTATGGATCACAGAGGCACCATCATGTATTAGGTACAAGGCTAATTCTTATCTTTTGGTTCCAGTTTTTTGTAAAGCAAATTATTCCCATGAAGTAGCCTAATTAGCGTCCGTTCTGTAAGCGCCCGCATGTCAAACAGCTGCAGTACCTTACTCGTCGTCGGGGGAATAGTATAGGCTATAAATGCACATGAATACTATAACGTTAGTAGTTTTTGTAAGGGAACGCACAACAGGCTAAACAGATTGCAGTTCTGGAGCTGGTTTCCCCAATTGGGATTGTTTTGAGGAGAGACAAACAGAGGGAATATCCTCAGACACGCCACAGACAGATGCGCGCCTGAGACGTCCTCTGAAGCTTATTATTATATCCGTTAATTTTACCTACTAATGTCAACATCGTTTGAGCATAAAGCCTAACCTACTTACTCATAGTGTAGGCACGGAGCATTCCTCCTGGCACCCCTGTTGCAGTCATGATTGTATAGGCCACTTTATTTTTACTTTCACTCATGCCTTTCTTGCTGTGTGAGGTGGTTTCCCCTGTCATTTTTTTATGAATGAGCTGACCATTCACACCGCTCCGTGTCGCCGCTCCTACGCTTTCAGGTGGAGGCGGGATGGCGGCCGATCCGGCGCTGTGACTACCTCCACTGGCGGAACGTGTGGTGTCTAGATTGGCCAGTAGGTTGCAGCCCCCCAAAGTTGGATCACCCTGGCCTCTCTCGCCGTACGTACCCCTGCGTCGCCCACTGACGGCCTACCCCCATTGCCTAGGAATGGAGCGCGCGGGGGGGGGGGGGGGGAGGGGGCGCTCGCTAATGCGAGCGACAGATCCAGTGTGAATCAGGCCTAACACAGTTCAACAGCCAACTAGATGTTTGGACTGGACTGTTGCTTG
Organism: Poromitra crassiceps; assembly: GCF_964638095.1. Taxonomy (NCBI): domain Eukaryota; kingdom Metazoa; phylum Chordata; class Actinopteri; order Beryciformes; family Melamphaidae; genus Poromitra; species Poromitra crassiceps. The sequence continues at coordinate 47,911,224 of NC_139631.1, read as the reverse complement.
TTGCTGCAGCTTGTCTCTGTGGCGCAATTGGTTAGCGCGTTCGGCTGTTAACCGAAAGGTTGGTGGTTCGAGCCCACCCAGGGACGAGTACGTTTTAGTTGTCTCACAGCAAGAAGGTCGTAGGTTCTGGGTAAAAAAAAGTGCTGAGTTTGATTCCTGACCGACATCTCACCAAGGTCCCCATGACAAGAAGAGATTGCTACACCTTGATGGTGGAGTGTGTCAGCCTTCTATCCAGAAGATACTGGAGGAAAGAGGGAACAGTTATGTATTTAAGGCATCAGTGTTCCTCTCACCACACCAGGTCTGAAAACTCAACCACTTCTCCCATAGTTGGTCACAGTGGCTTGAGCTCTAGCACCTTGGATGATCTGTACCACGTCAGCAGTCAGTCCAACATGCATCAATCTGTCCCTCAGGAGCCAGACTTACAACACAGTTGACGGCTAAATCTGTGAAACAATAGCCAATGAAACTGCATGCTAAACGCCCCCCCCCCCCAAAACAAAACAAAACAAAACAAAAAAACAAGAACAACAACACACAGACTCGAAAACAGACACAAGCAAATCTATTTTGCTCAATATAAATATTAGTGATCCTTAAACTGTAGATTGTCATATTGAGTGCGTTATTCAACATCTAAACTTACGTAATATGGGACTGAGGGGGGCGGAAAACACAAAATCTGTGAACACCGAGAGCCCCCCCAGACCCTCAGGGAGGCATCTGTGAACACCGACAGGGGTTCGAGCGCTGTGTCCACACACTTGGAGAGGGTGCGAGGGGTGGGTTGATGTGTTGAAGTGAGAATCAACAGAGAATTGACCCCATTGTAATCAATATGCCATGACTAACATCTGAATAAATGTATTATTTCCGTCAAAAGAACTGAAACTATTTAAACTACTGCAATTTCAAAATGCTTTGAAAATATCCAGTGCCCAATGTGTGTGATGTGGCTATGAAACACATGTAGAGGAGATGAGGTGGCCGAGTGGTTAAGGCGATGGACTGCTAATCCATTGTGCTCTGCACGCGTGGGTTCGAATCCCATCCTCGTCGGGTTGTGCAGTTTTGAGTCTGTCCTGATGGTTGCAGAATGCATCCCAAGACCCTGAGGTTTAGGGCTCTAAAACAAACAGTGTCAGTGTTAATCAGTCTAGCCACTTTCACACAGCCTGTGAAAGCCCTGATTGTTTTAGGCCTCCTGTGTAAAACTCACAGGGATGGAACAGCAAGTCATTTTGTTCAGGAGAACAATTACAGGAGGACTGAGGGAAAACCACCTCCAGACTGAAGTTCTACTATCAGAAATAAGATAATCAAAGCATATCTGGAGTCTGTCTCGCCTGTTGTGCGTTACATAGATACTCGGATATAATAATCTCTCTCCAATAGGTGCGCACACAGAGAAATCCATCTGCAGCTGCTTTATGCACAGATGAAAACACTCAGTGTAGACTGTGCTCCAACACACTGTGGTGATGAAAACACTCAGTGTAGACTGTGCTCCAACACACTGTGGTGATGAAAACACTCAGTGTAGACTGCTCCAACACACTGTGGTGATGAAAACACTCAGTGTAGACTGTGCTCCAACACACTGTGGTGATGAAAACACTCAGTGTAGACTGCTCCAACACACTGTGGTGATGAAAACACTCAGTGTAGACTGTGCTCCAACACACTGTGGTGATGAAAACACTCAGTGTAGACTGCTCCAACACACTGTGGTGATGAAAACACTCAGTGTAGACTGTGCTCCAACATACTGTGGTGATGAAAACACTCAGTGTAGACTGTGCTCCAACACACTGTGGTGATGAAAACACTCAGTGTAGACTGTGCTCCAACACACTGTGGCGATGAAAACACTCAGTGTAGACTGCTCCAACACACTGTGGTGATGAAAACACTCAGTGTAGACTGTGCTCCAACATACTGTGGTGATGAAAACACTCAGTGTAGACTGTGCTCCAACACACTGTGGTGATGAAAACACTCAGTGTAGACTGTGCTCCAACACACTGTGGTGATGAAAACACTCAGTGTAGACTGTGCTCCAACACACTGTGGTGATGAAAACACTCAGTGTAGACTGCTCCAACACACTGTGGTGATGAAAACACTCAGTGTAGACTGCTCCAACACACTGTGGTGATGAAAACACTCAGTGTAGACTGTGCTCCAACACACTGTGGTGATGAAAACACTCAGTGTAGACTGTGCTCCAACACACTGTGGTGATAAAAACACTCAGTGTAGACTGTGCTCCAACACACTGTGGTGATGAAAACACTCAGTGTAGACTGTGCTCCAACACACTGTGGTGATGAAAACACTCAGTGTAGACTGCTCCAACACACTGTGGTGATGAAAACACTCAGTGTAGACTGTGCTCAGACACACTGTGGTGATGAAAACACTCAGTGTAGACTGTGCTCAGACACACTGTGGTGATGAAAACACTCAGTGTAGACTGCTCCAACACACTGTGGTGATGAAAACACTCAGTGTAGACTGTGCTCAGACACACTGTGGTGATGAAAACACTCAGTGTAGACTGCTCCAACACACTGTGGTGATGAAAACACTCAGTGTAGACTGCTCCAACACACTGTGGTGATGAAAACACTCAGTGTAGACTGCTCCAACACACTGGTGATGAAAACCCTCAGTGTAGACTGTGCTCCAACACACTGTGGTGATGAAAACACTCAGTGTAGACTGTGCTCCAACACACTGTGGTGATGAAAACACTCAGTGTAGACTGCTCCAACACACTGTGGTGATGAAAACACTCAGTGTAGACTGCTCCAACACACTGTGGTGATGAAAACACTCAGTGTAGACTGTGCTCCAACACACTGTGGTGATGAAAACACTCAGTGTAGACTGTGCTCCAACACACTGTGGTGATGAAAACACTCAGTGTAGACTGTGCTCCAACACAATGTGGTGATGAAAACACTCAGTGTAGACTGTGGCTTCTTCTTATTTGTTCTGTCTCATATTTCTTCCTAACAAACCTCTGGTGCTCCTGTAGCCATCTGTCCTGGGACAAATCCTACCATGACTGCAGGAGTCTTAAGCCACTTTCACACAGAGATTGCGCAATATTGCCATTCAGAAGGCCCGCAACGCCGGCAGCCTTGCCACAGAAATTGTTTTCACACAGAGCCAAGCAGCCCTGCCATATTTCCGCCCCGGGGTGTGCTTTCAGGTGACATCCACCCCTCCTGGATTGAAATGAGGCGAGGGGAGGCATTTCCACCCAGCTCCTCCTAGTAGCCTAAATTAATATTTTCATAGGTTAGTGTAGCCTAGGGTACTGTATGATGAACAAATTCATTCAACAACCAAACATCACCGATGTACGCCAGCAGCTCTGCAGCTGGTCATTAAGAACATCAAAGAATAAAAGACGAGTCTGATGAGAGCTCACCTTAACACATTCACTGCCAGCCTTTTTTCAATACTGTAGTTAGCTTCTGCCAGAGGGTTTTTTTGAGGATTCTGGCTCATTTTACAAGAGCCGAGGATTCTTTTCTGCTTTGACTTTGTGAACACAAAGTTCACAAAAGTACTAATAGAATGTGTGCTTTCTCTGTCTAAAAGAGTTAGTTTGTAGAGTTAGTAGTTATGTAGATATTAGCCGTTGAGTACAGCATGGTTTCAGAGATTTTCAGAGAGTTTTGAGATAAATGGATTTTTAGAACCACCTCACGTGCCTGTGATTATGGGTGCCCTTGGGCAAGTCTGTATACTGTATTGTGTGTGTGTGTGTGTGTGTGTGTGTGTGTGTGTGTGTGTGTGTCTCCAAACTCCTCCCTCCGTCTGTGCTGCTGCTGCTGGCTCCGCGGCCGCTCTCGGGCAAGTCTGGATTACTGTAAAACGGGCTCGTTCGTTTCTTGGGGTGTCGGCTGAGAGCTTTGATGAAGCTTTTGCGATTCTGGTCTTATTTATGCTCAAAGGTACTCGAGTGTGTGTGTGTGCGCGCGCGCGCGCGTGTGTGTGTGTGTGTGTGTGTGTGTGAAATCGAAAGCGTTTTCGCCCAGCTATTTCCTTGAGAATGGCTTTCTCCCGCGGCTGTTTTTGCTCGCCTTTCTCTCTGTCTGGAGAGCACTGTCGCCACTTAGCTGGTCGGTAAAATAGATTATACACATTCTCTTCCTCCAATATTGGTATAGGAGACGTAAAAGGGGTTGATCGATGTCCCACCGTCAATTTTTTTTTTTTTTTTTTAAGCCGAGATATCTCGTCTTTGGCACTCAACGGTTGGATCCTGTAAGCCGAGATATCTCGTCATTGGCACTCAACGTGTTAATATGCCCACAACGCAGAAAGTGTTCTCCACATGCAGCATGGCTTTCAATATTCATCTGATCGACCTTATGGATCACAGAGGCACCATCATGTATTAGGTACAAGGCTAATTCTTATCTTTTGGTTCCAGTTTTTTGTAAAGCAAATTATTCCCATGAAGTAGCCTAATTAGCGTCCGTTCTGTAAGCGCCCGCATGTCAAACAGCTGCAGTACCTTACTCGTCGTCAGGGGAATAGTATACGCTATGAATGCACATGAATACTATAACGTTAGTAGTTTTTGTAAGGGAACGCACAACAGGCTAAACAGATTGCAGTTCTGGAGCTGGTTTCCCCAATTGGGATTGTTTTGAGGAGAGATGAACAGAGGGAATATCCTCAGACGCGCCACAGACAGATGCACACCTGAGACGTCCTCTGAAGCTTATTATTATATCCGTTAATTTTACTTACTAATGTCAACATCGTTTGAGCATAAAGCCTAACCTACTTACTCATAGTGTAGGCACGGAGCATTCCTCCTGGCACCCCTGTTGCAGTCATGATTGTATAGGCCACTTTATTTTTACTTTCACTTATGCCTTTCTTGCTGTGTGAGGTGGTTTCCCCTGTCATTTTTTTATGAATGAGCTGACCATTCACACCGCTCCGTGTCGCCGCTCCTACGCTTTCAGGTGGAGGCGGGATGGCGGCCGATCCGGCGCTGTGACTACCTCCACTGGCGGAACGTGTGGTGTCTAGATTGGCCAGTAGGTTGCAGCCCCCCAAAGTTGGATCACCCTGGCCTCTCTCGCCGTACGTACCCCTGCGTCGCCCACTGACGGACTACCCCCATTGCCTATGAATGGAGCGTGCGGGGGGGGGGGGGGGGGGGGGGGGGGCTAATGCGAGCGACAGATCCAGTGTGAATCAGGCCTAACACAGTTCAACAGCCAACTAGATGTTTGGACTGGACTGTTGCTTGTTGCTGCAGCTTGTCTCTGTGGCGCAATTGGTTAGCGCGTTCGGCTGTTAACCGAAAGGTTGGTGGTTCGAGCCCACCCAGGGACGAGTACGTTTTAGTTGTCTCACAGCAAGAAGGTCCTAGGTTCTGGGTAAAAAAAAAGTGCTGAGTTTGATTCCTGACCCGACCTCTCACCAAGGCCCCCATGACAAGAAGAGATTGCTACACCTTGATGGTGGAGTGTGTCAGCCTTCTATCCAGAAGATACTGGAGGAAAGACGGAACAGTTATGTATTTAAGGCATCAGTGTTCCTCTCACCACACCAGGTCTGAAAACTCAACCACTTCTCCCATAGTTGGTCACAATGGCTTGAGCTCTAGCACCTTGGATGATCTGAACCACGTCAGCAGTCAGTCCAACATGCATCAATCTGTCCCTCAGGAGCCAGACTTACAACACAGTTGACGGCTAAATCTGTGAAACAATAGCCAATGAAACTGCATGCTAAACGCCCCCCCCCCCCAAAAAAAAAAACCAAAACAAAACAAAACAAAAAAACAAGAACAACAACACACAGACTCGAAAACAGACACAAGCAAATCTATTTTGCTCTATATAAATATTAGTGATCCTTAAACTGTAGATTGTCATATTGAGTGCATTACCGGTATTCAACATCTAAACTTATGTAATATGGGACTGGGGGGGGCGGAAAACACAAAATCTGTGAACACAGACAGCCCCCCCAGACCCTCAGGGAGGCATCTGTGAACACCGACAGGGGTTTGAGCGCTGTGTCCACACACTTGGAGAGGGTGCGAGGAGTGGGTTGATGTGTTGAAGTGAGAATCAACAGAGAATTAACCCCATTGTAATCAATATGCCATGACTAACATCTGAATAAATGTATTATTTCCGTCAAAAGAACTGAAACTATTTAAACTACTGCAATTTCAAAATGCTTTGAAAATATCCAGTGCCCAATGTGTGTGATGTGGCTATGAAACATATGTAGAGGAGACGAGGTGGCCGAGTGGTTAAGGCGATGGACTGCTAATCCATTGTGCTCTGCACGCGTGGGTTCGAATCCCATCCTCGTCGGGTTGTGCAGTTTTGAGTCTGTCCTGATGCTTGCAGAATGCATCCCAAGACCCTGAGGTTTAGGCCTCTAAAACAAACAGTGTCAGTGTTAATCAGTCTAGCGCTTCCACACAGCCTGTGAAAGCCCTGATTGTTTTAGGCCTCCTGTGTAAAACTCACAGGGATGGAACAGCAAGTAATTTTGTTCAGGAGAACAATTACAGGAGGACTGAGGGAAAACCACCTCCAGCCTGAAGTTCTACTATCAGAAATAAGATAATCAAAGCATATCTGGAGTCTGTCTCGCCTGTTGTGCGTTACATAGATACTCGGATATAATAATCTCTCTCCAATAGGTGCGCACACAGAGAAATCCATCCGCAGCTGCTTTATGCACAGATGAAAACCCTCAGTGTAGACTGTGCTCCAACACACTGTGGTGATGAAAACACTCAGTGTAGACTGTGCTCCAACACACTGTGGTGATGAAAACACTCAGTGTAGACTGCTCCAACACACTGTGGTGATGAGAACACTCAGTGTAGACTGCTCCAACACACTGTAGTGATGAAAACACTCAGTGTAGACTGTGCTCCAACACACTGTGGTGATGAAAACACTCAGTGTAGACTGTGCTCCAACATACTGTGGTGATGAAAACACTCAGTGTAGACTGTGCTCCAACATACTGTGGTGATGAAAACACTCAGTGTAGACTGTGCTCAGACACACTGTGGTGATGAAAACACTCAGTGTAGACTGCTCCAACACACTGTGGTGATGAAAACACTCAGTGTAGACTGTGCTCCAACACACTGTGGTGATGAAAACACTCAGTGTAGACTGTGCTCAGACACACTGTGGTGATGAAAACACTCAGTGTAGACTGTGCTCAGACACACTGTGGTGATGAAAACACTCAGTGTAGACTGTGCTCAGACACACTGTGGTGATGAAAACACTCAGTGTAGACTGCTCCAACACACTGTGGTGATGAAAACACTCAGTGTAGACTGTGCTCCAACACACTGTGGTGATGAAAACACTCAGTGTAGACTGTGCTCCAACACACTGTGGTGATGAAAACACTCAGTGTAGACTGTGCTCCAACACACTGTGGTGATGAAAACACTCAGTGTAGACTGTGCTCCAACACACTGTGGTGATGAAAACACTCAGTGTAGACTGTGCTCCAACACACTGTGGTGATGAAAACACTCAGTGTAGACTGCTCCAACACACTGTGGTGATGAAAACACTCAGTGTAGACTGTGCTCAGACACACTGTGGTGATGAAAACACTCAGTGTAGACTGCTCCAACACACTGTGGTGATGAAAACACTCAGTGTAGACTGCTCCAACACACTGTGGTGATGAAAACACTCAGTGTAGACTGCTCCAACACACTGGTGATGAAAACCCTCAGTGTAGACTGTGCTCCAACACACTGTGGTGATGAAAACACTCAGTGTAGACTGTGCTCCAACACACTGTGGTGATGAAAACACTCAGTGTAGACTGCTCCAACACACTGTGGTGATGAAAACACTCAGTGTAGACTGCTCCAACACACTGTGGTGATGAAAACACTCAGTGTAGACTGTGCTCCAACACACTGTGGTGATGAAAACACTCAGTGTAGACTGTGCTCCAACACACTGTGGTGATGAAAACACTCAGTGTAGACTGTGCTCCAACACACTGTGGTGATGAAAACACTCAGTGTAGACTGCTCCAACACACTGTGGTGATGAAAACACTCAGTGTAGACTGTGCTCCAACACACTGTGGTGATGAAAACACTCAGTGTAGACTGTGCTCCAACACACTGTGGTGATGAAAACACTCAGTGTAGACTGCTCCAACACACTGTGGTGATGAAAACACTCAGTGTAGACTGTGCTCCAACACACTGTGGTGATGAAAACACTCAGTGTAGACTGCTCCAACACACTGTGGTGATGAAAACACTCAGTGTAGACTGCTCCAACACACTGTGGTGATGAAAACACTCAGTGTAGACTGTGCTCCAACATACTGTGGTGATGAAAACACTCAGTGTAGACTGTGCTCCAACACACTGTGGTGATGAAAACACTCAGTGTAGACTGCTCCAACACACTGTGGTGATGAAAACACTCAGTGTAGACTGTGCTCCAACACACTGTGGTGATGAAAACACTCAGTGTAGACTGCTCCAACACACTGTGGTGATGAAAACACTCAGTGTAGACTGCTCCAACACACTGTGGTGATGAAAACACTCAGTGTAGACTGTGCTCCAACACACTGTGGTGATGAAAACACTCAGTGTAGACTGCTCCAACACACTGTGGTGATGAAAACACTCAGTGTAGACTGTGCTCCAACATACTGTGGTGATGAAAACACTCAGTGTAGACTGTGCTCCAACACACTGTGGTGATGAAAACACTCAGTGTAGACTGCTCCAACACACTGTGGTGATGAAAACACTCAGTGTAGACTGTGCTCCAACACACTGTGGTGATGAAAACACTCAGTGTAGACTGTGGCTTCTTCTTATTTGTTCTGTCTCATATTTCTTCCTAACAAACCGCTGGTGCTCCTGTAGCCATCTGTCCTGGGACAAATCCTATCATGACTGCAGGAGTCTTAAGCCACTTTCACACAGAGATTGCGCAATATTGCCATTCAGAAGGCCCGCAACGCCGGCAGCCTCGCCACAGAAATTGTTTTCACACAGAGCCAAGCAGCCCTGCCATATTTCCGCCCCGGGGTGTGCTTTCAGGTGACATCCACCCCTCCTGGATTGAAATGAGGCGAGGGGAGGCATTTCCACCCAGCTCCTCCTAGTAGCCTAAATTAATATTTTCATAGGTTAGTGTAGCCTAGGGTACTGTATGATGAACAAATTCATTCAACAACCAAACATCACGATGTACGCCAGCAGCTCTGCAGCTGGTCATTAAGAACATCAAAGAATAAAAGACGAGTCTGATGAGAGCTCACCTTAACACATTCACTGCCAGCCTTTTTTCAATACTGTAGTTAGCTTCTGCCAGAGGGTTTTTTTGAGGATTCTGGCTCATTTTACAAGAGCCGAGGATTCTTTTCTGCTTTGACTTTGTGAACACAAAGTTCACAAAAGTACTAATAGAATGTGTGCTTTCTCTGTCTAAAAGAGTTAGTTTGTAGAGTTAGTAGTTATGTAGATATTAGCCGTTGAGTACAGCATGGTTTCAGAGATTTTCAGAGAGTTTTGAGATAAATGGATTTTTAGAACCACCTCACGTGCCTGTGATTATGGGTGCCCTTGGGCAAGTCTGTATACTGTATTGTGTGTGTGTGTGTGTGTGTGTGTGTGTGTGTGTGTGTGTGTGTGTCTCCAAACTCCTCCCTCCGTCTGTGCTGCTGCTGCTGGCTCCGCGGCCGCTCTCGGGCAAGTCTGGATTACTGTAAAACGGGCTCGTTCGTTTCTTGGGGTGTCGGCTGAGAGCTTTGATGAAGCTTTTGCGATTCTGGTCTTATTTATGCTCAAAGGTACTCGAGTGTGTGTGTGTGCGCGCGCGCGTGTGTGTGTGTGTGTGTGTGTGTGAAATCGAAAGCGTTTTCGCCCAGCTATTTCCTTGAGAATGGCTTTCTCCCGCGGCTGTTTTTGCTCGCCTTTCTCTCTGTCTGGAGAGCACTGTCGCCACTTAGCTGGTCGGTAAAATAGATTATACACATTCTCTTCCTCCAATATTGGTATAGGAGACGTAAAAGGGGTTGATCGATGTCCCACCGTCAATTTTTTTTTTTTTTTTTAAGCCGAGATATCTCGTCTTTGGCACTCAACGGTTGGATCCTGTAAGCCGAGATATCTCGTCATTGGCACTCAACGTGTTAATATGCCCACAACGCAGAAAGTGTTCTCCACATGCAGCATGGCTTTCAATATTCATCTGATCGACCTTATGGATCACAGAGGCACCATCATGTATTAGGTACAAGGCTAATTCTTATCTTTTGGTTCCAGTTTTTTGTAAAGCAAATTATTCCCATGAAGTAGCCTAATTAGCGTCCGTTCTGTAAGCGCCCGCATGTCAAACAGCTGCAGTACCTTACTCGTCGTCAGGGGAATAGTATACGCTATGAATGCACATGAATACTATAACGTTAGTAGTTTTTGTAAGGGAACGCACAACAGGCTAAACAGATTGCAGTTCTGGAGCTGGTTTCCCCAATTGGGATTGTTTTGAGGAGAGATGAACAGAGGGAATATCCTCAGACGCGCCACAGACAGATGCACACCTGAGACGTCCTCTGAAGCTTATTATTATATCCGTTAATTTTACTTACTAATGTCAACATCGTTTGAGCATAAAGCCTAACCTACTTACTCATAGTGTAGGCACGGAGCATTCCTCCTGGCACCCCTGTTGCAGTCATGATTGTATAGGCCACTTTATTTTTACTTTCACTTATGCCTTTCTTGCTGTGTGAGGTGGTTTCCCCTGTCATTTTTTTATGAATGAGCTGACCATTCACACCGCTCCGTGTCGCCGCTCCTACGCTTTCAGGTGGAGGCGGGATGGCGGCCGATCCGGCGCTGTGACTACCTCCACTGGCGGAACGTGTGGTGTTTAGATTGGCCAGTAGGTTGCAGCCCCCCAAAGTTGGATCACCCTGGCCTCTCTCGCCGTACGTACCCCTGCGTCGCCCACTGACGGACTACCCCCATTGACTATGAATGGAGCGTGCGGGGGGGGGGGGGGGGGGGGGGGGGGGCTAATGCGAGCGACAGATCCAGTGTGAATCAGGCCTAACACAGTTCAACAGCCAACTAGATGTTTGGACTGGACTGTTGCTTGTTGCTGCAGCTTGTCTCTGTGGCGCAATTGGTTAGCGCGTTCGGCTGTTAACCGAAAGGTTGGTGGTTCGAGCCCACCCAGGGACGAGTACGTTTTAGTTGTCTCACAGCAAGAAGGTCGTAGGTTCTGGGTAAAAAAAAGTGCTGAGTTTGATTCCTGACCGACTTCTCACCAAGGTCCCCATGACAAGAAGAGATTGCTACACCTTGATGGTGGAGTGTGTCAGCCTTCTATCCAGAAGATACTGGAGGAAAGAGGGAACAGTTATGTATTTAAGGCATCAGTGTTCCTCTCACCACACCAGGTCTGAAAACTCAACCACTTCTCCCATAGTTGGTCACAGTGGCTTGAGCTCTAGCACCTTGGATGATCTGAACCACGTCAGCAGTCAGTCCAACATGCATCAATCTGTCCCTCAGGAGCCAGACTTACAACACAGTTGACGGCTAAATCTGTGAAACAATAGCCAATGAAACTGCATGCTAAACGCCCCCCCCCCCCCAAAAAAAAAACAAAACAAAACAAAAAAACAAGAACAACAACACACACACTCGAAAACAGACACAAGCAAATCTATTTTGCTCAATATAAATATTAGTGATCCTTAAACTGTAGATTGTCATATTGAGTGCGTTATTCAACATCTAAACTTACGTAATATGGGACTGGGGGGGGCGGAAAACACAAAATCTGTGAACACCGAGAGCCCCCCCAGACCCTCAGGGAGACATCTGACAGGGGTTCGAGCGCTGTGTCCACACACTTGGAGAGGGTGCAAGGGGTGGATTGATGTGTTGAAGTGAGAATCAACAGAGAATTGACCATGCCATGACTAACATCTGAATAAATGTATTATTTCCGTCAAAAGAACTGAAACTATTTAAACTACTGCAATTTCAAAATGCTTTGAAAACATCCAGTGCCCAATGTGTGTGATGTGGCTATGAAACACATGTGGAGGAGATGAGGTGGCCGAGTGGTTAAGGCGATGGACTGCTAATCCATTGTGCTCTGCACGCGTGGGTTCGAATCCCATCCTCGTCGTGGCTGATTACTTTTTCGTCTGTCCTGCTGGGAAGAGAGACATGGAATGGCTTCCGCTGCTGCTTTGGGCCCCTAATTTTGAACCGCTCTGAGCATTTCCACCAAAAATTTATTTCAGAACCCGAAGAATTGGTTCCCCAGCTGGAACCAAATAACAGCAGGTATTCAATTGCAAACCATGACAACATAAGTGTGCGTGTCATACTTATATTCTATTGTTATATACACATAACATCATCATCCTCATCATGTGATGATGATAATTAAAATTGGCTAAGGTTGCAGTGTTAGTCACTCGTGACACAAAACGAAGCGATATCTGTAATGAATAAATTCTGTAACATAAATTCTGTAACATAAATTCATGTCTGTAATAACACCACAAAACCTCGCAGGTACTCAATGCAGTCCGCCATCTTGCTACTACTATTGACTTCCGGTGATGGTTCCGTTGATGATGCATCCTTGATTACCATCTGCTCAAAACTGGTGGAAACGTGGGCTGGTTTGCTAGAGGTTCCCAGATTCCTGAACCGAATCGGTTCAGGAACCACCGGAGCTGTTTTGTTGGAAAAGGGGTAACTGTGTGTGTGTGTGTGTGTGTGTGTGTGTGTGTGTGTGTGTGTGTGTGTGTCTGTGTGTGTGTGTGTGTGGCAGATGCCCGTCTCTTCCAGTTGACCAGTCAGATTGAGCAGGCAGAGCAGCAGCTGGCAGCACAACTCACACTGCTGGAGGAGACCAAGACACACACACAGGTAACACACACACACACACACACACACCCCTCTCCCCCTCTATGACACTGTGTGCACACGTGCGTGCGTGTTTCGAGCCGTCCATACCGTCTACGTTAAAATAGGCTTAAAATAGGTTAAAAAGTTACACAAATGTGTGAATATCTTCTTTTAATGTCGATACAAAGGATCACTGGGTCGGAATGTTGAAACACGTATTTCAAAACTATTTGCAAAAGATACACCCCCCTCTCACCACACACAATCTTGCCACACACACACACACACACACACACACACACACACACACACACACCCTTCCTTGTCGCCTCGAGCCAGTCTCCCCCAATTCTCCACACAAACCTCCCCCACATACATCTCTCCCCCACATACATCTCTCCCCCACATACATCTCTCCCCCACATACATCTCCCCCACATACATCTATCCCCCACATACATCTCTCCCCCACATACATCTCTCCCCCACATACATCTCCCCCACATACATCTCTCCCCCACATACATCTCTCCCCCACATACATCTCTCCCCCACATACATCTCCCCCACATACATCTCTCCCCCACATACATCTCTTCCCCACATACATCTCTCCCCCACATACATCTCTCCCCCACATACATCTCTCCCCCACATACATCTCTCCCCCACATACATCTCTCCCCCACATACCTCTCCCCCACATACATCTCTCCCCCACATACATCTCCCCCACATACATCTCTCCCCCACATACATCTCCCCCACATACCTCTCCCCCACATACATCTCTCCCCCACATACATCTCTCCCCCACATACATCTCTCCCCCACATACATCTCTCCCCCACATACCTCTCCCCCACATACATCTCTCCCCCACATACATCTCTCCCCCACATACATCTCTCCCCCACATACCTCTCCCCCACATACATCTCTCCCCCACATACATCTCTCCCCCACATACATCTCCCCCACATACCTCTCCCCCACATACATCTCTCCCCCACATACATCTCTCCCCCACATACATCTCTCCCCCACATACATCTCTCCCCCACATACATCTCCCCCACATACATCTCCCCCACATACATCTCTCCCCCACATACATCTCCCCCACATACATCTCCCCCACATACATCTCTCCCCCACATACATCTCTCCCCCACATACCTCTCCCCCACATACATCTCTCCCCCACATACATCTCCCCCACATACATCTCTCCCCCACATACATCTCCCCCACATACATCTCTCCCCCACATACATCTCTCCCCCACATACATCTCTCCCCCACATACATCTCTCCCCCACATACATCTCCCCCACATACATCTCTCCCCCACATACATCTCTCCCCCACATACATCTCTCCCCCACATACATCTCCCCCACATACATCTCCCCCACATACATCTCTCCCCCACATACATCTCTCCCCCACATACATCTCTCCCCCACATACATCTCCCCCACATACCTCTCCCCCACATACATCTCTCCACAAACACACATGAGCCCCTTCTTAACATGAACTCTGGATTATAACTGTAGAATCAGGTCCGGCTATCTCCCGCAGTTACCCTGCTAGACATGACTCAATAAACCACTTAATCACTTTTTCTGAAATGTGTGTTAAAATGAGCCAATTACACATCCTTTGCATAGGACAGGCTGAGACCACTGACACTTTTAAAGCAACTGACAGTAGCAGGCTGGTAGCAGGACACTGCCAAGGTGGCCTTATAGGGATCTCAGGGCATCACGGCCCGAGGGAGGGGCTACGGGGGCCATGGCCTGATGGCCTCCGTGTAATTCCCACCCTGCTGTACAAGTAGGTTAGTGTCCACCGTAACCCCTCAGTACATTAGCATTTCTTATACCATGGTCTGGGTGAATACTCGATTCTGATTGGCTGCAGGGTGTCCATTAATTTGTGATAATGTACAGTGATAATGGACACCTAGCTAAATGGTCTGTTTACCGTTCATATCAATGCGCCATAGTTTCAAGTGTTATCAAGAGAGCAGTTTGAGCTCTATACCCCCGTTAAGGGTTAACACATTCACTGCCAACAGTTTTTTTTTTACTGTAGGTAGCTTCTGCCAAGGTTTTTTTTTGAGGATTCTGGCTCATCTTTCAAGAGCCGAGGATTATTTTCTGCTCGGATTTTGTGAACACAAAATATCTCAAAATAACTAATAGAATGTGTGCTTTCTCTGTCTAAAAGAGTTAGTTTGTAGAGTTAGTAGTTATGTAGGCATTAGCAGTTGAATACAGCATGGTTTCAGCGTCTGAAAATGAAAGGTGAGAAAAATGCCTTTTTGTGAAATTCGATAGAACAGTCACTTTAACCATTTATTTTTGGCATCAAAGACATCAGACATCTAAACAATTTGTTCTGAACAGTATTTTCCTCCATAACAGCACCCGCACCCCCCTCTCCTTCAAACTCCTCCCTCCGTGGGCGTTCTCCTCCTCCCTCCTTGGCTCTGCAGCGGGTGTGTCACAAGGGAGTTTCTGCTGCCTGTCTGCTGCCTGGCGGCCCCTCGTCGGGCGAGCCTGGATGGGGCTCGCTCGTTTCTTGGGGTTTCGGTTGAGAGCTTTGATGAAGCTTTTGCGATTCTGGGCTTTATGCTGCGTGTTTCAAAGTGTGTTGCACCCAGTCTATTTTTGGAACCCCCCCACCGTTGTGCGCCACCGTTGTGCGCCAGCGCGAAAGCGTTTTCGCCAAACCATTCTACAGTATGAGAATGGTTTCCTCACGCTTTTCCCTGCAGTTTTGGCTCGCTTTCTCTAGTCTGGAGAGCACTGTCGCACCACTTAGTGGGTCGGTGGAATGGGTTGTACACGTTCGGTGGCTCCCATATTTTTATAGGAGACGTAAAAGGGTTTGATCCACGTCCCACCGTCAAATTTTTTTTTTTTTTTTTTTTGACGAGTTGACTCGTCATTGGCAGTCAACCGTTCGGTTTCTGCTTGACGAGTTGACTCGTCAACGGCAGTGAACGTGTTAATATGACAATTTTGGAACTTGAGAAAAAAATTGAGTCGGTCAAAGTAACTATTTAAATCACCCCTGTGTGCTCAGTTTATCAAAAATAACTCTTATTTACAATTTTGATTTTCGTTTCGGAGATTTCTAAACTCGCGTCACCAGGCTCTTCTCGGCGACAAAGAGGAGATTTCCCTCGGCTCGTGCACGAGCGGGGGCGAGCCCGGCGCAAGCTGGGCCTTTGACAGAGAGAGAGAGAGAGAGAGAGAGAACTCTCTCTGCATTTCACCACATACAGCACACGCAGTGCGAGCCCCCGCTGCTCTGTGTCACTTCCTGAAACTCTTCGCTCTTAAATGTTAAAACATACTTGGCCAATACGTATCTATCATACAAAATAAAGCAAGCGGCCAAACGGTAATGTCTTCATTTAATGTAGAACGCAAAACATTGTTAAACCCGCATTCCTGTGATAAAGTTAACGTTTGAGTCGGCTTTAAAACGGAGGGTGGTGGAGGTGGGAGGGACTATTTTATTTTGTGGAAGACTGATTTACAGTATGAATAACAGACATTTAGCCATTTAGATTGCTTTATTTATTACACATGGAAATATAAATGACTGGTCTTATTGTTTTGTTGGCAAGTGACCATGGTATAAGCGGGTTAATGCACTTCGAGGTGTGCGACTTCGCGGTCGCGGTGTGCGACTTCGCGGAGGCAACCATCCTCGGCTTCGCCTCGGACGGTTCACGCCTCTCGCGTCGTCCCTTAAAAAGTGATAATGGACACCTCGTCGTGCATTAACCCTTACTTATACCATGGTCTGGGTGAATACTCGATTCTGATTGGCTGCAAGGTGTCCATTATTTTGTGATATTGTACAGTGATAATGTACACCTAGCTAAATGGTCTGTTCACCGTTCATATCAATGCGCCATAGTTTCAACAGTGTTACAAGAGAGCAGTTTGAGCTCTATACCCCCGTTAAGGGTTAATATGACAATTTTGGATGTTGAGAAAAAAATTGAGTCGGTCAAAGTAAGTATTTAAATCACCCCTGTGTGCTCAGTTTATCAAAAATAACTCTTATTTACAATTTTGATTTTCGTTTCGGAGATTTCTAAACTCGCGTCACCAGGCTCTTCTCGGCGAGAAAGAGGAGATTTCCCTCGGCTCGTGCACGAGCGGGGGCGAGCCCTTTGACAGAGAGAGAGAGAGAGAGAGAGAGAGAGAGAGAGAGAGAACTCTCTGCATTTCACCACATACAGCACACAGGGCGAGCCCCCGCTGCTCTGTGTCACTTCCTGAAACTCTTCGCTCTTAAATGTTAATATACTTGGCCAATACGTATCTATCATACAAAATAAAGCAAGTGGCCAAACGGTAATGTCTTCATTTAATGTAGAACGCAAAACATCGTTAAACCCGCATTCCTGTGATAAAGTTAACGTTTGAGTTGGCTTTAAAACGGAGGGTGGTGGAGGTGGGAGGGACTATTTTATTTCGTGGAAGACTGATTTACAGTATGAATAACAGACATTTAGCCATTTAGATTGCTTTATTTATTACACATGGAAATATAAATGACTGGTCTTATTGTTTTGTTGGCAAGTGACCATGGTATAAGCGAGGCAACCATCCTCGGCTTCGCCTCGGACGGTTCACGCCTCTCGTGTCGTCCCTTAAAAAGTGAGAATGTACACCTCGTCGTGCATTAACCCTTACATATTAGTCAATGCTACAATAGTGCTAATGTATCTCAATATTAATAAGTTAGTAAATGTTACAGACATTGGCATTCCCCACAAATCATTGCTATATATATGAAAAATAGAAACCTCTGATTATAATTGACACACTACTGTATCATCCTCATCGCTGAGGTCAACAACTTTTTCAAGTCAACCAACAACAAAGCAACAGCAACATATGACTTCCTGCTCCTGACAGCAACATATGACTTCCTGCTCCCGACAGCAACATATGACTTCCTGCTCCTGACAGCAACATATGACTTCCTGCTCCTGACAGCAACATATGACTTCCTGCTCCTGACAGCAACATATGACTTCCTGCTCCTGACAGCAACATATGACTTCCTGCTCCTGACAGCAACATATGACTTCCTGCTCCTGACAGCAACATATGACTTCCTGGCCCGATTTATACCCGATTTACCCCTCCCGAGAATCTGAGGAGAAATCTGGCCTGGCAGCTTGGTCGGTCCTGATGTTCGGCCTCATTTGAGGCGCCTCAATTTCTGCTCCTATTCACCTTATGTAGCCACGCCCATTTGACCCGGTTCTGTGGCCGTCCTACGACTAAAAATAATAATAAAATAAAATAAAAAATGGCTGCGCTGCTCCAATATCATCTAACTCTGAATTAACTAATAATTTAGCCAATTGTATGTAACATACCAAATAAACGCAAACGGCAATGTCTAAGAATGCAACGCCATGTAACTGGCTCGTTAAGTCTCGCATTCCAGGGAATTACGTTAACGTCTGCGGGTCTTTATTGACGTTAATGGCTCGCGCTGCTATCGCGCTGCCTCGGAGGAGAGAAAACTATCCGAAGCTTTCTTTGTTGGAGTCCAGGTATGTTTTACAAGAAAGTGCTCGTCATTGTCGAGGATAACGTTATCTGACCTGGCTAACAGTGGATACTTGCTTGCTTGCTGTGTACCGGCTCAAAGTAGTAGGCTACGTTATTTATTTTACCCCCTTCACTGTCCACTCCAAAAACAACTCTTTTATTTTGCGCCGTGACCGCCGGAAGTGTTAGGTGGACCCGGAAGAATTTGGTCCACTGTAAGGTCTGAACATAAGGTGAATAGCGCACTGCAGGCATCAGATAGGCTACCAAATACCTAGTCTCAACGTCAGACCCATGAGAGTTCTTACACTGATACACTACATTACTGCATGCTGCAGAGCTCTCTCTGGGTCTGGGACACTTTCCCTCAGCCAGCTGGTTATGGGAGGGAACCGTTCACTTGGCCAGTGATTGGCCAGTGGTGGATTCAGTCTTCCCCAATCAGTAACGACTTTGCGATCAGATAACACGGGAGGCGCTACCCATTTTTCTAACCGCTCTCTCATCAGTGTTACAACCTGTCACTCATTCAATTTCAACCCGCCTTCAAAAACCAGCAGTGGCTGTGAAGTGGCATAGACTCACTTATGTAGTATGCGGAGAGCAGCGATTCAATGTAATATTTGAGTCTGGGCAGAGATTACCAAATACCAACAGCACAGAATGATGAGTATTTTGGGGAAAATGTCACTAATTTATATTACAATGAATGACCGATGAATAAAAAGTTGTTGTCTGAAAAAGGAAGACATGGTTCGATGCGCAAGATTCAGCCGGTTAATTTGGTATGTAGCAAGAACAGCATTGTTCAGAATTAACTACCTAATTAATCACATAAATGACAGATGAACAGCAAAAAATCAGAAACGTAACGCCGGGGTTACGGTGCCATGCAAGAAGGATGTGAATTGTGAATTGTACACCGGTTATCTTACAAGCCACTTCCACAATCTTTTCAAGGGAATTCTTCACTTTAATACAGAGGGTGCCCCACCAGCAAACAATAGATGGTTTTAACTTGACAACATCAACATTCTAAATTGCCCCTAGCTTACTTCCTGTTGCAGTGTTTGTTAATACAATAGCTGACAGGAAATAAGCGAGGTTTCAAATTAAGAGGCCATGCTTTACAGTGCTTTAACAAAAACTAAGAGGTGTCCACGGCACAATTCAGTGAAAACCGTCTAAAAAAAAGAACTGACACATACAGAAATAAACATACGCAGACATTTACATGTTGGTCACTTTGTGTGTTCCTGTGTGTGTGTGTGTGTGTGTGTGTGTGTGTGTCCTCTGTAGTGGGAGGCACTTTCTCGTTTCCTCCGTAAAGTCCCCCTGCTGGTGGAGCTGAGTGCAGCGACAGACGAGACCCACAGACAGATCAACAGACAGAAAGAGGAGAGCAGGAAGACAGAGGCAGAGACACAGCTGCTACAGACAGAGCTACAGATGCTGGAGCCCACAGATCCCAAACATGTCAGTACTTGCACAACTACAGACACAAACATGTCAGTAATTTCAATTGTAACAGAAGAAAAGGCCGGCATTCAAAATGTCCTTTTTGTCATTTAATTTTACCACTGGGTCAGACACCAACGTCAAAGGATGTGGCGTCCATCTGAAACTTATGTTACAAGTATGTAACAGTATGTAAATGTTTGGCTGTGCACCTGAAGTCAGTCTGATTTTTGAGTTCAGTTGGCTGTGGCTTAGGAGGTAGAGCGCGGTTGGTGGTACGATCCCCGGCTCCTCCAGTCCGCATGTTGAAGTATCCCTTGTAACCCTTGGGCAAGACACTGAGCCCCAAATGGCTCCCGATGGCTGTGGCAGCTTTTCGCCTTCGGTGACGTTTTGGATAAAAGCGCTATATAAATGCAGTCCATTTACCATTTTACCAGTTGTGCGCCCAGTGTCATTTCTCTACAGTACTTTAAATTATTAATACACAACTACAGACACAACTACTGACCCAAACATGTCATTACTTTAAATTATTACAACAACACAACTACACAACTACACACACATCATGTAAGTACGTTAAGTTCACAAGCCCTAATTCACAAGCATGTCTCAAAGGACAAATTGAACCGTGATAAACAAAGACACAATATAATATAAAAACACAAGGTAATAGGATACAAAGGGGAAAAATGTACAGACACAAGCATATCCTGCACAGTGCACACTGTCTATAGACAGTTTCGACTCGACAACATAAACTTTCTAAATTGCCCCCAGCTTACTTCCTGTTTGCTAGTACAATGGACATAAGCTATAGGTTCCAAACTGTTCCCTATCAACACAATTCCGTGAAAACCGTTTATACTTGCAATTAAAACATTTTATTGGGAAATAGCAACGTTTCGGTTCAGATACGTTCTTGTTTGCTGGAGTTGGCAGTGGATAACGCAAACGCCAAACTGCAGGAGGAAGACTGCGAAGTCGACGGATGAGGAAGAGAGGAAGATGAGTTAGCGCTAGCAGATGATGAGAGCGTGAGCACGTTTGATACGATATGAAGGTTTGTATCATTATGCTGTATGTTATGTTATGTTATGCTGTTTGTATCATCATCTGGATACAGTCACAGAGCATCAACCAGCGTTTTGAATCATCATCTGTATACAGTCACAGAGCATCAACCAGCGTTTTGAATGGCCATCTTCTTGTGTTCTCGGCCCACAAAACTCCACTGCTCCACGAGATGTGACAACAGACGGCTTCAACTCAATTGTGATGGATATGAGTTTAGAACCTGCACAGAAGACATCAATATGGACATTCACCAGCTCATCGGCTGGGGACGTTCTTCATACAAATGGCTTGCAGGACCTTGGCATTTATCAAAAACGGATTGAATTTGACTTCTTCCTGCTGATGACGAGTTGGAAAGAACAACATTTGGATGTTTGTAGACCCAGAGGAGTGACTGGCAGTCTTCTGACGACATGAGGTAGGACATGCATCTGATCTATTCTGTTCTGTTATTTCCTGCTTGGGTTTAGGCTGCCATGCCATGTGTGTGTGTGTGTGTGTGTGTGCGTGTGTGTGTGTGCGTGCGCATGCGTGCGCGCGCGTGTGCGTGTGTGTGCCTGTGTGTTTGTGTGTGTGTGTGTGTGCTGTGTGTGTGTGTGTGTGCATGCGTGCGTGTGTGTGTGTCCTTCCGGTAAGTGACAATATGTTCACTCTGCATGTGTTCCTATTGTCTCACCCGCTGTTGTGTAGTTTGCAGTTTTTGTCTGGCCTGCTGAATCTGCTGCTGAGGCTTCATTTCAGGCTGTTAACACACACACACACACACACACACACACACACACACACACACACACACACACACACACACACCCTAACCCTACTATTAGTGAAATGAGTGTGTGAAATAGTGTTTGAACGGCTCTTTGGGCTGTTCTGTAATCTATAAGTGCACCTGTTTGGGTGCTATCTTTACGTATGGGCATAGTATGTCATTTCATCTAGCTACTCATGTACTGTATGTTTTTTCTCTCTTTTTGTGCTGAAAACCTGTAAGTGCGTCTGTTTTAGTGGTGACCAGTGTTAGGGGTAACTCATCACAAAAGTAACATATTACATGTAATACCTGTATATTACTTTTAGCAGTAACTCAGTAATATAACTTATTAATCCAAAAAGGTTCATAGTGTCTATACTTTACTTAGATTGATAGGTTTTCTTTTATATCAGACACAGGTCGAAACATGTCAGGTAGGAACACAAACCTGTGTCTGATATAAAAGAAAACCTATCAATCTAAATATAACTTATTACTTATAGGATTTCAGTAATTATACCAGTTACTTTGTCAAGTAACTCAAGTTGCAAATTGAGTTATATTTGATTAAATCAAAGAACATATTTAAAAAAGATACAATCATTTCCTAATCAAACTGTGTGTTTTTATGCAAATAACCACTATAGATGACAATAACAAAGGAAGAGAATAACATTTCGAATTTTGGATTGTTTACACTGACTTCAAGGCAGTTGAAATTATTTTTCGGGATGGTTCCGGGGCAGCGATGTCATTCTGCTGCTGCTGTTGTTTTGGTAAAAGTAATGCAAAAGTAGTGTAATAAGTAACGAGTTACTCTACACAGAAAGTAATATTGTAAAGTAACTTATTACTTTCAAATGAAAGTAACTAGTAATATGTAGTATATTACATTTTGAAAGTAACTTGCCCAACACTGGTGGTGACAGCCTAAGTGTGAAAATTGGTCCTCAAGGGCTAAAAATGTATCATCATCATCATCAACTTAGAAAACATTCAAAGTACAATGAAGAACTAAGCGTTGAAGATTATAAATGCCTGAAATAGAGCGCTCCTGGTGTCCCTCTCTGCCTCGCACCGCTGCACTGGCAGTGCTCATTCCTACCGTGCTTTCTCGTTGTCGTCCTCATCATCACCACCACTCATTTCTACCGTGCCTCATTGGTTTGCCGTTGAGAACTTGCCCACCTCGCGGGCTCACAGACGCAGCTTGGCTGCTACACGACCTCGCTTCACGCATGCACAATTGTGCAAATTGTGGACCACGCCAACTTCCGACCAGAAAGAAGTAGCGTCCGCACACCTTGACGCTCCCGTTTAAGATTTTTTATTCCGTGACGTTTCCAGACACACAGGCTCTTCCTCAGTTGCCGCTAGCAGTGTTTGGAATAACGCCGTTTAAAAGAACGGCGTTAGGTAACGCCGTTATTTTTTCAGTAACGGGGTAATCTAACTAATTACTGTTTCCGTCGTTACAACGCCGTTATCGTTACTGAACGCTAAATGCGGTGCGTTACTATGAAATGATTGCGTAAACTACCCGTAGCCTACACTAGTGTTGTCAAGCGAGGAGACCGGGTGGGTTAACGTAACGAGATAAACGATTATGATTGGCTAAGGCAGAGTCATGTGTTTCATGGTAGCCAATCGAAGCCAGTGTTACACACGAGCCAGGAGTCAGGACACGGGCGACACACACACACACACACACACACACACACACACACACACAGACACACCAAACAGATTCGAGGAAGCAGCAGAAATGGCAAGTCCGGAGTAGAGAGCTGCGCGGGCCTGAAATTTCGTCCCGAGCCCTCCCCGGCCCGTGACATGCAGACCCGTGCCCGATCCAGCCCGTTGCGAGGCCCGAAGCCAATATTACGATATTGAAATGTGCGCCTAAATGAGGGGCAACTTTTGTACAATGCAACCTATGGCCAATTATGAAGTCTAAAGACCCCAAAACTGCAAAAACGAATTAAACCCTACTCCTCCCACATTTTTTCTTCAAACGACACCAAACTTCAGCATCTGCATCGTTAGACTGTTCTACACAAAAGTATCGAAACAGATTTTCGATCGGTCAAAAATTGAGCTCACAGTGCATCAAAACGTTGAATTCTGGCCCCGTGTATAGCCTAATTACCTTAATTACCTATGGCAATTAGGTTGTATTTGTGATGTCATCAGTCAGTCAAGCAATTGTGATGCCATCACTGATGTCAGTCGAGCAATTGTGATGTCATAATAGCTCAAAGCCTTGAGAGTTGCCCAGCCACGACCCACTTTTTTGGCGCGTAATAACTCCCACAATTTCTGCGCCACATAGACATGCCCGAACTCAAAACATGCGGCTTATTGAGGACAGGTGTGCTATGACTTTTCTAAGGGTTTGGTCAAGCGGTTTGGCACTTCTTTTGAATGGACCCAGACCCGGCCGGGTCCGGGTCGGAACCTCGGGTATTCGGGGGGTCGGGCATACCCGAAGACCTCTAGCTCAAAGCCTTGAGACTTGCCCGGCCACGACCCATTGCTGCGCAGCAGCTATAATTCTTTCTGGTTTTCCCGCTGTGTCTCCACCTTTAGACCAACATTCCTCCACACAGCTGTATGAATCGCAACAGACATCCAGACAGCTACAGTACATGTGATGTTGGAGAGGTGCAGTGTTGTGCAAGCTCACACTTTACAGAGCTAGCTCAAAGTTCAGCTCACGCAGATTAAAATGAACTAGTTCACGTTCATAGCTCATATTTTGAACTTTGAACTATAGCTCACAGTCCCACTTCTTGTTTACCCAGAGAAAAGGCACAGCACTGAAAACGTAACACACAATAGCTTTTAACACGCAATAGCTTTTTAAACACATCTTTATTTTAAAAGATGAATGTAAAATTCAGGGGCTTTTAGCCCAAGCTTCAACAAGAGCAGACATATTTTATCTTGCTCTAAAATAAAAAATATACAATAAAAAATACAATACAGTACATAGCTTTTTCAACACATAGCCTATTCACCCCCCCCCCCTCCCCGTCCAGTTAATCACAGGCAGCTGTTCTATAAATTATAAATCCTATAGATCTATAATTCTTGTATTGTATATATGGTATTGATTTGGTACTTGTGGTAGGCTATATCTTGTATTGTATCTTGTAATTCCTATATGTTATATTATTATTTTATACATCTATAGCAGCGATCCTCAAAGTCCGGACTCCGGTCCGCATCCGGACCCAGACGCCGTCCTATCCAGACCGAGCCCTATAACCTACAAATCACTGAATAGTTACATTTTCACGGAGCATTTCTATTTTAACCGGCACATGCTTTTCTAGCCTTTACGGTACTGGTTTATCTGTCAGGAAGCTCACAGACCAATGCATGCGCTGTAAATCATCACACGTGATGCTACTCAGCCAATCAACAAGCGAATCGATTCTGCCTGCTGCTGCTGCGGGAGAGTTGACACACAGACGGAGGAGAGGCGAGACGAGAAATGTGAGAGAAGTATTTCACATCGCGTGCTCAAAAGAAACGAGTAGACCGCGAAAACAAAGCTTTAGTTTTAATCCAGAGCAGGCAGACTCATGTTCATTCATTGGTCTCACGAGCAGTTCAAAACCAGTATGTCTCGTGAAGTGTGATGCGATCCTGACCAGCTGTCTATGGAAGTGCCACACATGAGCACACACACACACACACACACTCAAATCCAGGGCGCACACACATTCACTGCCCAACGGCATGCAAAGTTTGCATTGCGAGCGACCGATAGATGACATATAGACAGACAGGCAGGCAGGCAGGCAGGCAGGCAGGCAGGCAGGCAGACAAACAGAGTGGGAGCTCACATCTATCAAGAGAAAAGGAGGTTTGTTGGCTGAGAGCCTGACTGATAAAATGTGAAATGGAGTTAAGAAAAGGGGGAACTTATTTTTCTAAAATTAAAGCACTTTATTTTAAGATGCAAATTTTTCCAAAGCACTCTGTTGTGTTATTTCTAAATGCAGCCATTATTTTACTTGAAATGAGAAAAGAACATGTATTTATTATTAGTGTAGGCTAGTTATTTATAATTAATCCAGTTAAATATGAAAACTGTAAATAAACATTAGGCCTATTGATGTTTATTTTGATTTAACAGTCAGTCATTGACTACATACAGACGTTGTACCATTAGGCTACTGCAATCATTGAAGTACTAAGTTCAATGGCACTGAATCATAACGCAAGCTCAATGTTCCGGACCTTCGCTTGAGGACATTTTCTCTATCTGGACCTCTTAGAATTTTAATTGAGTGCCCCTGATCTATAGTATATAGATCATTATAGTATAACGTCACTATAAGCGGATTCCACTGTATAAACATGCAACTGTTGGGATCAAGTGAATCGGTTGGGTGCTCAGTAGTCTGGCAGTGCCAGCCGTAGATGATATTTACGTCTGGAGCACAACTCTCAAACGTGGTTAACGCCCGCCCCCCAAAACAAAAAAACATGCGTGACAGACGCATGAATTGACCAACCACAGACCTCGTGGGCGGTGCATTCAGAATGTGTGCAACAGCTAAATAGACCCTGGGTGAAAACATCAACTTCACCACCACGCTGACTAAAACTGCAAACTTTGGCTGCCTTCTTTGCTCCAAATCATTCAGTTCAGACAATAGAGATAAACTACGATCCTGCAAGACAGTCTATCTACTGTTTGGTCGCTCCTTTTATCGCTTCTCTCTTCACGGTGCTTCACGGTGTTCCACTGAACGGACTGTAATATGGGAGGCACGCTGTATGACACGCTGTGTGACACGCTGTATGACACGCTGTATGACACGCTGTATGACACGCTGTATGACACGCTGTATGACACGCTGTATGACGTAACTTCCTGTCACAGCCCAGCCAACCAGATTATGCCGGAGGCATCTGCCTGGCGCCGGCAGAAGTCTCGTGTGATTCAGACCCTCCATTGCTGGAAGCTTGATGACGTCGACGCCGACGGTGGGTCTGACTACGTGAGACTAGGTGCTTGCTCAATGGTTGGGAGGGTGTACTGCACTGTTTACAATTTTGAGCTTCGGCTTTGGCATGTGAATAAGGGCTCGGTATTGGAAACTACACAATATGGGGCTAGTGGCGCAATGGATAACGCGTCTGACTATACGGATCAGAAGATTCCAGGTTTGACTCCTGGCTAGCTCGTTGTTAGCTTAGACAGCTAATTTTTGTCTCCCTTTCCACCGCTCTCTGAGCCCACATTTAAATGCTAATTTAGAATCTTGGCTTAAAAGTGATCATTGCCTGACCCTTCATTGTCTGGAGCAGTGTTCTCAAACCTTTTAAGCCGTGACCCCCAAAAAACTTTAGGGTGGGGTTTGTGACCCCCCTCCCGCCGCTGCCCACCCCAACCAAGGACTTCACTGCGCACACATTCACATTGAGAATTCAAAGTTCAAAATCAGGCAGCATGTCTCATGTGAAGTGCGATGCGATCCTAACCTGTCTTTGAAAGCGCCACACGAGCAAACACACTCAAATCCAGACTGAGGGCACACTCACACATTCACTGTCCAACGGCATGTGACGTTTGCATTACGAACGATTGATAGACAGACAGACAGACAGACAGATACATAGAGACAGACACTGAGACAGACAGACAGACAGACAGACAGTCAGATAGATAGATAGATAGATAGATAGATAGATAGATAGATAGATAGATAGATAGATAGATAGATAGATAGATTGATAGATAGATAGATAGATAGATAGATAGATTGATAGATAGATAGATAGGGAGCTCACTTCTCTCAAGAGGAAAGGGAAGAAAAGGGGATTTTTCTTCTAAAATTAAAGCACTTTTAAGATGCACATTTTTCCAAAGCACTCTGTTGGATGTTATTTTTAACTCATTGAGTGCCAATGATGACAATCGTCGTCAATTCGATTAGTAACGTAGAGTGCCAATGACGACGATTGTCGTCAATTGCGTTTTTTGACGGTGGGACGTGGATCAAAGCCTATTACATCTCCTATAAAAATATGGGAGCTATTGAAGGTGTATAACCTATTTTCCAGACCCATTAGGTGGCGACAGTGCTCTCCAGATTAGAGAAAGGTCAGGAAAACAGCAGGAAAATGCCCCGTGATGAAAGAGAAACCGCTCATGCTGCAGCCAGAGCCATATAGATGGCTCTGGCTGGAGCTGATGTTGGCTGCGAACAGCAGTCAATCCGCGCCCACAACTGAGCCTCTCTGTCTCTGCTGTATAGTTTCTCCACACGATTAGCCACCAGAAAAGCAGCACCCGACGCCGAAGGGCCAAACCATTCTCAGCAGTCCGGTTTGGCTTTTCCGTGTCGCGCTGGGAGCCGGCTCACAAAAACGGAGCACTCCGAAAATAGACGCTGGGTGCGTGAGGCTGTGTAGTGTGGGGAGGAGTTTGCAGCTGAGGGGGGGAGAGGGGGGTGGGGCACGCAGGGCACCACACTACACCACGTCACTACATCAGAAGATATTAGCTTCAAACTCAGTGAATGTGCTTGAAATGCTTCATTTCACAAAAGGCGGAATATCTCCGCTTCTAATTTGAAACGCCTGTTTTTGCTGAAAACAACCTATCTTCTCCGGCTCATAACTAAAGAACGGAAAATGGTATCAATAAACTTTTTTTTGCTGATGATACAATAGAGTCTCCTCGTTCTTTGTGCGTGTTCGGTGTTTACATAGTAATATCACACAATATTCTGTGGGCCTCGAGAAATCACTGAAAACGCTCTGAAACTCTGGCACTGGGAGCGTCCGTTCTCCAAAAGTGGCTGGCACTCAATGAGTTAAATGCAGCCATTATTTTACTTGACATGAGAAAAGAATATGTATTTATTATTAGTGTAGGCTAGTTATTTATAATTAATCCAGTTAAATATGAAAACTGTAAATAACCATTGTTGATGTTTATTTTGATTTAACAGTCAGTCGTTGACTACATACAGATGTTGTACCATTAGACTACTGCAATCATTGAAGTAGCCTAAGTTCAATGCCACTGAATCATAATGCAAGCTACGTTAAATGTTCCGAACCTTTGCTTGAGGACATTTTCTCTAACTGGACCTCTATGAATTTTAATTAAGTGCCCCTGCATTATATCATTGGTATGAGAGATTCAACCATCATGAGAGAGACATCTTTTTCTCTTTTCTTTTTTTGACAATCATCCGCGACCCCCCCAAAATAGTAATTAATTGTGCTCATAAACAGAGGTACCGTAAATTCCGGACTATAAGCCGCGGCTTTTTTCCCGTTTTTTGGCCCCTGCGGCTTATATAACGGTGCGGCTTATCTATGGATTTTTTCAGAAAAAAAATTTCAAATACAAATAAAATCTCTCTTTTTTAGCACTCTTTCTACCTATAAATCCACTTCTGTTTTAATTTCCTCTGTTGCCCTCTTTTCACCACACCGCGGACACTGTGTGCACTGTCGAAATAAACAAAGGTGTTGTGTTATGTTGTTTTGTTGAAATGTTACGGTAATACGGTAAATGGGAGCTTCCTCAAACAGCCAACAATCCCCTCTGTGCGTGAACCCTTACATATGGTAATTACGGTAAGCAAAGTTCATCAGCCCGGAATCACAACAAGACGAGCAGTCTCTGGATTCTTCCAGGTGCAGCAGCCGCAAATTAGCGCATTTTTTTATTAAGTTATGATATCGGCAAACAGCCAATGAAAATGCCGATACAGATCTCCTCAGCGGACTAGGAGAAGGAGGAAAGTCTGTTGTTGAATTGAATTCGTTCATCATACAGTAGCCTAGGCTACACTAACCTATGAAAATATTAATTTGGGCTAGGAGGAGCTGGAAATCCCTCTGCTCGCCTTTCAATGCGGGAGCGGGGGATTTCACCTGAAAGTACAGAGCAGCACGGTAATGTGGCCGTGCTGCTTGGCTCTGTGTGAAAGCAATTTCTGTGGCGAGGCGGCTGGCTTTACGGGACTCCTAAACGGCTATTTTTCCGCGATCTGTGTATGAAAGAGCCTTCTCTCTCACTTACCATGGGGAAGGTACGCAGAAATTCACACGACGCAGCTTTCAAGCTGAAAGCAGTCGAACTCGCACTAAAAGAAACAAACAGAGCAGCAGCGCGTACCCTGGGCATCGATGAGTCAATGGTGAGACGTTGGAAGAAGCAGCAGGAGGAACTGTCTCAGTGTAATAAGACAAAAAAGTCCTTCAGAGGCCACAAAAGCAGATGGCCGGAACTTGAAGATTCCCTTGAGGACTGGGTGTTGACCCAGAGAGCAGACGGCCGAGGCGTTTCCACGGTGCAGATCCGACTGAAGGCCAAAACAGTCGCCACCGAGATGAAAATTGAACATTTCAGAGGTGGGCCATCTTGGTGCTTCCGATTCATGAGACGAAAGGGACTGTCCGTCCGGGGGAGAACTACTGAACAACTCCCTCCCGACTACCAGGAGAAAATCACAAACTTCGGCGAATTCACACAAAGGAAGATCACGGAATATTATAGGAGTGTGAAAACATCCACAATCACCAACGGGTTCCAAAACGCTGGACTGCTGCGGGATGAAGAGGATGACGCCGCCACAGCTGGCGCTGAGGGCCGTCAGAGGCTTCAGAGGCTGTTCGATGCCGACAGTGATGAAGAGGAGTTCGTTGGTTTTGAGTGACAATGAAGGAGAGAGGAGAGTGGTTGACGAAGCCACCCTGAACCTGTTCGTTTCCGACACTGAAGATGAGGACTTTGGTGGTTTCAGTACGCAGGAAGAAGAGGAAGACGAGGATTAGTGACTTGACTTCTCTGGTTACAGGTTTGCTGCACATATAGCCTATTGTTGTGTGATTTTGTCTGGGGATTAGTGACCTGACTTTTGTTTTGTTTTGTTGAAATGTTAATAAATGGGAGCTTCCCCAAAACAGCCATCTCTTTCCCGACATTCCTCTCTGTGCACGAACCCTTTCATATGGTAATTAAACATCAAAACACCCGCGGCTTATAGACCGGTGCGGCTTATAGAAGAAAAAAATAGTCAATTTTGGTCCCGCGGCTTATAGACCGGTGCGTCTTATAGTCCGGAATTTACGGTAGTAGGCTTATTTTTCATATCTGACATGTTTCGACTGCTGACTTGGAGTCTTCCTCAGAAGCATCAGTGATGTGATGTGTCCTGTCAGCTGGTTTATCTACGCTTGGCCTACGCTACCTGGAGTGGTAGGATGAACATGCCAACAGGGAACCCCCTGTTTGCCCTGTTGGCCGACGTGATGGTATGAGACAACATGTAGGCCTCCTCATCCCAGTTTACAGTCCCGTGGGCATGTTTGTTGCCTCTCTGATCCACCATGGTATCTGTTTTCCCATCGGATGACCTTGGCCCTTTCCCAGTCCATGATGTGGTTCTCTCTTTTACAGTGATCTGAGATGGCTGATGTCAGATTCTCCTGACAGTAATCTGAGATGGCTGATTTCAGATTCTCCTGACAGTGATCTGAGATGGCTGATTTCGGATTCTCCTGACAGTGATCTGAGATGGCTGATTTCAGATTCTCCTGACAGTGATCTGAGATGGCTGATGTCAGATTCTCCTGACAGTGATCTGAGATGGCTGATGTCAGATTCTCCTGACAGTGATCTGAGATGGCTGATGTCAGATTCTCCTAGTCCGCTTTCTGTTTTATTGCACGTGTGTGTGTGTTTCAGATGTTTTCTTTTCACATTCTTTCTGTTGTTCTTTCATTTTTATTGCAAAAATAATGTCACGACCCCCCCGCGCCCCCTCCCTCCCTCCCTCCCGGGGTCCTGACCCCCAGGTTGAGAACCCCTGGTCTAGAGGAATGGACCAGCAGCTAGACATTTCTCTCCTTCATAATCTTTCACATTTAGCTTGGAATATCGCTTTTATTAGTGTACACCTTCCACTCACTGGCTTTCTTCAGCAGAGGAGTGGACGGGGTGGGGGGGGCAGGGGGCTTGCATGGGCATGGGTGCGGCAGAGCTGGGGCTCATCAGCATGGCACTGTAAATGTTGGCTGCCACCATCAAGATGCAGAGCAGGATGGGCCCGATGATGGCACCCTCCACACCAAGATAGTACACTCCGCCTGCCACTGCCAGACCTGTCAGATAGGGGTGCCCACCCCCGGAGATATCAGAGTAGATGGCTGTGTCTACAAAGTAGGTTGGAAGTAGATGGCAGACCAGCAGCAGCAGGGCCTTAATGCCCTCTCCCTGTGCCAACCACAGATCACACATGGCCGGCACCGCTGCCCAGTAGGTCCCCAAGAACGGCACCGCTCCCAGGATGGCAGCCAACACAGACGGGATAAAAATGATATTGATGCCAAAGATAGTGTGCGTGAGCCAAGTGTAGAGGCCGTAGAAGCCAGCCTTCTTCAGAGAGGCATCAAACACCTGTCTGATGGCCTCCTCTACAGACTGCCCTATGATATCGGAGAAGGGTCCCGGCTGGGAGAGGGGTGTCAGGTTGAGGAGCCATTTGACAGGTTTGTAGTATTCTCTACTGGAACTCAGCAAATAGAAGAGAGTGGTCAGGAAGATCACCAGACTCTGGGCAAAGTTGAGGAGGGTTGTGCCGCTGTGGAACAAGACATTGAGGAGCGTGGTCATCGTGGATGTGAGAAGGCTGACGTTCCTACTCATTACCACCAACAGAGACTCCAGGATAGACATGAGGGTCTCAATATTCTCTTGTATGAAGGTAGCGATGTGCTGCCAGTGCAGTCCAGCTAGCCAGCTGTTCTGCCTCTGAACTGACAACTTCTTACCTTGGTGGTGGTGCCCAGACTGGGTCACATTCTTAACAAAACAGGAGTGGTACAGTCTATCCCAAAGCTCCAAAACCTGCCTCTCAATTGCCTTGTCTCCTAACATCTTATGGAGCTTTAGTGTTATCCATTTTCTCCCGTACTGATAGACATTAGTAGCAGCTGAGTTCAGAGCCTTCTGGACCACGTGGGCCTCTGGGAGCCAGTTGGCCAATTCTTGGTGTTTGGACACAGTCTCATTGATGAGATTACTGGTTACATCAATGATGTGAACGCTCTCCTGATGAACCATATCAGTGAGCAGTAGAGCCATCAGCAGAGTTCCTGTGACCAGGAGGAAGATGACAAATATGCTGATGATTGTGTCCAGGGATCGCTCCAACCACAGTATCATCTTCGTATCGATGCGGAGCAGGAACTGAGCAAGGCCTTTGATTGGTCGAGGCAGCAGGGCTTCCTCTCGCTCACGCCCAAACTCCTCCAGCACCGCCCACCATGAAGCAAGCGTCCGCACGGCAAAGCTCTTCAGCCCAAAGTGGACCACCAGCTTCTTTATCATCCACACAGCCACAGGGATATGCAGCAGCTGTAGGACCCAGAGGTTGAGCCAGACCTGAACCAGTACTATGGCCCAGACTAGCAGCACAAAGTAGAGATCACTGGCCTTGTGGGAGCTCTTCTCTTGCTGTGAGAGACCAGCGGGCATCGGGAAAGAGCCCCGAGCAAACCCAGGTGTGACGGGGATGGAACCAGGCCCTACAGATTCCGCGCCATCTGCATTAGAGTTTACGTTGTATTCAGTTTTCATTCGTAGGTTGCCACAGATGGCCCTGTAGATAGTGTTAGCAGTGAACGAGAACACCTGCCCCGACAACTCTCCTTTGCCAGGGACCGGTGGTTTCTCGTGGGAGCCCAGGAGGAGGAGTATAACCACAACCACAAGTATGGGCACTCTCCACGACCCGGTCAGAGACACCAGGTAGAAGAGCAGGATGCCCCATACAGGAACAGACAGAGTCCTCAGGTAGTGCTCAGTACTGGGCCTCCACTTAAAGGCTACTGCCAGCATGTAGCCCATCACCGCTGTGGATACCCACACGGCGTGGAAGCAATCAAGTACGGCCCCGATTTTTCCACAGACGTACCCACGGATGACATGGGCAAGCATGCCAATGACGCTCCAGAACTGGTAGAGGAAGTAGAGGAGCAGCGTGCCCACCCCGATCACTAGCAGCACCGTGAGCCTCTCCAGCACCAGCCTGCCCATCGCATCCACGCTGTGGTTCACACACCACACAGGCACCAGCAGGGTCCCCAGCACCACGGGTGTCCCAGTATCCTGCAGGTCGCTGAGCCAGGAGCGGCCGAGCTGGGCTAGGGAGTGCTTAAATGGGTAGAGGAAAGTGCCGCACAGCCCTGCCCAGAGCAGCGGGCGGAGGAAAGTCTCCAGTATGAAGTAAACTAGCACAGCCGCTCCGCAGCAGATAGCCACCATGATCATCGCCCCTGTGTTGTAGAAGGCCTGCTTGATGTTCTTGTCGAATTTGAGGGAGGAAGGCTGGTTGAGCTGCTGGCTCATCATGCCCACAGCCGGCTGGACGCTCTCGGAGGAGACGTAGTGCATTCGGCCAGTGTGCAATCTCTCCGGCCCCGCTGCTGCATCCTCCTGGTCTGCCATCTTCACTGTCTTCACCGATGTACTCATCGCTCCGTCGTCCAGGGAAATAAGCTCCATGGCACCACCAGTGCTCTATGATCTCACTGATGTTGTCAGAAGGTCCACGGCATCATCAGTGGTCATTGTGACATCATGATGGTCATTCTGACTTAATCAGCGGTCATTGTGTCAACTTCTTCTTCTGTGGTGTTTTATGGCAGTTGGCATCCTTTATGTTGCATTACTGCCTCCTTCTGGATTTATCCATCCACTGTTTCCCTACATTCTGTCAATCCTCAGTCCTTCAACCTTGTGACATCATGATGGTCATTGTGACATCATTATGTCAGAAGGTCCATGCCATCATCGGTGCTCCACGACATCACCGATGATGTCACTGTAAGGACCCTCACAGTTATGGGGCCCTCTGCAATTACCCTATACAAGTAGGCACATAAATGGGTGAATGCTCCCATGGGGGGTGCTACAGCAATATTTTACATAATTTCATGCCTTCACACTACACAGAGCCATTGTGACATCAGTCTATGACCTCATTAGCATTATCATGCTATATGTATTTTACACCTTCACAGTCACATCACTGATGACATCATCAGTGATGACATCACTCACTGAGTTCCACATGGTGGTGTGTCCACCCACACTGTTTGACAGATGATGTGAGGGCATCACCAATGATATTATGACATTACTGTTGATGTCACACAGTTATGAGGTCATCAATCACCAATGATGTCAAACAGTTCGAGATGGCTTGGCCAGTTGAGCACTATAGTGATGTTGTTTTACCAGCAGAAAGAACTAACTCCAACAATGCCTAAATGGAAGGGACCGCTCTCCAATCCCGAAGCCAAATGCAAGAAATTAGCACGAGCTAGAGAAACTCTGCTTGAGTGCACAAAGCGTGCACATTTCTCTTTTTTTTTCTTATATTAGTTTAACACCTTTGCCCGGTAGTCCCTGGCAACAGCCGGGATGGCGCTTGCCCGAGGAATAATGCCATATAAGCAACTCATTCATTTCAGAGAGTACACTGAATTTACATTGTGTATAAACTCTTAATATGTTCACCCTCAGAGGCAGGAGCTTTGATCGATGCCAAAGCTTGAATTTGCAACATAAAAAGAAACAGCAATGTTAAATCAAGAGAAAATGCTTTTTTGAACGGTAGACACTACCTTGATTTTGAAAGGTGCTGGTTAAAACGCAGGGCCTTTGTAGAGCTGGCTTTCCGTGATTATATAGTGCTTATACCATTATACCACAGCTCTACCATTTGAGCTAATTCCCCTCCACAGAGTGAGACTGGTTGTTGATCTGCCTCCAACAATCCTTCCGAAGATCGTTTTCATCTCCTCCTCTCCTTGTTGCTTCCTCATGCGCACAACTCTCTTATACCTTTTTTACATCAAAAGTCCCACGATACATGTGCTTTTGTTACCCAGGAAAGCAG
This sequence comes from Poromitra crassiceps, assembly GCF_964638095.1. NCBI lineage: Eukaryota > Metazoa > Chordata > Actinopteri > Beryciformes > Melamphaidae > Poromitra > Poromitra crassiceps. Next base: position 47,875,416 of record NC_139631.1, on the reverse strand, counting down.
CAGGCGGTAGCAGCAGCAGCATCGCCTTTCAAACTTTAGATCGCACTCAACCCACGTTTCTCCACCGCTGCGGGCTGTCTCTTCACCCTCCTTTTTCCCTTCTTCTCTCACAGCTGTCCAGACACAGCTGTCCACCAGCCAAAACAAAATGGAAACTCCCGAGTAAAAAATTCAAACTAATGTCATTTAAACAAGTAAATAGCCTCACTGATGCACGTTGGAGGAGAAAAAAGTGTTTCAACAAACGAAGCAGCAAACATTGTATCAAAATACTCGTTTTGATGTTAAGATTACATAATAGTGAAGCTGTAAAGCATTACTCAAAATGTGAACGTTACAACGAGGGATTTATTTTGAAAGAGCTAAAGCGGACGACCTACTTACATTCTGGCTGACTTGACGCAGTCTATGCGCCCCTGCCTGGGCTCGTGAGCTTTGTGGGGTGTACTCGTGCATGACGAAAGACACTTTTCTCTCTGCATATTCCGAGCCTGTGGGAATCACTGAATCTCACTGACTCACGCTGGAAAAGGGGCGGCAACTCATGCAAAAGCACGTGTTGGACCGGACCACTGCCAAGATTTATATCGCCAGCCGGAGCAGCGTAAAAACCCACCTCACTTGCAGGGTCGCTCTATCGGCTAAACGGCCTAGCTTGGAAACTTTTAGACTGAAGAAAATGGCACTAGTTGTGGATATTAGTGGGATTTTTGGCCAGTCTAAAAGCGGCTTTACTATCTGAAATCCTAGTCCAACATTGCTTCTATTCCTTCCATCTATGAACAAACAAAATTGGATTAGTGTAATCACTTCATTTTGTGATCAGATAATACCACTCAACAAGTAATTTTCCTTTTTGTAACATACAATATTGAGAGCTGGGCCAAACAAATCACTTTTACTAGAAATTCAACCAATTTACCATAACTAAACATCCCTTCAACATACTTCTAAACTGTCTAAGTTGTCATCCTGGTGAACACAACCTCCTTTGTTTTTTAGTCATACTTCGCCTCCACTTCAAAAGGAACAAAGGCAAAACTTCGAAAGTAGCCTAATTCCACTATAACTGCAGACCTGGCAACCCTTCTGCTGCGGCAGTGTTGGTTACTTGTTTATTCAAAGTGTATTAATATTGATCGTGTCACATGTCCAAATTGCAGCAAATCCTGCACTGCATGTCCTCGGGATCCCTCAGGACCAACGGTTGTCAAGATATGTGAAGACACATAAAGACAGAGATTCCAGGGAATTAGTAGAGAGATACTGTGACCTCTGCTGAAATGCATTTTTGAGTCAAGATTCAGATTTTTAAAAAATTGCTGAGGTTGGTCCAGGTGTGAAGCCTCGTTGGTGCAGTAGGCAGCGCGTCAGTCTCATAATCTGAAGGTCGTGAGTTCGAGCCTCACACGGGGCAGCTGTTTTGGACGGCACGGTGGCTCAGTGTTCACAACTGTTGCCTCACAGAAAGAAGGTCTCGAAAAGTCTTTAGATCATAACTGGAACATGTATAGAGCAGCAGAGGTTCTCTTCCCCATGAACCACCTTGAGACACAAATCTCTCTGAAATAGCAGCATGGAGGGGAAGGAGGGAGGAGACAAATTTGAATTCAAGACTCTGGCACTCGCCTACAGGGCAGTAAAGCAGACTGCCCCTACAGGCCAGTACACCAGACCCCCCCTCTTTATGTGCAATCTATAGTCAGGTTCCAAACCTCACCTCGCTCCCTTCGCTCCTCCACCCTTGCCGGTCGCCTCGCCTCTCCTTCCCTACTTGGACTTAGAAGTCGCTCATCCCTGTCGCGACTCTTCTCATCCCTGGTGCCACAATGGTGGAATGAGCTCCCCTCTTCTGTCAAAACGGCCCAATCACTGCCCAGCTTTGGACAGAAGCGACATAATGTACTGTAATGTCACGGGATTGATCGCTGCATTCTCCTGAAGCTTGTGCATCTCCTCGTTAGTATAGTGGATGAGTATCCCCGCCTGTCACGCGGGAGACCGGGGTTCGATTCCCCGACGGGGAGGACTATACTATTGTATGCGATGGTAGTGCTGTGCCCTCATCCCCATCTGTGTTGCTGTTGGCACAAGCGTTTAATTCTCCCTAGTCTCATTGACGTCAGCAAGCTTCCAGCGATGGAGGGTCTGAATCACAAGTTTCTTTTTCGGCACTCCGTCCAGATGCTGGACGCAAACTCTTGTTGGCTGGGCTGTGACGGAAGTGACATCATACAGCGCATCTCCATATTACATTCTGACAAGGAAACATGTACAGTGAGTGGAACGCCGTGAAGCACCGTGAAGAGACTAGTCTCGCAGTGCCAGGAGCCACCAAAAAGTAGCGATAGGCTGTCTTGCAGGAAGAATGAGTGGGCAAGATAATTTAATGGCTGCGTTACAGAAAGTGTGCCACGTCCACGGTGTAGATGCTCTCAAGGATGTGTTTGTTGCAGTTGTTTCAGTTCACCCGGGGTCGATTTAGCTGATGCACACGTTCTGAATGCACCGCCCACGAGGTCCCCGGTTGGTCAATTCAGATGTCTGTCATGCATCCTCTATTTTTTGGCTTGGGGGCAGGCCTTAACGACTTTTCAGAGTTGTGTTCCAGATGTAGATATCTACGGCTGGCACTGCCAGACTAAATTCTCCCATGCCTTCACTGCCTAGTGTCCAGGTGGACTCTCTCGTCAAACAAAACCAGGATGGACAAATCCCTCACTGTTGTAGTCACAAACTACCATCTTTTTACAGAGACATGCACACACACACTTGCATGGCAGCTTGCCTTGCACACACACATGCTTCTATATCAAAACGCCGCTGTGAAAAATGTCTTGTGTTTTTATCCTGGGAAGGGTACAGCCCCATGGGACTAACTTCTGCTCGGCAATCGTTGGTCAGGCGTCAAATTTCTTGCATGCAGGGATTAAAGTTCTCCGTCGCTACGACGGATTTCCGTCTATTGGAGCCAGATATGAAATGTGAAAAATACCAAAATTAAAGCCCCTTTGTATATTTTCAATGTGTATTGTATTGAGTTTGAATGAAAGCTTTTATTTTGAAAAATTCCGACCGGACGTCCAAATGATTCTCCTGGGCTGTGTTCAAGCCACAATAAGTCTGAAAATGTATTGCTACGGTTTCCAGGTTGAACGTCATGTTTCCTTGCCTGTTTCAATGCACCACTATGTTGGCTGATAAATGTTTTGCTACGTTGTTTTCGGCCCGCTGAACGCGACCCTGCAAAGCCACTCCATGTAACGCTAAACAAAACACTGTTGCCGATCTGCCTCTCAGACAGCGTTAGTTCCTAACGTTAAATTATCCATGACAGCATTGGACTGAAGAAGTTTGTTATTGTGAGAATTGGAGTTAATTTATTACTGCAAAGGTGGAGGAACTTTGAAAACATGCGTGATGCGGAGTTGTCTTTTATTGGACACGGACAGGTAAAACTTGCTAACACACACACGCTCAAACGTTTGCTGCAGTAACGTTAACGTTATTATTTTCGGTGTATTTTCCCCCTTGACAGCGCGGGGGGTTGATGCTTTTGCCACGACCACATGTCACTAATTGTCATTTCCACCATAAAGATGCATGTCAGCAGAATAACGTTATTTGATGGAGAGAAAAAGTCTAGTGGAGTTTCACTAGCGTCAACGCTAACGTTATTGAATGAGCTATAGGCACCTATCTGTAATGCAACATGATAACATTAACAAACAACTGTTGCTAGCACAGTAGTCTCGCTAGCCAGCCTCTCTTCCTTTCTGTCAGAGAGTCTCCATTGTGGGTCTGCGAAAAAAATGCTCTGTTTGGGTTAACCAATCAGCCTCGTCTTGGGCGGTGCTTAGCGTTAGTGCCCTTGGAAAATAGTTTCGGGGTGGAACTTGTGCCGAGCAGGCCTTCTTTATTGCACAATCCAAATTTTCTTCAAAACTTGCCATTTTCAGCGTGTAGCAACGAGTTAGCCTGTAGGTTTCTGCCGTTAGCTTTCTATGCTAGCTAGTTAGCGTTCGGCGGGAGCATTACAGCGACACACATGGGAGCGGAAGCGCTCTGATTGACATGGTCGGAGCCAATGAACAGAGCGTGACAGAGCTTGCAAGCGGGGGAGCGGATATCCTGCTGCCACCGAAACAGCCGCTCGAATGGGAGAGCAGCTTTAGAGCAGGGGCGGGCTGATCCCTGTTGCCTGTTTCCACAGCGCCAGACTCTCTGACGGAAAGGAAGAGAGGCTGGCTAGCGAGACTACTAGCGCAGTAACTAGTTGGTTACTAACTTTCTGGTTAGCATTAGATGTGTCAGCTGCTGCTAGTCTCTGAGTTAGATGATAAGATGTTGATTTCATCTTTTACCTGACTCCTGTAACACTAGCGTTAGGTGGTTAGCCTAGGCATGCTAGGTGTTGTCTGACAGTATTAATTGGTGTGTTTTCATAACAGTAGGCTACCAGACCATCAGCTCAGTGGGACACTCCTTAGTTGGGACATATGTTTGACAATGTTGTTGTAGTTCCTGTGGCTACTGTTAGTTATAATTGTTATACTGATCCCTTAACCTACTTGTTTGACTCGATAAAAAACATCTATATATTAATTGTGATTTATTATAGCCAGTAATTTTCACATGTCTCTGTTGGCATACCTACGTGGAACCTTATAACATCAGCCCAGAACACAATTCATGCATCATTAGGCCTACTGGATGTTTGGGAACTTGAGAGTGAAATGAGTGTGATGTACACACTGTCTGCCGTTTTTTACATAAAAGCCCATGTGAAGCGACGGCAGGGTGGGGAAAAAGCGGACACTCTAGAAAGCCCGAAATAGCTAAAATAGGCCTAGAAAAAATTTCAGTCAATAGATTTTATTTTGCTTTAACCCCTGTGCATGTTTTTAGTGGGCAGTTTTGTTATATGCAGGAAACCCCAGGTGAGCAAACTCCACAGAGAAAGTCCCCTTTTCAGCAGATAACATCAACTGGGCATGAGGCACCGAAGCCATGGGAGAAACATGTCCCCAGTGCAACCCAGGCATGAATGGAATTCAGGACATACTTGCTGTGAGGCGACAGCCATACAACTGTGTCACCATTTCCCCAAAATGTGTTGCTGTTCCTGTCCAGTTTCAAACTGAGGAAGTTTGACACCTTAGGCGAACGTTAACTACGGGAACTGGCTATGGAAGCGCAACAACGCTGTCCAGCAATTCCCAAAAAGCAGGAAACAAACAAATCATTTTCCAGAGCTTTGGAGATTCCTTGGCTTCTTGTGAGGCACTTGGATGTGGTAAAGCCACGTCACACCTCTCATTCACATCAATGGCAATTTGTCCATTCAGCTGGGTGTACAAGGCTCTGTTTTTGAATGGACTCTCTACCTCCTCTGGTCAAGATCACAAATAATCCAGAGGAAGCTAAAGGCTATGGAGAATGCAGGCATCGATCCCGCTACCTCTCGCACGCTAAGCAAGCGCTCTACCATTTGAGCTAATTCCCCTCCACAGAGTGAGACTGGTTCTTGATCTGCCTCCAACACTCCTTCCGAAGATCGTTTTCATCTCCTCCTCTCCTTGTTGCTTCCTCATGCGCACAACTCTCTTATACCTTTTTTACATCAAAAGTCCCACGATACATGTGCTTTTGTTACCCAGGAAAGCAGCAGGCGGTAGCAGCAGCAGCATTGCCTTTCAAACTTTAGATCGCACTCAACCCACGTTTCTCCACCGCTTTGGGCTGTCTCTTGACCCTCCTTTTTCCCTTCTTCTCTCACAGCTGTCCAGACACAGCTGTCCACCAGCCAAAACAAATTGGAAACTCCCGAGTAAAAAATTCAAACTAATGTCATTTAAACAAGTAAATAGCCTCACTGATGCACGTTGGAAGAGAAAAAAGTGTTTCAACAAACGAAGCAGCAAACATTGTATCAAAATACTCGTTTTGATGTTAAGATTACATAATAGTGAAGCTGTAAAGCATTACTCAAAATGTGAACGTTACAACGAGGGATTTATTTTGAAAGAGCTAAAGCGGACGACCTACCGTAAATTCCGGACTATAAGCTGCACCGGTGTATAAGCCGCACCTGCAAAGTTGACTGTTTTTTACATATATAAGCCGCACCGGACTATAAGCCGCGGGTGTTTTAATGTTTTTATTTTTTTATTTTTTTTTATTTTTTTATTGTGTTTTAATGTTTAATTACCATATGTAAGGGTTCATGCACAGAGGGGATTGTCGGGAAAGAGATGGCTGTTTGAGGAAGCTCCCATTTATTAACATTTCAACAAAACAACATAACACAACACCACCTGTGTTTCTTTTTTACAGTGCACACAGTGTCATACAGTGTCATACAGTGTGGTGAAAAGAGGGCAAGAGAGGAAATTAAAACAGAAGTGGATTTATAGTTAGAAAGAGTGCTAAAGAAGAGAGAATTCATTTTTTTTTTTTTTTTTTTTCTGAAAAAATCCATAGATAAGCCGCACCGTTATATAAGCCGCAGGGGCCAAAAAAGCCCAAAAAACGGGAAAAAAGCCGCGGCTTATAGTCCGGAATTTACGGTACTTACATTCTGGCTGACTTGACGCAGTCTATGCGCCCCTGCCTGGGCTCGTGAGCTTTGTGGGGTGTACTCGTGCATGACGAAAGACACTTTTCTCTCTGCATATTCCGAGCCTGTGGGAATCACTGAATCTCACTGACTCACGCTGGAAAAGGGGCGGCAACTCATGCAAAAGCATGTGTTGGACCGGACCACTGCCAAGATTTATATCGCCAGCCGGAGCAGCGTAAAAACCCACCTCACTTGCAGGGTCGCTCTATCGGCTAAACGGCCTAGCTTGGAAACTTTTAGACTGAAGAAAATGGCACTAGTTTGTGGATATTAGTGGGATTTTTGGCCAGTCTAAAAGCGGCTTTACTATCTGAAATCCTAGTCCAACATTGCTTCTATTCCTTCCATCTATGAACAAACAAAATTGGATTAGTGTAATCACTTCATTTTGTGATCAGATAATACCACTCAACAAGTAATTTTCCTTTTTGTAACATACAATATTGAGAGCTGGGCCAAACAAATCACTTTTACTAGAAATTCAACCAATTTACCATAACTAAACATCCCTTCAACATACTTCTAAACTGTCTAAGTTGTCATCCTGGTGAACACAACCTCCTTTGTTTTTTAGTCATACTTCGCCTCCACTTCAAAAGGAACAAAGGCAAAACTTCGAAAGTAGCCTAATTCCACTATAACTGCAGACCTGGCAACCCTTCTGCTGCGGCAGTGTTGGTTACTTGTTTATTCAAAGTGTATTAATATTGATCGTGTCACATGTCCAAATTGCAGCAAATCCTGCACTGCATGTCCTCGGGATCCCTCAGGACCAACGGTTGTCAAGATATGTGAAGACACATAAAGACAGAGATTCCCGGGAATTAGTAGAGAGATACTGTGACCTCTGCTGAAATGCATTTTTGAGTCAAGATTCAGATTTTTAAAAAATTGCTGAGGTTGGTCCAGGTGTGAAGCCTCGTTGGCACAGTAGGCAGCGCGTCAGTCTCATAATCTGAAGGTCGTGAGTTCGAGCCTCACACGGGGCAGCTGTTTTGGACGGCACGGTGGCTCAGTGTTCACAACTGTTGCCTCACAGAAAGAAGGTCTCGAAAAGTCTTTAGATCATAACTGGAACATGTATAGAGCAGCAGAGGTTCTCTTCCCCATGAACCACCTTGAGACACAAATCTCTCTGAAATAGCAGCATGGAGGGGAAGGAGGGAGGAGACAAATTTGAATTCAAGACTCTGGCACTCGCCTACAGGGCAGTAAAGCAGACTGCCCCTACAGGCCAGTACACCAGACCCCCCCTCTTTATGTGCAATCTATAGTCAGGTTCCAAACCTCACCTCGCTCCCTTCGCTCCTCCACCCTTGCCGGTCGCCTCGCCTCTCCTTCCCTACGTGGACTTAGAAGTCGCTCATCCCTGTCGCGACTCTTCTCATCCCTGGTGCCACAATGGTGGAATGAGCTCCCCTCTTCTGTCAAAACGGCCCAATCACTGCCCAGCTTTGGACAGAAGCGACATAATGTACTGTAATGTCACGGGATTGATCGCTGCATTCTCCTGAAGCTTGTGCATCTCCTCGTTAGTATAGTGGATGAGTATCCCCGCCTGTCACGCGGGAGACCGGGGTTCGATTCCCCGACGGGGAGGACTATACTATTGTATGCGATGGTAGTGCTGTGCCCTCATCCCCATCTGTGTTGCTGTTGGCACAAGCGTTTAATTCTCCCTAGTCTCATTGACGTCAGCAAGCTTCCAGCGATGGAGGGTCTGAATCACAAGTTTCTTTTTCGGCACTCCGTCCAGATGCTGGACGCAAACTCTTGTTGGCTGGGCTGTGACGGAAGTGACATCATACAGCGCATCTCCATATTACATTCTGACAAGGAAACATGTACAGTGAGTGGAACGCCGTGAAGCACCGTGAAGAGACTAGTCTCGCAGTGCCAGGAGCCACCAAAAAGTAGCGATAGGCTGTCTTGCAGGAAGAATGAGTGGGCAAGATAATTTAATGGCTGCGTTACAGAAAGTGTGCCACGTCCACGGTGTAGATGCTCTCAAGGATGTGTTTGTTGCAGTTGTTTCAGTTCACCCGGGGTCGATTTAGCTGATGCACACGTTCTGAATGCACCGCCCACGAGGTCCCCGGTTGGTCAATTCAGATGTCTGTCATGCATCCTCTATTTTTTGGCTTGGGGGCAGGCCTTAACGACTTTTCAGAGTTGTGTTCCAGATGTAGATATCTACGGCTGGCACTGCCAGACTAAATTCTCCCATGCCTTCACTGCCTAGTGTCCAGGTGGACTCTCTCGTCAAACAAAACCAGGATGGACAAATCCCTCACTGTTGTAGTCACAAACTACCATCTTTTTACAGAGACATGCACACACACACTTGCATGGCAGCTTGCCTTGCACACACACATGCTTCTATATCAAAACGCCGCTGTGAAAAATGTCTTGTGTTTTTATCCTGGGAAGGGTACAGCCCCATGGGACTAACTTCTGCTCGGCAATCGTTGGTCAGGCGTCAAATTTCTTGCATGCAGGGATTAAAGTTCTCCGTCGCTACGACGGATTTCCGTCTATTGGAGCCAGATATGAAATGTGAAAAATACCAAAATTAAAGCCCCTTTGTATATTTTCAATGTGTATTGTATTGAGTTTGAATGAAAGCTTTTATTTTGAAAAATTCCGACCGGACGTCCAAATGATTCTCCTGGGCTGTGTTCAAGCCACAATAAGTCTGAAAATGTATTGCTACGGTTTCCAGGTTGAACGTCATGTTTCCTTGCCTGTTTCAATGCACCACTATGTTGGCTGATAAATGTTTTGCTACGTTGTTTTCGGCCCGCTGAACGCGACCCTGCAAAGCCACTCCATGTAACGCTAAACAAAACACTGTTGCCGATCTGCCTCTCAGACAGCGTTAGTTCCTAACGTTAAATTATCCATGACAGCATTGGACTGAAGAAGTTTGTTATTGTGAGAATTGGAGTTAATTTATTACTGCAAAGGTGGAGGAACTTTGAAAACATGCGTGATGCGGAGTTGTCTTTTATTGGACACGGACAGGTAAAACTTGCTAACACACACACGCTCAAACGTTTGCTGCAGTAACGTTAACGTTATTATTTTCGGTGTATTTTCCCCCTTGACAGCGCGGGGGGTTGATGCTTTTGCCACGACCACATGTCACTAATTGTCATTTCCACCATAAAGATGCATGTCAGCAGAATAACGTTATTTGATGGAGAGAAAAAGTCTAGTGGAGTTTCACTAGCGTCAACGCTAACGTTATTGAATGAGCTATAGGCACCTATCTGTAATGCAACATGATAACATTAACAAACAACTGTTGCTAGCACAGTAGTCTCGCTAGCCAGCCTCTCTTCCTTTCTGTCAGAGAGTCTCCATTGTGGGTCTGCGAAAAAAATGCTCTGTTTGGGTTAACCAATCAGCCTCGTCTTGGGCGGTGCTTAGCGTTAGTGCCCTTGGAAAATAGTTTCGGGGTGGAACTTGTGCCGAGCAGGCCTTCTTTATTGCACAATCCAAATTTTCTTCAAAACTTGCCATTTTCAGCGTGTAGCAACGAGTTAGCCTGTAGGTTTCTGCCGTTAGCTTTCTATGCTAGCTAGTTAGCGTTCGGCGGGAGCATTACAGCGACACACATGGGAGCGGAAGCGCTCTGATTGACATGGTCGGAGCCAATGAACAGAGCGTGACAGAGCTTGCAAGCGGGGGAGCGGATATCCTGCTGCCACCGAAACAGCCGCTCGAATGGGAGAGCAGCTTTAGAGCAGGGGCGGGCTGATCCCTGTTGCCTGTTTCCACAGCGCCAGACTCTCTGACGGAAAGGAAGAGAGGCTGGCTAGCGAGACTACTAGCGCAGTAACTAGTTGGTTACTAACTTTCTGGTTAGCATTAGATGTGTCAGCTGCTGCTAGTCTCTGAGTTAGATGATAAGATGTTGATTTCATCTTTTACCTGACTCCTGTAACACTAGCGTTAGGTGGTTAGCCTAGGCATGCTAGGTGTTGTCTGACAGTATTAATTGGTGTGTTTTCATAACAGTAGGCTACCAGACCATCAGCTCAGTGGGACACTCCTTAGTTGGGACATATGTTTGACAATGTTGTTGTAGTTCCTGTGGCTACTGTTAGTTATAATTGTTATACTGATCCCTTAACCTACTTGTTTGACTCGATAAAAAACATCTATATATTAATTGTGATTTATTATAGCCAGTAATTTTCACATGTCTCTGTTGGCATACCTACGTGGAACCTTATAACATCAGCCCAGAACACAATTCATGCATCATTAGGCCTACTGGATGTTTGGGAACTTGAGAGTGAAATGAGTGTGATGTACACACTGTCTGCCATTTTTTACATAAAAGCCCATGTGAAGCGACGGCAGGGTGGGGAAAAAGCGGACACTCTAGAAAGCCCGAAATAGCTAAAATAGGCCTAGAAAAAATTTCAGTCAATAGATTTTATTTTGCTTTAACCCCTGTGCATGTTTTTAGTGGGCAGTTTTGTTATATGCAGGAAACCCCAGGTGAGCAAACTCCACAGAGAAAGTCCCCTTTTCAGCAGATAACATCAACTGGGCATGAGGCACCGAAGCCATGGGAGAAACATGTCCCCAGTGCAACCCAGGCATGAATGGAATTCAGGACATACTTGCTGTGAGGCGACAGCCATACAACTGTGTCACCATTTCCCCAAAATGTGTTGCTGTTCCTGTCCAGTTTCAAACTGAGGAAGTTTGACACCTTAGGCGAACGTTAACTACGGGAACTGGCTATGGAAGCGCAACAACGCTGTCCAGCAATTCCCAAAAAGCAGGAAACAAACAAATCATTTTCCAGAGCTTTGGAGATTCCTTGGCTTCTTGTGAGGCACTTGGATGTGGTAAAGCCACGTCACACCTCTCATTCACATCAATGGCAATTTGTCCATTCAGCTGGGTGTACAAGGCTCTGTTTTTGAATGGACTCTCTACCTCCTCTGGTCAAGATCACAAATAATCCAGAGGAAGCTAAAGGCTATGGAGAATGCAGGCATCGATCCCGCTACCTCTCGCACGCTAAGCAAGCGCTCTAGCATTTGAGCTAATTCCCCTCCACAGAGTGAGACTGGTTCTTGATCTGCCTCCAACACTCCTTCCGAAGATCGTTTTCATCTCCTCCTCTCCTTGTTGCTTCCTCATGCGCACAACTCTCTTATACCTTTTTTACATCAAAAGTCCCACGATACATGTGCTTTTGTTACCCAGGAAAGCAGCAGGCGGTAGCAGCAGCAGCATTGCCTTTCAAACTTTAGATCGCACTCAACCCACGTTTCTCCACCGCTTTGGGCTGTCTCTTGACCCTCCTTTTTCCCTTCTTCTCTCACAGCTGTCCAGACACAGCTGTCCACCAGCCAAAACAAATTGGAAACTCCCGAGTAAAAAATTCAAACTAATGTCATTTAAACAAGTAAATAGCCTCACTGATGCACGTTGGAAGAGAAAAAAGTGTTTCAACAAACGAAGCAGCAAACATTGTATCAAAATACTCGTTTTGATGTTAAGATTACATAATAGTGAAGCTGTAAAGCATTACTCAAAATGTGAACGTTACAACGAGGGATTTATTTTGAAAGAGCTAAAGCGGACGACCTACCGTAAATTCCGGACTATAAGCTGCACCGGTGTATAAGCCGCACCTGCAAAGTTGACTGTTTTTTACATATATAAGCCGCACCGGACTATAAGCCGCGGGTGTTTTAATGTTTTTATTTTTTTATTTTTTTTTATTTTTTTATTGTGTTTTAATGTTTAATTACCATATGTAAGGGTTCATGCACAGAGGGGATTGTCGGGAAAGAGATGGCTGTTTGAGGAAGCTCCCATTTATTAACATTTCAACAAAACAACATAACACAACACCACCTGTGTTTCTTTTTTACAGTGCACACAGTGTCATACAGTGTCATACAGTGTGGTGAAAAGAGGGCAAGAGAGGAAATTAAAACAGAAGTGGATTTATAGTTAGAAAGAGTGCTAAAGAAGAGAGAATTCATTTTTTTTTTTTTTTTTTTTCTGAAAAAATCCATAGATAAGCCGCACCGTTATATAAGCCGCAGGGGCCAAAAAAGCCCAAAAAACGGGAAAAAAGCCGCGGCTTATAGTCCGGAATTTACGGTACTTACATTCTGGCTGACTTGACGCAGTCTATGCGCCCCTGCCTGGGCTCGTGAGCTTTGTGGGGTGTACTCGTGCATGACGAAAGACACTTTTCTCTCTGCATATTCCGAGCCTGTGGGAATCACTGAATCTCACTGACTCACGCTGGAAAAGGGGCGGCAACTCATGCAAAAGCACGTGTTGGACCGGACCACTGCCAAGATTTATATCGCCAGCCGGAGCAGCGTAAAAACCCACCTCACTTGCAGGGTCGCTCTATCGGCTAAACGGCCTAGCTTGGAAACTTTTAGACTGAAGAAAATGGCACTAGTTTGTGGATATTAGTGGGATTTTTGGCCAGTCTAAAAGCGGCTTTACTATCTGAAATCCTAGTCCAACATTGCTTCTATTCCTTCCATCTATGAACAAACAAAATTGGATTAGTGTAATCACTTCATTTTGTGATCAGATAATACCACTCAACAAGTAATTTTCCTTTTTGTAACATACAATATTGAGAGCTGGGCCAAACAAATCACTTTTACTAGAAATTCAACCAATTTACCATAACTAAACATCCCTTCAACATACTTCTAAACTGTCTAAGTTGTCATCCTGGTGAACACAACCTCCTTTGTTTTTTAGTCATACTTCGCCTCCACTTCAAAAGGAACAAAGGCAAAACTTCGAAAGTAGCCTAATTCCACTATAACTGCAGACCTGGCAACCCTTCTGCTGCGGCAGTGTTGGTTACTTGTTTATTCAAAGTGTATTAATATTGATCGTGTCACATGTCCAAATTGCAGCAAATCCTGCACTGCATGTCCTCGGGATCCCTCAGGACCAACGGTTGTCAAGATATGTGAAGACACATAAAGACAGAGATTCCCGGGAATTAGTAGAGAGATACTGTGACCTCTGCTGAAATGCATTTTTGAGTCAAGATTCAGATTTTTAAAAAATTGCTGAGGTTGGTCCAGGTGTGAAGCCTCGTTGGCACAGTAGGCAGCGCGTCAGTCTCATAATCTGAAGGTCGTGAGTTCGAGCCTCACACGGGGCAGCTGTTTTGGACGGCACGGTGGCTCAGTGTTCACAACTGTTGCCTCACAGAAAGAAGGTCTCGAAAAGTCTTTAGATCATAACTGGAACATGTATAGAGCAGCAGAGGTTCTCTTCCCCATGAACCACCTTGAGACACAAATCTCTCTGAAATAGCAGCATGGAGGGGAAGGAGGGAGGAGACAAATTTGAATTCAAGACTCTGGCACTCGCCTACAGGGCAGTAAAGCAGACTGCCCCTACAGGCCAGTACACCAGACCCCCCCTCTTTATGTGCAATCTATAGTCAGGTTCCAAACCTCACCTCGCTCCCTTCGCTCCTCCACCCTTGCCGGTCGCCTCGCCTCTCCTTCCCTACGTGGACTTAGAAGTCGCTCATCCCTGTCGCGACTCTTCTCATCCCTTGTGCCACAATGGTGGAATGAGCTCCCCTCTTCTGTCAAAACGGCCCAATCACTGCCCCGCTTTGGACAGAAGCGACATAATGTACTGTAATGTCGCGGGATTGATCGCTGCATTCTCCTGAAGCTTGTGCATCTCCTCGTTAGTATAGTGGATGAGTATCCCCGCCTGTCACGCCGGACACCGGGGTTCGATTCCCCGACGGGGAGGACTATACTATTGTATGCGATGGTAGTGCTGTGCCCTCATCCCCATCTGTGTTGCTGTTGGCACAAGCGTTTAATTCTCCCTAGTCTCATTGACGTCAGCAAGCTTCCAGCGATGGAGGGTCTGAATCACAAGTCTCTTTTTCGGCGCTCCGTCCAGATGCTGGACGCAAACTCTTGTTGGCTGGGCTGTGACGGAAGTGACATCATACAGCGCATCTCCATATTACATTCTGACAAGGAAACATGTACAGTGAGTGGAACGCCGTGAAGCACCATGAAGAGACTAGTCTCGCAGTGCCAGGAGCGACCAAAAAGTAGCGATAGGCTGTCTTGCAGGAAGAATGAGTGGGCAAGATAATTTAATGGCTGCGTTACAGAAAGTGTGCCACGTCCACGGTGTAGATGCTCTCAAGGATGTGTTTGTTGCAGTTGTTGCAGTTCACCCGGGGTCGATTTAGCTGATGCACACGTTCTGAATGCACCGCCCACGAGGTCCCCGGTTGGTCAATTCAGATGTCTGTCATGCATCCTCTATTTTTTGGCTTGGGGGGCAGGCCTTAACGACTTTTCAGAGTTGTGTTCCAGATGTAGATATCTACGGCTGGCACTGCCAGACTAAATTCTCCCATGCCTTCACTGCCTAGTGTCCAGGTGGACTCTCTCGTCAAACAAAACCAGGATGGACAAATCCCTCACTGTTGTAGTCACAAACTACCATCTTTTTACAGAGACATGCACACACACACTTGCATGGCAGCTTGCCTTGCACACACACATGCTTCTATATCAAAACGCCGCTGTGAAAAATGTCTTGTGTTTTTATCCTGGGAAGGGTACAGCCCCATGGGACTAACTTCTGCTCGGCAATCGTTGGTCAGGCGTCAAATTTCTTGCATGCAGGGATTAAAGTTCTCCGTCGCTACGACGGATTTCCGTCTATTGGAGCCAGATATGAAATGTGAAAAATACCAAAATTAAAGCCCCTTTGTATATTTTCAATGTGTATTGTATTGAGTTTGAATGAAACCTTTTATTTTGAAAAATTCCGACCGGACGTCCAAATGATTCTCCTGGGCTGTGTTCAAGCCACAATAAGTCTGAAAATGTATTGCTACGGTTTCCAGGTTGAACGTCATGTTTCCTTGCCTGTTTCAATGCACCACTATGTTGGCTGATAAATGTTTTGCTACGTTGTTTTCGGCCCGCTGAACGCGACCCTGCAAAGCCACTCCATGTAACGCTAAACAAAACACTGTTGCCGATCTGCCTCTCAGACAGCGTTAGTTCCTAACGTTAAATTATCCATGACAGCATTGGACTGAAGTATGTCAGCAGAATAACGTTATTTGATGGAGAGAAAAAGTCTAGTGGAGTTTCACTAGCGTCAACGCTAACGTTATTGAATGAGCTATAGGCACCTATCTGTAATGCAACATGATAACATTAACAAACAACTGTTGCTAGCACAGTAGTCTCGCTAGCCAGCCTCTCTTCCTTTCTGTCAGAGAGTCTCCATTGTGGGATTGCGAAAAAAATGCTCTGTTTGGGTTAACCAATCAGCCTCGTCTTGGGCGGTGCTTAGCGTTAGTGCCCTTGGAAAATAGTTTCGGGGTGGAACTTGTGCCGAGCAGGCCTTCTTTATTGCACAATCCAAATTTTCTTCAAAACTTGCCATTTTCAGCGTGTAGCAACGAGTTAGCCTGTAGGTTTCTGCCGTTAGCTTTCTATGCTAGCTAGTTAGCGTTCAGCGGGAGCATTACAGCGACACACATGGGAACGGAAGCCGCTCTGATTGACATGGTCGGAGCCAATGAACAGAGCGTGACAGAGCTTGCAAGCGGGGGAGCGGATATCCTGCTGCCACCGAAACAGCTTCTCGAATGGGAGAGCAGCTTTAGAGCAGGGGCGGGCTGATCCCTGTTGCCTGTTTCCACAGCGCCAGACTCTCTGACGGAAAGGAAGAGAGGCTGGCTAGCGAGACTACTAGCGCAGTAACTAGTTGGTTACTAACTTTCTGGTTAGCATTAGATGTGTCAGCTGCTGCTAGTCTCTGAGTTAGATGATAAGATGTTGATTTCATCTTTTACCTGGCTACTGACTGCCTTTCCGAAGCCCTGCCACTCCGAACGTTAACTTCCATTATTCGGACTGGCGGTCGTTCACCTTAGAAGCCGCAATGCCGACCTTAGGTTTAGGCGTGGGGGTGGGAGAGGTTAGGTTTTGGGTTAGGGTCTGGGGGAGGTTAGGTTTAGGCATGGGGGGAGGTTAGGTTTGGCGTGAAAAACGGGGAATATAGAACCCGGGGAACATAGACATGATCCCTTTCTGAGTGCCGATATTTCGGAGTGGCAGAACGTCGGAGTGGCAGCACGTCGGAGTGGCAGCATGTAACCCTTTTACCTGACTCCTGTAACACTAGCGTTAGGTGGTTAGCCTAGGCATGCTAGGTGTTGTCTGACAGTATTAATTGGTGTGTTTTAATAACAGTAGGCTACCAGACCATCAGCTCAGTGGGACACTCCTTAGTTGGGACATATGTTTGACAATGTTGTTGTAGTTCCTGTGGCTACTGTTAGTTATAATTGTTATACTGATCCCTTAACCTACTTGTTTGACTCGATAAAAAACATCTATATATTAATTGTGATTTATTATAGCCAGTAATTTTCACATGTCTCGGTTGGCATACCTACGTGGAACCTTATAACATCAGCCCAGAACACAATTCATGCATCATTAGGCCTACTGGATGTTTGGGAACTTGAGAGTGAAATGAGTGTGATGTACACACTGTCTGCCGTTTTTTACATAAAAGCCCATGTGAAGCGACGGCAGGGTGGGGAAAAAGCGGACACTCTAGAAAGCCCGAAATAGCTAAAATAGGCCTAGAAAAAATTTCAGTCAATAGATTTTATTTTGCTTTAACCCCTGTGCATGTTTTTAGTGGGCAGTTTTGTTATATGCAGGAAACCCCAGGTGAGCAAACTCCACAGAGAAAGTCCCCTTTTCACCAGATAACATCAACTGGCCATGAGGCACCGAAGCCATGGGAGAAACATGTCCCCAGTGCAACCCAGGCATGAATGGAATTCAGGACATACTTGCTGTGAGGCGACAGCCATACAACTGTGTCACCATTTCCCCAAAATGTGTTGCTGTTCCTGTCCAGTTTCAAACTGAGGAAGTTTGACACCTTAGGCGAACGTTAACTACGGGAACTGGCTATGGAAGCGCAACAACGCTTTTCAGCAATTCCCAAAAAGCAGGAAACAAACAAATCATTTTCCAGAGCTTTGGAGATTCCTTGGCTTCTTGTGAGGCACTTGGATGTGGTAAAGCCACGTCACACCTCTCATTCACATCAATGGCAATTTGTCCATTCAGCTGGGTGTACAAGGCTCTGTTTTTGAATGGACTCTCTACCTCCTCTGGTCAAGATCACAAATAATCCAGAGGAAGCTAAAGGCTATGGAGAATGCAGGCATCGATCCCGCTACCTCTCGCACGCTAAGCAAGCGCTCTACCATTTGAGCTAATTCCCCTCCACAGAGTGAGACTGGTTCTTGATCTGCCTCCAACACTCCTTCCGAAGATCATTTTCATCTCCTCCTCTCCTTGTTGCTTCCTCATGCGCACAACTCTCTTATACCTTTTTTACATCAAAAGTCCCACGATACATGTGCTTTTGTTACCCAGGAAAGCAGCAGGCGGTAGCAGCAGCAGCATCACCTTTCAAACTTTAGATCGCACTCAACCCACGTTTCTCCACCGCTTTGGGCTGTCTCTTGACCCTCCTTTTTCCCTTCTTCTCTCACAGCTGTCCAGACACAGCTGTCCACCAGCCAAAACAAAATGGAAACTCCCGAGTAAAAAATTCAAACTAATGTCATTTAAACAAGTAAATAGCCTCACTGATGCACGTTGGAAGAGAAAAAAGTGTTTCAACAAACGAAGCAGCAAACATTGTATCAAAATACTCGTTTTGATGTTAAGATTACATAATAGTGAAGCTGTAAAGCATTACTCAAAATGTGAACGTTACAACGAGGGATTTATTTTGAAAGAGCTAAAGCGGACGACCTACCGTAAATTCCGGACTATAAGCCGCACCGGTGTATAAGCCGCACCTGCAAAGTTGACTGTTTTTTACATATATAAGCCGCACCGGACTATAAGCCGCGGGTGTTTTAATGTTTTTATTTTTTTATTTTTTTTTATTTTTTTATTGTGTTTTAATGTTTAATTACCATATGTAAGGGTTCATGCACAGAGGGGATTGTCGGGAAAGAGATGGCTGTTTGAGGAAGCTCCCATTTATTAACATTTCAACAAAACAACATAACACAACACCACCTGTGTTTCTTTTTTACAGTGCACACAGTGTCATACAGTGTCATACAGTGTGGTGAAAAGAGGGCAAGAGAGGAAATTAAAACAGAAGTGGATTTATAGTTAGAAAGAGTGCTAAAGAAGAGAGAATTCATTTTTTTTTTTTTTTTTTTTTTCTGAAAAAATCCATAGATAAGCCGCACCGTTATATAAGCCGCAGGGGCCAAAAAAGCCCAAAAAACGGGGAAAAAGCCGCGGCTTATAGTCCGGAATTTACGGTACTTACATTCTGGCTGACTTGACGCAGTCTATGCGCCCCTGCCTGGGCTCGTGAGCTTTGTGGGGTGTACTCGTGCATGACGAAAGACACTTTTCTCTCTGCATATTCCGAGCCTGTGGGAATCACTGAATCTCACTGACTCACGCTGGAAAAGGGGCGGCAACTCATGCAAAAGCACGTGTTGGACCGGACCACTGCCAAGATTTATATCGCCAGCCAGAGCAGCGTAAAAACCCACCTCACTTGCAGGGTCGCTCTATCGGCTAAACGGCCTAGCTTGGAAACTTTTAGACTGAAGAAAATGGCACTAGTTTGTGGATATTAGTGGGATTTTTGGCCAGTCTAAAAGCGGCTTTACTATCTGAAATCCTAGTCCAACATTGCTTCTATTCCTTCCATCTATGAACAAACAAAATTGGATTAGTGTAATCACTTCATTTTGTGATCAGATAATACCACTCAACAAGTAATTTTCCTTTTTGTAACATACAATATTGAGAGCTGGGCCAAACAAATCACTTTTACTAGAAATTCAACCAATTTACCATAACTAAACATCCCTTCAACATACTTCTAAACTGTCTAAGTTGTCATCCTGGTGAACACAACCTCCTTTGTTTTTTAGTCATACTTCGCCTCCACTTCAAAAGGAACAAAGGCAAAGCTTCGAAAGTAGCCTAATTCCACTATAACTGCAGACCTGGCAACCCTTCTGCTGCGGCAGTGTTGGTTACTTGTTTATTCAAAGTGTATTAATATTGATCGTGTCACATGTCCAAATTGCAGCAAATCCTGCACTGCATGTCCTCGGGATCCCTCAGGACCAACGGTTGTCAAGATATGTGAAGACACATAAAGACAGAGATTCCCGGGAATTAGTAGAGAGATACTGTGACCTCTGCTGAAATGCATTTTTGAGTCAAGATTCAGATTTTTAAAAAATTGCTGAGGTTGGTCCAGGTGTGAAGCCTCGTTGGCGCAGTAGGCAGTGCGTCAGTCTCATAATCTGAAGGTCGTGAGTTCGAGCCTCACACGGGGCATCTGTTTTGGACGGCACGGTGGCTCAGTGTTCACAACTGTTGCCTCACAGAAAGAAGGTCTCGAAAAGTCTTTAGATCATAACTGGAACATGTATAGAGCAGCAGAGGTTCTCTTCCCCATGAACCACCTTGAGACACAAATCTCTCTGAAATAGCAGCATGGAGGGGAAGGAGGGAGGAGACAAATTTGAATTCAAGACTCTGGCACTCGCCTACAGGGCAGTAAAGCAGACTGCCCCTACAGGCCAGTACACCAGACCCCCCCTCTTTATGTGCAATCTATAGTCAGGTTCCAAACCTCACCTCGCTCCCTTCGCTCCTCCACCCTTGCCGGTCGCCTCGCCTCTCCTTCCCTACGTGGACTTAGAAGTCGCTCATCCCTGTCGCGACTCTTCTCATCCCTTGTGCCACAATGGTGGAATGAGCTCCCCTCTTCTGTCAAAACGGCCCAATCACTGCCCAGCTTTGGACAGAAGCGACATAATGTACTGTAATGTCGCGGGATTGATCGCTGCATTCTCCTGAAGCTTGTGCATCTCCTCGTTAGTATAGTGGATGAGTATCCCCGCCTGTCACGCGGGAGACCGGGGTTCGATTCCCCGAAGGGGAGGACTATACTATTGTATGCGATGGTAGTGCTGTGCCCTCATCCCCATCTGTGTTGCTGTTGGCACAAGCGTTTAATTCTCCCTAGTCTCATTGACGTCAGCAAGCTTCCAGCGATGGAGGGTCTGAATCACAAGTCTCTTTTTCGGCGCTCCGTCCAGATGCTGGACGCAAACTCTTGTTGGCTGGGCTGTGACGGAAGTGACATCATACAGCGCATCTCCATATTACATTCTGACAAGGAAACATGTACAGTGAGTGGAACGCCGTGAAGCACCGTGAAGAGACTAGACTCGCAGTGCCAGGAGCGACCAAAAAGTAGCGATAGGCTGTCTTGCAGGAAGAATGAGTGGGCAAGATAATTTAATGGCTGCGTTACAGAAAGTGTGCCACGTCCACGGTGTAGATGCTCTCAAGGATGTGTTTGTTGCAGTTGTTGCAGTTCACCCGGGGTCGATTTAGCTGATGCACACGTTCTGAATGCACCGCCCACGAGGTCCCCGGTTGGTCAATTCAGATGTCTGTCATGCATCCTCTATTTTTTGGCTTGGGGGGCAGGCCTTAACGACTTTTCAGAGTTGTGTTCCAGATGTAGATATCTACGGCTGGCACTGCCAGACTAAATTCTCCCATGCCTTCACTGCCTAGTGTCCAGGTGGACTCTCTCGTCAAACAAAACCAGGATGGACAAATCCCTCACTGTTGTAGTCACAAACTACCATCTCTTTACAGAGACATGCACACACACACTTGCATGGCAGCTTGCCTTGCACACACACATGCTTCTATATCAAAACGCCGCTGTGAAAAATGTTAGGGGTGCACCGATCGATCTGCACGCAATCTGTATCGGCCGATTTGGACCTCAAATATGTGATCTGCTGTTTCCGATATTCCTTTAATTTTGCCGATCGCATAGCCGATCATGCTGCACGTGAGAAACATGAGGCAGCCCATTTTCATGTCTTCAATGTCTATCGTTTAACTTTCATATTTGTGCTCTAACGTTTATATCATTGTGTTGCAAAGCACACGCTTTGCTTTCATCAGTGTACTCACCTCCATGCACACACCGCACCAGACTGTCAACACACCTCTTGCGTCTTTGAATCACACAAATCAGCTGGTGATTACAGCAGACTCAGCAGATAAATTACCTCCAGTCCTCCCGCCTACCGAGGCATTTGCATGCTGTTAAATCCGTGTGTATTAAAGTCCCAGATTAACGTGGTAGTCGGGGTAGTGCACGCGCACACACAGACAATTTCCACGCAAGCATTGATGTTCCCGCGGGCACTTTGAAGGAAGCGAAAGTGTGCTGCTATGTGGATGTGCGCTCCATTCAGACGGATGCGCTAATTAATGCCACTACTCAGATGGAGTTTAGCTCGTGTGTAGCTTGTGATTCTGTTGTTTCTCCCGTCATGTAACCCTGTCACCATTATGTAGATCGCACTCATAGTGCTGCTAATTATAACACTGTAACTCGGCCTCGATGGGCGGGTCGTTTTGATGTTCGTTCGATGCGGATCCCAATGTATGACGGTTATTGTGCATAACCCCGGTTCTATGAGTGGGAGCTCTTTGGCTTTAGTCATGGTTCAAGACTGGTGTTTAAGAGTAACTGACTTACAGTTTACCTAATTATCATTTATATATTATTAGTTGTTAATTATCACTATAATTGGCCTATATAACAGCAAGCTTGGTTACTGACCTGTTTGTATATTTTATTGCCTCCTTTTTCCAGACCACACACAATCCTACTATTCCTGTCATAATGCTGTAAAAAGCCTATACTGCTGTACTGTACTGAAGAGAACTGACAACTAAACGGTTGAACTCCCATCTGTCTCATGTTGGCAGTTTCCTTTAGCCTACAAAATATAAAATAAATATATATATATATATCGGTGATCGGTAATCGGTAATCGGTGATCGGTCGATGATCGGTTGGGCAGATATTTCTCATAGGTGATCGGCAATCGGTGATCGGTGGCAAAAAACGTGATCGGTGCACCCCTAAAAAATGTCTTGTGTTTTTATCCTGGGAAGGGTACAGCCCCATGGGACTAACTTCTGCTCGGCAATCGTTGGTCAGGCGTCAAATTTCTTGCATGCAGGGATTAAAGTTCTCCGTCGCTACGACGGATTTCCGTCTATTGGAGCCAGATATGAAATGTGAAAAATACCAAAATTAAAGCCCCTTTGTATATTTTCAATGTGTATTGTATTGAGTTTGAATGAAAGCTTTTATTTTGAAAAATTCCGACCGGACGTCCAAATGATTCTCCTGGGCTGTGTTCAAGCCACAATAAGTCTGAAAATGTATTGCTACGGTTTCCAGGTTGAACGTCATGTTTCCTTGCCTGTTTCAATGCACCACTATGTTGGCTGATAAATGTTTTGCTACGTTGTTTTCGGCCCGCTGAACGCGACCCTGCAAAGCCACTCCATGTAACGCTAAACAAAACACTGTTGCCGATCTGCCTCTCAGACAGCGTTAGTTCCTAACGTTAAATTATCCATGACAGCATTGGACTGAAGAAGTTTGTTATTGTGAGAATTTGAGTTAATTTATTACTGCAAAGGTGGAGGAACTTTGAAAACATGCGCGATGCGGAGTTGTCTTTTATTGGACACGGACAGGTAAAACTTGCTAACACACACACGCTCAAACGTTTGCTGCAGTAACGTTAACGTTATTATTTTCGGTGTATTTTCCCCCTTGACAGCGCGGGGGGTTGATGCTTTTGCCACGACCACATGTCACTAATTGTCATTTCCACCATAAAGATGCATGTCAGCAGAATAACGTTATTTGATGGAGAGAAAAAGTCTAGTGGAGTTTCACTAGCGTCAACGCTAACGTTATTGAATGAGCTATAGGCACCTATCTGTAATGCAACATGATAACATTAACAAACAACTGTTGCTAGCACAGTAGTCTCGCTAGCCAGCCTCTCTTCCTTTCTGTCAGAGAGTCTCCATTGTGGGATTGCGAAAAAAATGCTCTGTTTGGGTTAACCAATCAGCCTCGTCTTGGGCGGTGCTTAGCGTTAGTGCGCTTGGAAAATAGTTTCGGGGTGGAACTTGTGCCGAGCAGGCCTTCTTTATTGCACAATCCAAATTTTCTTCAAAACTTGCCATTTTCAGCGTGTAGCAACGAGTTAGCCTGTAGGTTTCTGCCGTTAGCTTTCTATGCTAGCTAGTTAGCGTTCGGTGGGAGCATTACAGCGACACACATGGGAGCGGAAGCCGCTCTGATTGACATGGTCGGAGCCAATGAACAGAGCGTGACAGAGCTTGCAAGCGGGGGAGCGGATATCCTGCTGCCACCGAAACAGCCGCTCGAATGGGAGAGCAGCTTTAGAGCAGGGGCGGGCTGATCCCTGTTGCCTGTTTCCACAGCGCCAGACTCTCTGACGGAAAGGAAGAGAGGCTGGCTAGCGAGACTACTAGCGCAGTAACTAGTTGGTTACTAACTTTCTGGTTAGCATTAGATGTGTCAGCTGCTGCTAGTCTCTGAGTTAGATGATAAGATGTTGATTTCATCTTTTACCTGACTCCTGTAACACTAGCGTTAGGTGGTTAGCCTAGGCATGCTAGGTGTTGTCTGAAAGTATTAATTGGTGTGTTTTCATAACAGTAGGCTACCAGACCATCAGCTCAGTGGGACACTCCTTAGTTGGGACATATGTTTGACAATGTTGTTGTAGTTCCTGTGGCTACTGTTAGTTATAATTGTTATACTGATCCCTTAACCTACTTGTTTGACTCGATAAAAAACATCTATATATTAATTGTGATTTATTATAGCCAGTAATTTTCACATGTCTCTGTTGGCATACCTACGTGGAACCTTATAACATCAGCCCAGAACACAATTCATGCATCATTAGGCCTACTGGATGTTTGGGAACTTGAGAGTGAAATGAGTGTGATGTACACACTGTCTGCCGTTTTTTTACATAAAAGCCCATGTGAAGCGACGGCAGGGTGGGGAAAAAGCGGACACTCTAGAAAGCCCGAAATAGCTAAAATAGGCCTAGAAAAAATTTCAGTCAATAGATTTTATTTTGCTTTAACCCCTGTGCATGTTTTTAGTGGGCAGTTTTGTTATATGCAGGAAACCCCAGGTGAGCAAACTCCACAGAGAAAGTCCCCTTTTCACCAGATAACATCAACTGGGCATGAGGCACCGAAGCCATGGGAGAAACATGTCCCCAGTGCAACCCAGGCATGAATCGAATTCAGGACATACTTGCTGTGAGGCGACAGCCATACAACTGTGTCACCATTTCCCCAAAATGTGTTGCTGTTCCTGTCCAGTTTCAAACTGAGGAAGTTTGACACCTTAGGCGAACGTTAACTACGGGAACTGGCTATGGAAGTGCAACAACGCTGTCCAGCAATTCCCAAAAAGCAGGAAACAAACAAATCATTTTCCAGAGCTTTGGAGATTCCTTGGCTTCTTGTGAGGCACTTGGATGTGGTAAAGCCACGTCACACCTCTCATTCACATCAATGGCAATTTGTCCATTCAGCTGGGTGTACAAGGCTCTGTTTTTGAATGGACTCTCTACCTCCTCTGGTCAAGATCACAAATAATCCAGAGGAAGCTAAAGGCTATGGAGAATGCAGGCATCGATCCCGCTACCTCTCGCACGCTAAGCAAGCGCTCTACCATTTGAGCTAATTCCCCTCCACAGAGTGAGACCGGTTCTTGATCTGCCTCCAACACTCCTTCCGAAGATCGTTTTCATCTCCTCCTCTCCTTGTTGCTTCCTCATGCGCACAACTCTCTTATACCTTTTTTACATCAAAAGTCCCACGATACATGTGCTTTTGTTACCCAGGAAAGCAGCAGGCGGTAGCAGCAGCAGCATCGCCTTTCAAACTTTAGATCGCACTCAACCCACGTTTCTCCACCGCTTTGGGCTGTCTCTTGACCCTCCTTTTCCCTTCTTCTCTCACAGCTGTCCAGACACAGCTGTCCACCAGCCAAAACAAAATGGAAACTCCCGAGTAAAAAATTCAAACTAATGTCATTTAAACAAGTAAATAGCCTCACTGATGCACGTTGGAGGAGAAAAAAGTGTTTCAACAAACGAAGCAGCAAACATTGTATCAAAATACTCGTTTTGATGTTAAGATTACATAATAGTGAAGCTGTAAAGCATTACTCAAAATGTGAACGTTACAACGAGGGATTTATTTTGAAAGAGCTAAAGCGGACGACCTACTTACATTCTGGCTGACTTGACGCAGTCTATGCGCCCCTGCCTGGGCTCGTGAGCTTTGTGGGGTGTACTCGTGCATGACGAAAGACACTTTTCTCTCTGCATATTCCGAGCCTGTGGGAATCACTGAATCTCACTGACTCACGCTGGAAAAGGGGCGGCAACTCATGCAAAAGCACGTGTTGGACCGGACCACTGCCAAGATTTATATCGCCAGCCGGAGCAGCGTAAAAACCCACCTCACTTGCAGGGTCGCTCTATCGGCTAAACGGCCTAGCTTGGAAACTTTTAGACTGAAGAAAATGGCACTAGTTTGTGGATATTAGTGGGATTTTTGGCCAGTCTAAAAGCGGCTTTACTATCTGAAATCCTAGTCCAACATTGCTTCTATTCCTTCCATCTATGAACAAACAAAATTGGATTAGTGTAATCACTTCATTTTGTGATCAGATAATACCACTCAACAAGTAATTTTCCTTTTTGTAACATACAATATTGAGAGCTGGGCCAAACAAATCACTTTTACTAGAAATTCAACCAATTTACCATAACTAAACATCCCTTCAACATACTTCTAAACTGTCTAAGTTGTCATCCTGGTGAACACAACCTCCTTTGTTTTTTAGTCATACTTCGCCTCCACTTCAAAAGGAACAAAGGCAAAACTTCGAAAGTAGCCTAATTCCACTATAACTGCAGACCTGGCAACCCTTCTGCTGCGGCAGTGTTGGTTACTTGTTTATTCAAAGTGTATTAATATTGATCGTGTCACATGTCCAAATTGCAGCAAATCCTGCACTGCATGTCCTCGGGATCCCTCAGGACCAACGGTTGTCAAGATATGTGAAGACACATAAAGACAGAGATTCCCGGGAATTAGTAGAGAGATACTGTGACCTCTGCTGAAATGCGTTTTTGAGTCAAGATTCAGATTTTTAAAAAATTGCTGAGGTTGGTCCAGGTGTGAAGCCTCGTTGGCGCAGTAGGCAGCGCGTCAGTCTCATAATCTGAAGGTCGTGAGTTCGAGCCTCACACGGGGCATGTGTTTTGGACGGCACGGTGGCTCAGTGTTCACAACTGTTGCCTCACAGAAAGAAGGTCTCGAAAAGTCTTTAGATCATAACTGGAACATGTATAGAGCAGCAGAGGTTCTCTTCCCCATGAACCACCTTGAGACACAAATCTCTCTGAAATAGCAGCATGGAGGGGAAGGAGGGAGGAGACAAATTTGAATTCAAGACTCTGGCACTCGCCTACAGGGCAGTAAAGCAGACTGCCCCTACAGGCCAGTACACCAGACCCCCCCTCTTTATGTGCAATCTATAGTCAGGTTCCAAACCTCACCTCGCTCCCTTCGCTCCTCCACCCTTGCCGGTCGCCTCGCCTCTCCTTCCCTACGTGGACTTAGAAGTCGCTCATCCCTGTCGCGACTCTTCTCATCCCTGGTGCCACAATGGTGGAATGAGCTCCCCTCTTCTGTCAAAACGGCCCAATCACTGCCCAGCTTTGGACAGAAGCGACATAATGTACTGTAATGTCGCGGGCTTGATCGCTGCATTCTCCTGAAGCTTGTGCATCTCCTCGTTAGTATAGTGGATGAGTATCCCCGCCTGTCACGGGGGAGACCGGGGTTCGATTCCCCGACGGGGAGGACTATACTATTGTATGCGATGGTAGTGCTGTGCCCTCATCCCCATCTGTGTTGCTGTTGGCACAAGCGTTTAATTCTCCCTAGTCTCATTGACGTCAGCAAGCTTCCAGCGATGGAGGGTCTGAATCACAAGTCTCTTTTTCGGCGCTCCGTCCAGATGCTGGACGCAAACTCTTGTTGGCTGGGCTGTGACGGAAGTGACATCATACAGCGCATCTCCATATTACATTCTGACAAGGAAACATGTACAGTGAGTGGATTCAAGATTCAAGATTCAAGATTCAAGATTTTTATTGTCACTCCATGGTACAAGTATCACGTGTGAAATTCTTGTGCTGTGGACTCCGTTTACAACATAGTGCAAATAGTACAAATATAACAAATATAGCAGGGCATATGGGTGCAAAAACAACAAGAGACACAACAAGCATAAGGCAGTATAGTGATAAGACAAGTCAGAGACAGTGGCATATTCACTGTACATAGGTGCACGTGTCGGGTGCATACTTTAGACGTGCTTAAACATTTTAAATTCTGCGTATTTGACATACAGGTGCAAATAACATATTCCTTATTAAACATACAATTAAACTCGGCATTTTAAATTCGGCGTATTTGACATACAGGTGCAAATAGCATATTCCTTATTATACATACAATTAAACGTTAGACATACGTAGTGGTAGCAGCTACAGTACGGTACAGTGCGGCTACTACACTATTTGTGTATGTTAAGGAGTCTCGTGGCCTGCGGGAAGAAACTGTTCCTCAAGCGATTTGTGCGTGCTTTCGGAACCCTGTATCTTCTCCCTGAGGGTAGCAGGGAGAACAGGCTGTTGTGGGGATGGTTTGTGTCTTTGATGATCTTCAGGGACCTCCTGAGGCACCGCTGTTTATACAGTTCATGCAGATCTGGCAACTCACATTCTGTTACGTGCTGTGCCGCGCGTCTCACTCTCCGTAGCGCCCTGCGGTCCATGGTGGTACAGTTCCCGTACCAGGTGGTGAAGCCGCCAGTCAGCAGGCTTTCAATGGTGCCTCTGTAGAAGTCCCTGAGGATTTCTTTCCTTAGCCCGAATTTCTTCAGGCGCTTGAGTCCGTGTATTCGCTGTTGGGCCTTTTTGACGACAGTGGCGGTGTGGCCGGCCCATGTCAGGTCCTGGTGGATATTGACTCCCAGGTACTTGAAGCTGTCCACCCTTTCCACCACTGTGCCGTTGATGGTGATTGGGGGGTGTGCGCCCCCCCCCCCTCCTGTAGTCTACAATGATCTCCTTGGTCTTGGAGACGTTCAGAGAGAGGTGGTTGTCCTGGCACCATTGTTCCAGGGCCCCCACCTCCTCTCTGAACGCCTCTCATCCCTCCTCTCTGAACGCCGTGAAGCACCGTGAAGAGACTAGTCTCGCAGTGCCAGGAGCGACCAAAAAGTAGCGATAGGCTGTCTTGCAGGAAGAATGAGTGGGCAA
This sequence comes from Poromitra crassiceps, assembly GCF_964638095.1. Taxonomy (NCBI): domain Eukaryota; kingdom Metazoa; phylum Chordata; class Actinopteri; order Beryciformes; family Melamphaidae; genus Poromitra; species Poromitra crassiceps. The sequence goes on along the minus strand of NC_139631.1, from coordinate 47,846,386 downwards.
GATAATTTAATGGCTGCGTTACAGAAAGTGTGCCACGTCCACGGTGTAGATGCTCTCAAGGATGTGTTTGTTGCAGTTGTTGCAGTTCACCCGGGGTCGATTTAGCTGATGCACACGTTCTGAATGCACCGCCCACGAGGTCCCCGGTTGGTCAATTCAGATGTCTGTCATGCATCCTCTATTTTTTGGCTTGGGGGGCAGGCCTTAACGACTTTTCAGAGTTGTGTTCCAGATGTAGATATCTACGGCTGGCACTGCCAGACTAAATTCTCCCATGCCTTCACTGCCTAGTGTCCAGGTGGACTCTCTCGTCAAACAAAACCAGGATGGACAAATCCCTCACTGTTGTAGTCACAAACTACCATCTTTTTACAGAGACATGCACACACACACTTGCATGGCAGCTTGCCTTGCACACACACATGCTTCTATATCAAAACGCCGCTGTGAAAAATGTCTTGTGTTTTTATCCTGGGAAGGGTACAGCCCCATGGGACTAACTTCTGCTCGGCAATCGTTGGTCAGGCGTCAAATTTCTTGCATGCAGGGATTAAAGTTCTCCGTCGCTACGACGGATTTCCGTCTATTGGAGCCAGATATGAAATGTGAAAAATACCAAAATTAAAGCCCCTTTGTATATTTTCAATGTGTATTGTATTGAGTTTGAATGAAACCTTTTATTTTGAAAAATTCCGACCGGACGTCCAAATGATTCTCCTGGGCTGTGTTCAAGCCACAATAAGTCTGAAAATGTATTGCTACGGTTTCCAGGTTGAACGTCATGTTTCCTTGCCTGTTTCAATGCACCACTATGTTGGCTGATAAATGTTTTGCTACGTTGTTTTCGGCCCGCTGAACGCGACCCTGCAAAGCCACTCCATGTAACGCTAAACAAAACACTGTTGCCGATCTGCCTCTCAGACAGCGTTAGTTCCTAACGTTAAATTATCCATGACAGCATTGGACTGAAGTATGTCAGCAGAATAACGTTATTTGATGGAGAGAAAAAGTCTAGTGGAGTTTCACTAGCGTCAACGCTAACGTTATTGAATGAGCTATAGGCACCTATCTGTAATGCAACATGATAACATTAACAAACAACTGTTGCTAGCACAGTAGTCTCGCTAGCCAGCCTCTCTTCCTTTCTGTCAGAGAGTCTCCATTGTGGGATTGCGAAAAAAATGCTCTGTTTGGGTTAACCAATCAGCCTCGTCTTGGGCGGTGCTTAGCGTTAGTGCCCTTGGAAAATAGTTTCGGGGTGGAACTTGTGCCGAGCAGGCCTTCTTTATTGCACAATCCAAATTTTCTTCAAAACTTGCCATTTTCAGCGTGTAGCAACGAGTTAGCCTGTAGGTTTCTGCCGTTAGCTTTCTATGCTAGCTAGTTAGCGTTCAGCGGGAGCATTACAGCGACACACATGGGAACGGAAGCCGCTCTGATTGACATGGTCGGAGCCAATGAACAGAGCGTGACAGAGCTTGCAAGCGGGGGAGCGGATATCCTGCTGCCACCGAAACAGCTTCTCGAATGGGAGAGCAGCTTTAGAGCAGGGGCGGGCTGATCCCTGTTGCCTGTTTCCACAGCGCCAGACTCTCTGACGGAAAGGAAGAGAGGCTGGCTAGCGAGACTACTAGCGCAGTAACTAGTTGGTTACTAACTTTCTGGTTAGCATTAGATGTGTCAGCTGCTGCTAGTCTCTGAGTTAGATGATAAGATGTTGATTTCATCTTTTACCTGGCTACTGACTGCCTTTCCGAAGCCCTGCCACTCCGAACGTTAACTTCCATTATTCGGACTGGCGGTCGTTCACCTTAGAAGCCGCAATGCCGACCTTAGGTTTAGGCGTGGGGGTGGGAGAGGTTAGGTTTTGGGTTAGGGTCTGGGGGAGGTTAGGTTTAGGCATGGGGGGAGGTTAGGTTTGGCGTGAAAAACGGGGAATATAGAACCCGGGGAACATAGACATGATCCCTTTCTGAGTGCCGATATTTCGGAGTGGCAGAACGTCGGAGTGGCAGCACGTCGGAGTGGCAGCATGTAACCCTTTTACCTGACTCCTGTAACACTAGCGTTAGGTGGTTAGCCTAGGCATGCTAGGTGTTGTCTGACAGTATTAATTGGTGTGTTTTAATAACAGTAGGCTACCAGACCATCAGCTCAGTGGGACACTCCTTAGTTGGGACATATGTTTGACAATGTTGTTGTAGTTCCTGTGGCTACTGTTAGTTATAATTGTTATACTGATCCCTTAACCTACTTGTTTGACTCGATAAAAAACATCTATATATTAATTGTGATTTATTATAGCCAGTAATTTTCACATGTCTCGGTTGGCATACCTACGTGGAACCTTATAACATCAGCCCAGAACACAATTCATGCATCATTAGGCCTACTGGATGTTTGGGAACTTGAGAGTGAAATGAGTGTGATGTACACACTGTCTGCCGTTTTTTACATAAAAGCCCATGTGAAGCGACGGCAGGGTGGGGAAAAAGCGGACACTCTAGAAAGCCCGAAATAGCTAAAATAGGCCTAGAAAAAATTTCAGTCAATAGATTTTATTTTGCTTTAACCCCTGTGCATGTTTTTAGTGGGCAGTTTTGTTATATGCAGGAAACCCCAGGTGAGCAAACTCCACAGAGAAAGTCCCCTTTTCACCAGATAACATCAACTGGCCATGAGGCACCGAAGCCATGGGAGAAACATGTCCCCAGTGCAACCCAGGCATGAATGGAATTCAGGACATACTTGCTGTGAGGCGACAGCCATACAACTGTGTCACCATTTCCCCAAAATGTGTTGCTGTTCCTGTCCAGTTTCAAACTGAGGAAGTTTGACACCTTAGGCGAACGTTAACTACGGGAACTGGCTATGGAAGCGCAACAACGCTTTTCAGCAATTCCCAAAAAGCAGGAAACAAACAAATCATTTTCCAGAGCTTTGGAGATTCCTTGGCTTCTTGTGAGGCACTTGGATGTGGTAAAGCCACGTCACACCTCTCATTCACATCAATGGCAATTTGTCCATTCAGCTGGGTGTACAAGGCTCTGTTTTTGAATGGACTCTCTACCTCCTCTGGTCAAGATCACAAATAATCCAGAGGAAGCTAAAGGCTATGGAGAATGCAGGCATCGATCCCGCTACCTCTCGCACGCTAAGCAAGCGCTCTACCATTTGAGCTAATTCCCCTCCACAGAGTGAGACTGGTTCTTGATCTGCCTCCAACACTCCTTCCGAAGATCATTTTCATCTCCTCCTCTCCTTGTTGCTTCCTCATGCGCACAACTCTCTTATACCTTTTTTACATCAAAAGTCCCACGATACATGTGCTTTTGTTACCCAGGAAAGCAGCAGGCGGTAGCAGCAGCAGCATCACCTTTCAAACTTTAGATCGCACTCAACCCACGTTTCTCCACCGCTTTGGGCTGTCTCTTGACCCTCCTTTTTCCCTTCTTCTCTCACAGCTGTCCAGACACAGCTGTCCACCAGCCAAAACAAAATGGAAACTCCCGAGTAAAAAATTCAAACTAATGTCATTTAAACAAGTAAATAGCCTCACTGATGCACGTTGGAAGAGAAAAAAGTGTTTCAACAAACGAAGCAGCAAACATTGTATCAAAATACTCGTTTTGATGTTAAGATTACATAATAGTGAAGCTGTAAAGCATTACTCAAAATGTGAACGTTACAACGAGGGATTTATTTTGAAAGAGCTAAAGCGGACGACCTACCGTAAATTCCGGACTATAAGCCGCACCGGTGTATAAGCCGCACCTGCAAAGTTGACTGTTTTTTACATATATAAGCCGCACCGGACTATAAGCCGCGGGTGTTTTAATGTTTTTATTTTTTTATTTTTTTTTATTTTTTTATTGTGTTTTAATGTTTAATTACCATATGTAAGGGTTCATGCACAGAGGGGATTGTCGGGAAAGAGATGGCTGTTTGAGGAAGCTCCCATTTATTAACATTTCAACAAAACAACATAACACAACACCACCTGTGTTTCTTTTTTACAGTGCACACAGTGTCATACAGTGTCATACAGTGTGGTGAAAAGAGGGCAAGAGAGGAAATTAAAACAGAAGTGGATTTATAGTTAGAAAGAGTGCTAAAGAAGAGAGAATTCATTTTTTTTTTTTTTTTTTTTTTCTGAAAAAATCCATAGATAAGCCGCACCGTTATATAAGCCGCAGGGGCCAAAAAAGCCCAAAAAACGGGGAAAAAGCCGCGGCTTATAGTCCGGAATTTACGGTACTTACATTCTGGCTGACTTGACGCAGTCTATGCGCCCCTGCCTGGGCTCGTGAGCTTTGTGGGGTGTACTCGTGCATGACGAAAGACACTTTTCTCTCTGCATATTCCGAGCCTGTGGGAATCACTGAATCTCACTGACTCACGCTGGAAAAGGGGCGGCAACTCATGCAAAAGCACGTGTTGGACCGGACCACTGCCAAGATTTATATCGCCAGCCAGAGCAGCGTAAAAACCCACCTCACTTGCAGGGTCGCTCTATCGGCTAAACGGCCTAGCTTGGAAACTTTTAGACTGAAGAAAATGGCACTAGTTTGTGGATATTAGTGGGATTTTTGGCCAGTCTAAAAGCGGCTTTACTATCTGAAATCCTAGTCCAACATTGCTTCTATTCCTTCCATCTATGAACAAACAAAATTGGATTAGTGTAATCACTTCATTTTGTGATCAGATAATACCACTCAACAAGTAATTTTCCTTTTTGTAACATACAATATTGAGAGCTGGGCCAAACAAATCACTTTTACTAGAAATTCAACCAATTTACCATAACTAAACATCCCTTCAACATACTTCTAAACTGTCTAAGTTGTCATCCTGGTGAACACAACCTCCTTTGTTTTTTAGTCATACTTCGCCTCCACTTCAAAAGGAACAAAGGCAAAGCTTCGAAAGTAGCCTAATTCCACTATAACTGCAGACCTGGCAACCCTTCTGCTGCGGCAGTGTTGGTTACTTGTTTATTCAAAGTGTATTAATATTGATCGTGTCACATGTCCAAATTGCAGCAAATCCTGCACTGCATGTCCTCGGGATCCCTCAGGACCAACGGTTGTCAAGATATGTGAAGACACATAAAGACAGAGATTCCCGGGAATTAGTAGAGAGATACTGTGACCTCTGCTGAAATGCATTTTTGAGTCAAGATTCAGATTTTTAAAAAATTGCTGAGGTTGGTCCAGGTGTGAAGCCTCGTTGGCGCAGTAGGCAGTGCGTCAGTCTCATAATCTGAAGGTCGTGAGTTCGAGCCTCACACGGGGCATCTGTTTTGGACGGCACGGTGGCTCAGTGTTCACAACTGTTGCCTCACAGAAAGAAGGTCTCGAAAAGTCTTTAGATCATAACTGGAACATGTATAGAGCAGCAGAGGTTCTCTTCCCCATGAACCACCTTGAGACACAAATCTCTCTGAAATAGCAGCATGGAGGGGAAGGAGGGAGGAGACAAATTTGAATTCAAGACTCTGGCACTCGCCTACAGGGCAGTAAAGCAGACTGCCCCTACAGGCCAGTACACCAGACCCCCCCTCTTTATGTGCAATCTATAGTCAGGTTCCAAACCTCACCTCGCTCCCTTCGCTCCTCCACCCTTGCCGGTCGCCTCGCCTCTCCTTCCCTACGTGGACTTAGAAGTCGCTCATCCCTGTCGCGACTCTTCTCATCCCTTGTGCCACAATGGTGGAATGAGCTCCCCTCTTCTGTCAAAACGGCCCAATCACTGCCCAGCTTTGGACAGAAGCGACATAATGTACTGTAATGTCGCGGGATTGATCGCTGCATTCTCCTGAAGCTTGTGCATCTCCTCGTTAGTATAGTGGATGAGTATCCCCGCCTGTCACGCGGGAGACCGGGGTTCGATTCCCCGAAGGGGAGGACTATACTATTGTATGCGATGGTAGTGCTGTGCCCTCATCCCCATCTGTGTTGCTGTTGGCACAAGCGTTTAATTCTCCCTAGTCTCATTGACGTCAGCAAGCTTCCAGCGATGGAGGGTCTGAATCACAAGTCTCTTTTTCGGCGCTCCGTCCAGATGCTGGACGCAAACTCTTGTTGGCTGGGCTGTGACGGAAGTGACATCATACAGCGCATCTCCATATTACATTCTGACAAGGAAACATGTACAGTGAGTGGAACGCCGTGAAGCACCGTGAAGAGACTAGACTCGCAGTGCCAGGAGCGACCAAAAAGTAGCGATAGGCTGTCTTGCAGGAAGAATGAGTGGGCAAGATAATTTAATGGCTGCGTTACAGAAAGTGTGCCACGTCCACGGTGTAGATGCTCTCAAGGATGTGTTTGTTGCAGTTGTTGCAGTTCACCCGGGGTCGATTTAGCTGATGCACACGTTCTGAATGCACCGCCCACGAGGTCCCCGGTTGGTCAATTCAGATGTCTGTCATGCATCCTCTATTTTTTGGCTTGGGGGGCAGGCCTTAACGACTTTTCAGAGTTGTGTTCCAGATGTAGATATCTACGGCTGGCACTGCCAGACTAAATTCTCCCATGCCTTCACTGCCTAGTGTCCAGGTGGACTCTCTCGTCAAACAAAACCAGGATGGACAAATCCCTCACTGTTGTAGTCACAAACTACCATCTCTTTACAGAGACATGCACACACACACTTGCATGGCAGCTTGCCTTGCACACACACATGCTTCTATATCAAAACGCCGCTGTGAAAAATGTTAGGGGTGCACCGATCGATCTGCACGCAATCTGTATCGGCCGATTTGGACCTCAAATATGTGATCTGCTGTTTCCGATATTCCTTTAATTTTGCCGATCGCATAGCCGATCATGCTGCACGTGAGAAACATGAGGCAGCCCATTTTCATGTCTTCAATGTCTATCGTTTAACTTTCATATTTGTGCTCTAACGTTTATATCATTGTGTTGCAAAGCACACGCTTTGCTTTCATCAGTGTACTCACCTCCATGCACACACCGCACCAGACTGTCAACACACCTCTTGCGTCTTTGAATCACACAAATCAGCTGGTGATTACAGCAGACTCAGCAGATAAATTACCTCCAGTCCTCCCGCCTACCGAGGCATTTGCATGCTGTTAAATCCGTGTGTATTAAAGTCCCAGATTAACGTGGTAGTCGGGGTAGTGCACGCGCACACACAGACAATTTCCACGCAAGCATTGATGTTCCCGCGGGCACTTTGAAGGAAGCGAAAGTGTGCTGCTATGTGGATGTGCGCTCCATTCAGACGGATGCGCTAATTAATGCCACTACTCAGATGGAGTTTAGCTCGTGTGTAGCTTGTGATTCTGTTGTTTCTCCCGTCATGTAACCCTGTCACCATTATGTAGATCGCACTCATAGTGCTGCTAATTATAACACTGTAACTCGGCCTCGATGGGCGGGTCGTTTTGATGTTCGTTCGATGCGGATCCCAATGTATGACGGTTATTGTGCATAACCCCGGTTCTATGAGTGGGAGCTCTTTGGCTTTAGTCATGGTTCAAGACTGGTGTTTAAGAGTAACTGACTTACAGTTTACCTAATTATCATTTATATATTATTAGTTGTTAATTATCACTATAATTGGCCTATATAACAGCAAGCTTGGTTACTGACCTGTTTGTATATTTTATTGCCTCCTTTTTCCAGACCACACACAATCCTACTATTCCTGTCATAATGCTGTAAAAAGCCTATACTGCTGTACTGTACTGAAGAGAACTGACAACTAAACGGTTGAACTCCCATCTGTCTCATGTTGGCAGTTTCCTTTAGCCTACAAAATATAAAATAAATATATATATATATATCGGTGATCGGTAATCGGTAATCGGTGATCGGTCGATGATCGGTTGGGCAGATATTTCTCATAGGTGATCGGCAATCGGTGATCGGTGGCAAAAAACGTGATCGGTGCACCCCTAAAAAATGTCTTGTGTTTTTATCCTGGGAAGGGTACAGCCCCATGGGACTAACTTCTGCTCGGCAATCGTTGGTCAGGCGTCAAATTTCTTGCATGCAGGGATTAAAGTTCTCCGTCGCTACGACGGATTTCCGTCTATTGGAGCCAGATATGAAATGTGAAAAATACCAAAATTAAAGCCCCTTTGTATATTTTCAATGTGTATTGTATTGAGTTTGAATGAAAGCTTTTATTTTGAAAAATTCCGACCGGACGTCCAAATGATTCTCCTGGGCTGTGTTCAAGCCACAATAAGTCTGAAAATGTATTGCTACGGTTTCCAGGTTGAACGTCATGTTTCCTTGCCTGTTTCAATGCACCACTATGTTGGCTGATAAATGTTTTGCTACGTTGTTTTCGGCCCGCTGAACGCGACCCTGCAAAGCCACTCCATGTAACGCTAAACAAAACACTGTTGCCGATCTGCCTCTCAGACAGCGTTAGTTCCTAACGTTAAATTATCCATGACAGCATTGGACTGAAGAAGTTTGTTATTGTGAGAATTTGAGTTAATTTATTACTGCAAAGGTGGAGGAACTTTGAAAACATGCGCGATGCGGAGTTGTCTTTTATTGGACACGGACAGGTAAAACTTGCTAACACACACACGCTCAAACGTTTGCTGCAGTAACGTTAACGTTATTATTTTCGGTGTATTTTCCCCCTTGACAGCGCGGGGGGTTGATGCTTTTGCCACGACCACATGTCACTAATTGTCATTTCCACCATAAAGATGCATGTCAGCAGAATAACGTTATTTGATGGAGAGAAAAAGTCTAGTGGAGTTTCACTAGCGTCAACGCTAACGTTATTGAATGAGCTATAGGCACCTATCTGTAATGCAACATGATAACATTAACAAACAACTGTTGCTAGCACAGTAGTCTCGCTAGCCAGCCTCTCTTCCTTTCTGTCAGAGAGTCTCCATTGTGGGATTGCGAAAAAAATGCTCTGTTTGGGTTAACCAATCAGCCTCGTCTTGGGCGGTGCTTAGCGTTAGTGCGCTTGGAAAATAGTTTCGGGGTGGAACTTGTGCCGAGCAGGCCTTCTTTATTGCACAATCCAAATTTTCTTCAAAACTTGCCATTTTCAGCGTGTAGCAACGAGTTAGCCTGTAGGTTTCTGCCGTTAGCTTTCTATGCTAGCTAGTTAGCGTTCGGTGGGAGCATTACAGCGACACACATGGGAGCGGAAGCCGCTCTGATTGACATGGTCGGAGCCAATGAACAGAGCGTGACAGAGCTTGCAAGCGGGGGAGCGGATATCCTGCTGCCACCGAAACAGCCGCTCGAATGGGAGAGCAGCTTTAGAGCAGGGGCGGGCTGATCCCTGTTGCCTGTTTCCACAGCGCCAGACTCTCTGACGGAAAGGAAGAGAGGCTGGCTAGCGAGACTACTAGCGCAGTAACTAGTTGGTTACTAACTTTCTGGTTAGCATTAGATGTGTCAGCTGCTGCTAGTCTCTGAGTTAGATGATAAGATGTTGATTTCATCTTTTACCTGACTCCTGTAACACTAGCGTTAGGTGGTTAGCCTAGGCATGCTAGGTGTTGTCTGAAAGTATTAATTGGTGTGTTTTCATAACAGTAGGCTACCAGACCATCAGCTCAGTGGGACACTCCTTAGTTGGGACATATGTTTGACAATGTTGTTGTAGTTCCTGTGGCTACTGTTAGTTATAATTGTTATACTGATCCCTTAACCTACTTGTTTGACTCGATAAAAAACATCTATATATTAATTGTGATTTATTATAGCCAGTAATTTTCACATGTCTCTGTTGGCATACCTACGTGGAACCTTATAACATCAGCCCAGAACACAATTCATGCATCATTAGGCCTACTGGATGTTTGGGAACTTGAGAGTGAAATGAGTGTGATGTACACACTGTCTGCCGTTTTTTTACATAAAAGCCCATGTGAAGCGACGGCAGGGTGGGGAAAAAGCGGACACTCTAGAAAGCCCGAAATAGCTAAAATAGGCCTAGAAAAAATTTCAGTCAATAGATTTTATTTTGCTTTAACCCCTGTGCATGTTTTTAGTGGGCAGTTTTGTTATATGCAGGAAACCCCAGGTGAGCAAACTCCACAGAGAAAGTCCCCTTTTCACCAGATAACATCAACTGGGCATGAGGCACCGAAGCCATGGGAGAAACATGTCCCCAGTGCAACCCAGGCATGAATCGAATTCAGGACATACTTGCTGTGAGGCGACAGCCATACAACTGTGTCACCATTTCCCCAAAATGTGTTGCTGTTCCTGTCCAGTTTCAAACTGAGGAAGTTTGACACCTTAGGCGAACGTTAACTACGGGAACTGGCTATGGAAGTGCAACAACGCTGTCCAGCAATTCCCAAAAAGCAGGAAACAAACAAATCATTTTCCAGAGCTTTGGAGATTCCTTGGCTTCTTGTGAGGCACTTGGATGTGGTAAAGCCACGTCACACCTCTCATTCACATCAATGGCAATTTGTCCATTCAGCTGGGTGTACAAGGCTCTGTTTTTGAATGGACTCTCTACCTCCTCTGGTCAAGATCACAAATAATCCAGAGGAAGCTAAAGGCTATGGAGAATGCAGGCATCGATCCCGCTACCTCTCGCACGCTAAGCAAGCGCTCTACCATTTGAGCTAATTCCCCTCCACAGAGTGAGACCGGTTCTTGATCTGCCTCCAACACTCCTTCCGAAGATCGTTTTCATCTCCTCCTCTCCTTGTTGCTTCCTCATGCGCACAACTCTCTTATACCTTTTTTACATCAAAAGTCCCACGATACATGTGCTTTTGTTACCCAGGAAAGCAGCAGGCGGTAGCAGCAGCAGCATCGCCTTTCAAACTTTAGATCGCACTCAACCCACGTTTCTCCACCGCTTTGGGCTGTCTCTTGACCCTCCTTTTCCCTTCTTCTCTCACAGCTGTCCAGACACAGCTGTCCACCAGCCAAAACAAAATGGAAACTCCCGAGTAAAAAATTCAAACTAATGTCATTTAAACAAGTAAATAGCCTCACTGATGCACGTTGGAGGAGAAAAAAGTGTTTCAACAAACGAAGCAGCAAACATTGTATCAAAATACTCGTTTTGATGTTAAGATTACATAATAGTGAAGCTGTAAAGCATTACTCAAAATGTGAACGTTACAACGAGGGATTTATTTTGAAAGAGCTAAAGCGGACGACCTACTTACATTCTGGCTGACTTGACGCAGTCTATGCGCCCCTGCCTGGGCTCGTGAGCTTTGTGGGGTGTACTCGTGCATGACGAAAGACACTTTTCTCTCTGCATATTCCGAGCCTGTGGGAATCACTGAATCTCACTGACTCACGCTGGAAAAGGGGCGGCAACTCATGCAAAAGCACGTGTTGGACCGGACCACTGCCAAGATTTATATCGCCAGCCGGAGCAGCGTAAAAACCCACCTCACTTGCAGGGTCGCTCTATCGGCTAAACGGCCTAGCTTGGAAACTTTTAGACTGAAGAAAATGGCACTAGTTTGTGGATATTAGTGGGATTTTTGGCCAGTCTAAAAGCGGCTTTACTATCTGAAATCCTAGTCCAACATTGCTTCTATTCCTTCCATCTATGAACAAACAAAATTGGATTAGTGTAATCACTTCATTTTGTGATCAGATAATACCACTCAACAAGTAATTTTCCTTTTTGTAACATACAATATTGAGAGCTGGGCCAAACAAATCACTTTTACTAGAAATTCAACCAATTTACCATAACTAAACATCCCTTCAACATACTTCTAAACTGTCTAAGTTGTCATCCTGGTGAACACAACCTCCTTTGTTTTTTAGTCATACTTCGCCTCCACTTCAAAAGGAACAAAGGCAAAACTTCGAAAGTAGCCTAATTCCACTATAACTGCAGACCTGGCAACCCTTCTGCTGCGGCAGTGTTGGTTACTTGTTTATTCAAAGTGTATTAATATTGATCGTGTCACATGTCCAAATTGCAGCAAATCCTGCACTGCATGTCCTCGGGATCCCTCAGGACCAACGGTTGTCAAGATATGTGAAGACACATAAAGACAGAGATTCCCGGGAATTAGTAGAGAGATACTGTGACCTCTGCTGAAATGCGTTTTTGAGTCAAGATTCAGATTTTTAAAAAATTGCTGAGGTTGGTCCAGGTGTGAAGCCTCGTTGGCGCAGTAGGCAGCGCGTCAGTCTCATAATCTGAAGGTCGTGAGTTCGAGCCTCACACGGGGCATGTGTTTTGGACGGCACGGTGGCTCAGTGTTCACAACTGTTGCCTCACAGAAAGAAGGTCTCGAAAAGTCTTTAGATCATAACTGGAACATGTATAGAGCAGCAGAGGTTCTCTTCCCCATGAACCACCTTGAGACACAAATCTCTCTGAAATAGCAGCATGGAGGGGAAGGAGGGAGGAGACAAATTTGAATTCAAGACTCTGGCACTCGCCTACAGGGCAGTAAAGCAGACTGCCCCTACAGGCCAGTACACCAGACCCCCCCTCTTTATGTGCAATCTATAGTCAGGTTCCAAACCTCACCTCGCTCCCTTCGCTCCTCCACCCTTGCCGGTCGCCTCGCCTCTCCTTCCCTACGTGGACTTAGAAGTCGCTCATCCCTGTCGCGACTCTTCTCATCCCTGGTGCCACAATGGTGGAATGAGCTCCCCTCTTCTGTCAAAACGGCCCAATCACTGCCCAGCTTTGGACAGAAGCGACATAATGTACTGTAATGTCGCGGGCTTGATCGCTGCATTCTCCTGAAGCTTGTGCATCTCCTCGTTAGTATAGTGGATGAGTATCCCCGCCTGTCACGGGGGAGACCGGGGTTCGATTCCCCGACGGGGAGGACTATACTATTGTATGCGATGGTAGTGCTGTGCCCTCATCCCCATCTGTGTTGCTGTTGGCACAAGCGTTTAATTCTCCCTAGTCTCATTGACGTCAGCAAGCTTCCAGCGATGGAGGGTCTGAATCACAAGTCTCTTTTTCGGCGCTCCGTCCAGATGCTGGACGCAAACTCTTGTTGGCTGGGCTGTGACGGAAGTGACATCATACAGCGCATCTCCATATTACATTCTGACAAGGAAACATGTACAGTGAGTGGATTCAAGATTCAAGATTCAAGATTCAAGATTTTTATTGTCACTCCATGGTACAAGTATCACGTGTGAAATTCTTGTGCTGTGGACTCCGTTTACAACATAGTGCAAATAGTACAAATATAACAAATATAGCAGGGCATATGGGTGCAAAAACAACAAGAGACACAACAAGCATAAGGCAGTATAGTGATAAGACAAGTCAGAGACAGTGGCATATTCACTGTACATAGGTGCACGTGTCGGGTGCATACTTTAGACGTGCTTAAACATTTTAAATTCTGCGTATTTGACATACAGGTGCAAATAACATATTCCTTATTAAACATACAATTAAACTCGGCATTTTAAATTCGGCGTATTTGACATACAGGTGCAAATAGCATATTCCTTATTATACATACAATTAAACGTTAGACATACGTAGTGGTAGCAGCTACAGTACGGTACAGTGCGGCTACTACACTATTTGTGTATGTTAAGGAGTCTCGTGGCCTGCGGGAAGAAACTGTTCCTCAAGCGATTTGTGCGTGCTTTCGGAACCCTGTATCTTCTCCCTGAGGGTAGCAGGGAGAACAGGCTGTTGTGGGGATGGTTTGTGTCTTTGATGATCTTCAGGGACCTCCTGAGGCACCGCTGTTTATACAGTTCATGCAGATCTGGCAACTCACATTCTGTTACGTGCTGTGCCGCGCGTCTCACTCTCCGTAGCGCCCTGCGGTCCATGGTGGTACAGTTCCCGTACCAGGTGGTGAAGCCGCCAGTCAGCAGGCTTTCAATGGTGCCTCTGTAGAAGTCCCTGAGGATTTCTTTCCTTAGCCCGAATTTCTTCAGGCGCTTGAGTCCGTGTATTCGCTGTTGGGCCTTTTTGACGACAGTGGCGGTGTGGCCGGCCCATGTCAGGTCCTGGTGGATATTGACTCCCAGGTACTTGAAGCTGTCCACCCTTTCCACCACTGTGCCGTTGATGGTGATTGGGGGGTGTGCGCCCCCCCCCCCTCCTGTAGTCTACAATGATCTCCTTGGTCTTGGAGACGTTCAGAGAGAGGTGGTTGTCCTGGCACCATTGTTCCAGGGCCCCCACCTCCTCTCTGAACGCCTCTCATCCCTCCTCTCTGAACGCCGTGAAGCACCGTGAAGAGACTAGTCTCGCAGTGCCAGGAGCGACCAAAAAGTAGCGATAGGCTGTCTTGCAGGAAGAATGAGTGGGCAAGATAATTTAATGGCTGCGTTACAGAAAGTGTGCCACGTCCACGGTGTAGATGCTCTCAAGGATGTGTTTGTTGCAGTTGTTGCAGTTCACCCGGGGTCGATTTAGCTGATGCACACGTTCTGAATGCACCGCCCACGAGGTCCCCGGTTGGTCAATTCAGATGTCTGTCATGCATCCTCTATTTTTTGGCTTGGGGGGCAGGCCTTAACGACTTTTCAGAGTTGTGTTCCAGATGTAGATATCTACGGCTGGCACTGCCAGACTAAATTCTCCCATGCCTTCACTGCCTAGTGTCCAGGTGGACTCTCTCGTCAAACAAAACCAGGATGGACAAATCCCTCACTGTTGTAGTCACAAACTACCATCTTTTTACAGAGACATGCACACACACACTTGCATGGCAGCTTGCCTTGCACACACACATGCTTCTATATCAAAACGCCGCTGTGAAAAATGTCTTGTGTTTTTATCCTGGGAAGGGTACAGCCCCATGGGACTAACTTCTGCTCGGCAATCGTTGGTCAGGCGTCAAATTTCTTGCATGCAGGGATTAAAGTTCTCCGTCGCTACGACGGATTTCCGTCTATTGGAGCCAGATATGAAATGTGAAAAATACCAAAATTAAAGCCCCTTTGTATATTTTCAATGTGTATTGTATTGAGTTTGAATGAAAGCTTTTATTTTGAAAAATTCCGACCGGACGTCCAAATGATTCTCCTGGGCTGTGTTCAAGCCACAATAAGTCTGAAAATGTATTGCTACGGTTTCCAGGTTGAACGTCATGTTTCCTTGCCTGTTTCAATGCACCACTATGTTGGCTGATAAATGTTTTGCTACGTTGTTTTCGGCCCGCTGAACGCGACCCTGCAAAGCCAATCCATGTAACGCTAAACAAAACACTGTTGCCGATCTGCCTCTCAGACAGCGTTAGTTCCTAACGTTAAATTATCCATGACAGCATTGGACTGAAGAAGTTTGTTATTGTGAGAATTGGAGTTAATTTATTACTGCAAAGGTGGAGGAACTTTGAAAACATGCGCGATGCGGAGTTGTCTTTTATTGGACACGGACAGGTAAAACTTGCTAACACACACACGCTCAAACGTTTGCTGCAGTAACGTTAACGTTATTATTTTCGGTGTATTTTCCCCCTTGACAGCGCGGGGGGTTGATGCTTTTGCCACGACCACATGTCACTAATTGTCATTTCCACCATAAAGATGCATGTCAGCAGAATAACGTTATTTGATGGAGAGAAAAAGTCTAGTGGAGTTTCACTAGCGTCAACGCTAACGTTATTGAATGAGCTATAGGCACCTATCTGTAATGCAACATGATAACATTAACAAACAACTGTTGCTAGCACAGTAGTCTCGCTAGCCAGCCTCTCTTCCTTTCTGTCAGAGAGTCTCCATTGTGGGATTGCGAAAAAAATGCTCTGTTTGGGTTAACCAATCAGCCTCGTCTTGGGCGGTGCTTAGCGTTAGTGCCCTTGGAAAATAGTTTTGGGGTGGAACTTGTGCCGAGCAGGCCTTCTTTATTGCACAATCCAAATTTTCTTCAAAACTTGCCATTTTCAGCGTGTAGCAACGAGTTAGCCTGTAGGTTTCTGCCGTTAGCTTTCTATGCTAGCTAGTTAGCGTTCGGCGGGAGCATTACAGCGACACACATGGGAGCGGAAGCCGCTCTGATTGACATGGTCGGAGCCAATGAACAGAGCGTGACAGAGCTTGCAAGCGGGGGAGCGGATATCCTGCTGCCACCGAAACAGCCGCTCGAATGGGAGAGCAGCTTTAGAGCAGGGGCGGGCTGATCCCTGTTGCCTGTTTCCACAGCGCCAGACTCTCTGACGGAAAGGAAGAGAGGCTGGCTAGCGAGACTACTAGCGCAGTAACTAGTTGGTTACTAACTTTCTGGTTAGCATTAGATGTGTCAGCTGCTGCTAGTCTTTGAGTTAGATGATAAGATGTTGATTTCATCTTTTACCTGACTCCTGTAACACTAGCGTTAGGTGGTTAGCCTAGGCATGCTAGGTGTTGTCTGACAGTATTAATTGGTGTGTTTTCATAACAGTAGGCTACCAGACCATCAGCTCAGTGGGACACTCCTTAGTTGGGACATATGTTTGACAATGTTGTTGTAGTTCCTGTGGCTACTGTTAGTTATAATTGTTATACTGATCCCTTAACCTACTTGTTTGACTCGATAAAAAACATCTATATATTAATTGTGATTTATTATAGCCAGTAATTTTCACATGTCTCTGTTGGCATACCTACGTGGAACCTTATAACATCAGCCCAGAACACAATTCATGCATCATTAGGCCTACTGGATGTTTGGGAACTTGAGAGTGAAATGAGTGTGATGTACACACTGTCTGCCGTTTTTTACATAAAAGCCCATGTGAAGCGATGGCAGGGTGGGGAAAAAGCGGACACTCTAGAAAGCCCGAAATAGCTAAAATAGGCCTAGAAAAAAATTCAGTCAATAGATTTTATTTTGCTTTAACCCCTGTGCATGTTTTTAGTGGGCAGTTTTGTTATATGCAGGAAACCCCAGGTGAGCAAACTCCACAGAGAAAGTCCCCTTTTCACCAGATAACATCAACTGGGCATGAGGCACTGAAGCCATGGGAGAAACATGTCCCCAGTGCAACCCAGGCATGAATCGAATTCATGACATACTTGCTGTGAGGCGACAGCCATACAACTGTGTCACCATTTCCCCAAAATGTGTTGCTGTTCCTGTCCAGTTTCAAACTGAGGAAGTTTGACACCTTAGGCGAACGTTAACTACGGGAACTGGCTATGGAAGCGCAACAACGCTGTCCAGCAATTCCCAAAAAGCAGGAAACAAACAAATCATTTTCCAGAGCTTTGGAGATTCCTTGGCTTCTTGTGAGGCACTTGGATGTGGTAAAGCCACGTCACACCTCTCAACAATGGCAATTTGTCCATTCAGCTGGGTGTACAAGGCTCTGTTTTTGAATGGACTCTCTACCTCCTCTGGTCAAGATCACAAATAATCCAGAGGAAGCTAAAGGCTATGGAGAATGCAGGCATCGATCCCGCTACCTTTCGCACGCTAAGCAAGCGCTCTACCTTTTGAGCTAATTCCCCTCCACAGAGTGAGACTGGTTCTTGATCTGCCTCCAACACTCCTTCCGAAGATCGTTTTCATCTCCTCCTCTCCTTGTTGCTTCCTCATGCGCACAACTCTCTTATACCTTTTTTACATAAAAAGTCCCACGATACATGTGCTTTTGTTACCCAGGAAAGCAGCAGGCGGTAGCAGCAGCAACATCGCCTTTCAAACTTTAGATCGCACTCAACCCACGTTTCTCCACCGCTTTGGGCTGTCTCTTGACCCTCCTTTTTCCCTTCTTCTCTCACAGCTGTCCAGACACAGCTGTCCACCAGCCAAAACAAAATGGAAACTCCTGAGTAAAAAATTCAAACTAATGTCATTTAACACGTTCACTGCCAATGACGTATTAATCCGTCAAAAAAAATCCAACGGTTCACTGCCAATGACGTATTAACACATTCACTGCCAGCCGTTTTTTTTTACTGTAGGTATAGGTTCTGCCAGAGGTTTTTTTTGAGGATTCTGGCTCATCTTTCAAGACCCGAGGATTCTTTTCTGCTAAGATTTTGTGAACACACAATATCTCAAAAGAACTAATAGAATGTGTGCTTTCTCTGTCTAAAAGAGTTAGTTTGTAGAGTTAGTAGTTATGTAAGCATTAGCAGTTGAATACAGCATGGTTTCAGCGTCTGAAAAATTATTCTGAGATAAACGGCTTTTTGTGAAATTCGATAGAACAGTCACTTTAACCATTCATTTTTGGCATCAGTAAGACGTCAGACATCTAAACAATAGTTTTGAACAGTAATTTCCTCCATAACAGCAGGAAACCCCCCTCTGCTTCCAACTCCTCCCTCCGTGGGCGTTCTCCTCCGCCCTCCTTGGCTCTGCAGCGGGTCTGTGACAAACGAGTTGCTGCTCCCTGGCTGCTCCCTGGCAGTCTGGATGGGGCTCGCTGGATGGGTTTCGCTCGTTTCTTGGCGGTCCGGTTGAGAGCTCTGATGAAGCTCTTGCGATTCTGGGCTTATTTATGGTGCGTGTTTCAAAGTGTGCATCCAGGTTATTCTTGGAACCCCCCACCGTTGCCACCGCTGTGCGTCAGCGCGAAAGTGAAAGCGTTTTCGCCATCCATTTTACAGTATGAAAACGGCTTCCTCGCGCTTTTCCCTCCAGTTTTGGCTCGCCTCTTGTTACTGTGGAGAGACATGTCGCCACTCAGTGGGTCGGTAAAATAGATTATACACATTCAATACCTCCAATACTGGTATGGGAGACGTAAAAGGGTTAGATCAACGTCCCACCGTCAAAAAAAAAAAATCGATTTTTTTTAACGTAAAAACACGTCATTGGCAGTCAACCGTTGGATTTTGTTCCCAAACATCCAGTAGGCCTAATGATGCATGAATTGTGTTCTGGGCTGATGTTATAAGGTTCCACGTAGATTTTTTTTTTTGACGGTGGGACGTTGATCTAACCCTTTTACGTCTCCTATACCATTATTGGAGGTATTGAATGTGTATAATCTATTTTACCGACCCACTGAGTGGCGACATGTCTCTCCAGAGTAGGAAGAGGCGAGCCAAAACTGGAGGGAAAAGCGCGAGGAAGCCGTTCTCATAATGTAAAATGGATGGCGAAAACGCTTTCACTTTCGCGCTGACGCACAGCGGTGGCAACGGTGGGGGGTTCCAAGATTAGACTGGATGCACACTTTGAAACACGCACCATAAATAAGCCCAGAATCGCAAGAGCTTCATCAGAGCTCTCAACCAAAACGCCAAGAAACGAGCGAAACCCATCCAGCGAGCCCCATCCAGACTGCCAGGCAGCAGCCAGAGAGCAGCAACTCGTTTGTCACAGACCCGCTGCAGAGCCAAGGAGGGCGGAGGAGAACGCCCACGGAGGGAGGAGTTGGAAGCAGAGGGGGGTTTCCTGCTGTTATGGAGGAAATTACTGTTCAAAACTATTGTTTAGATGTCTGACGTCTTACTGATGCCAAAAATGAATGGTTAAAGTGACTGTTCTATCGAATTTCACAAAAAGCCGTTTATCTCAGAATAAATTTCCAGACGCTGAAACCATGCTGTATTCAACTGCTAATGCTTACATAACTACTAACTCTACAAACTAACTCTTTTAGACAGAGAAAGCACACATTCTATTAGTTCTTTTGAGATATTGTGTGTTCACAAAATCTTAGCAGAAAAGAATCCTCGGGTCTTGAAAGATGAGCCAGAATCCTCAAAAAAACCCTCTGGCAGAACCTACCTACAGTAAAAAAAAACGGCTGGCAGTGAATGTGTTAAACAAGTAAATAGCCTCACTGATGCACGTTGGAGGAGAAAAAAGTGTTTCAACAAACGAAGCAGCAAACATTGTATCAAAATACTCGTTTTGATGTTAAGATTACATAATACTGAAGCTGTAAAGCATTACTCAAAATGTGAACGTTACAACGAGGGATTTATTTTGAAAGAGCTAAAGCGGACGACCTACTTACATTCTGGCTGACTTGACGCAGTCTATGCGCCCCTGCCTGGGCTCGTGAGCTTTGTGGGGTGTATTCGTGCATGACGAAAGACACTTTTCTCTCTGCATATTCCGAGCCTGTGGGAATCACTGAATCTCACTGACTCACGCTGGAAAAGGGGCGGCAACTCATGCAAAAGCACGTGTTGGACCGGACCACTGCCAAGATTTATATCGCCAGCCGGAGCAGCGTAAAAACCCACCTCACTTGCAGGGTCGCTCTATCGGCTAAACGGCCTAGCTTGGAAACTTTTAGACTGAAGAAAATGGCACTAGTTTGTGGATATTAGTGGGATTTTTGGCCAGTCTAAAAGCGGCTTTACTATCTGAAATCCTAGTCCAACATTGCTTCTATTCCTTCCATCTATGAACAAACAAAATTGGATTAGTGTAATCACTTCATTTTGTGATCAGATAATACCACTCAACAAGTAATTTTCCTTTTTGTAACATACAATATTGAGAGCTGGGCCAAACAAATCACTTTTACTAGAAATTCAACCAATTTACCATAACTAAACATCCCTTCAACATACTTCTAAACTGTCTAAGTTGTCATCCTGGTGAACACAACCTCCTTTGTTTTTTAGTCATACTTCGCCTCCACTTCAAAAGGAACAAAGGCAAAACTTCGAAAGTAGCCTAATTCCACTATAACTGCAGACCTGGCAACCCTTCTGCTGCGGCAGTGTTGGTTACTTGTTTATTCAAAGTGTATTAATATTGATCGTGTCACATGTCCAAATTGCAGCAAATCCTGCACTGCATGTCCTCGGGATCCCTCAGGACCAACGGTTGTCAAGATATGTGAAGACACATAAAGACAGAGATTCCCGGGAATTAGTAGAGAGATACTGTGACCTCTGCTGAAATGCGTTTTTGAGTCAAGATTCAGATTTTTAAAAAATTGCTGAGGTTGGTCCAGGCGTGAAGCCTCGTTGGCGCAGTAGGCACCCCGTCAGTCTCATAATCTGAAGGTCGTGAGTTCGAGCCTCACACGGGGCAGCTGTTTTGGACGGCACGGTGGCTCAGTGTTCACTACTGTTGCCTCACAGAAAGAAGGTCTCGAAAAGTCTTTAGATCATAACTGGAACATGTATAGAGCAGCAGAGGTTCTCTTCCCCATGAACCACCTTGAGACACAAATCTCTCTGAAATAGCAGCATGGAGGGGAAGGAGGGAGGAGACAAATTTGAATTCAAGACTCTGGCACTCGCCTACAGGGCAGTAAAGCAGACTGCCCCTACAGGCCAGTACACCAGACCCCCCCTCTTTATGTGCAATCTATAGTCAGGTTCCAAACCTCACCTCGCTCCCTTCGCTCCTCCACCCTTGCCGGTCGCCTCGCCTCTCCTTCCCTACGTGGACTTAGAAGTCGCTCATCCCTGTCGCGACTCTTCTCATCCCTTGTGCCACAATGGTGGAATGAGCTCCCCTCTTCTGTCAAAACGGCCCAATCACTGCCCAGCTTTGGACAGAAGCGACATAATGTACTGTAATGTCGCGGGATTGATCGCTGCATTCTCCTGAAGCTTGTGCATCTCCTCGTTAGTATAGTGGATGAGTATCCCCGCCTGTCACGCGGGGGCCAGCCGCGTATTGTTGTAGCAGATTGACAGCCAATGAAATGGCCAGGATTTTCACGTGACATAGGCTACAGTGTTAGAACGCTGAGTATGTAATCTTCCAACTCTTGGCAGGAGAGACACGGGTTCGAATCTCACCTGGGGGCACACCTTTTTATGATGTAAAGGTTTATTTACCCCACCTCAAACAATTGTCATGCAACATTGCTGATAACTAAAACATGTTTTTAGCATTAACATTAACAACAGTTGATTTAATTTTAATACAGAAATATCAACTATTACATGATTCACACTGCAGTTTGCTGGAAGAGGATGCAGATGACAGGTGCAAATGAAGTCAGGCACTTTTCTGCTCCCAGTTGAAGTTTTCAATAAAATGTCACATGAGGCAGCTTAGCCTAATATCTACATCAGTTCAGTAGTTTAGTTTGAAATGTGTAGTGGCTATAGCATTTTTTGTACAGATAATTGTAGAGGAAGGCCCAAAGTATAGCATGTAATAGCATAATTATTACACTGCATGAATCATATTGATACTGTACTCAAAACTGTTGCATTAAAAATTTGATAAACAACCTATTTGACCTATTATTCTTGAAAACAAGCTGAGCAATGCCCTTGAAGATGAAATCAAGTGAAACAAATTATTTCCTTAAAATCAATGTTTTATTAAATCCACCCACATACATACACACATACCATATATACAAGCAGATAAAGTGAATTGGATTAATCACCACACAATATACACACAGTAGCAATTTACCGGGCTCCATTTAGATCCCATGTGATAAGATGGACATTTTGGCATATCAAGGACCCCTAATTCATTCACATTAGAGCCACAGACCCCCATTTGATGAGATTCTGTCTCTCGGGCCCAAATCTGAGAATATGTTTTACTGTCAGATATGATTTTGTCAATCTGTAGTACTGTTGGTAGAGAGATAACAGTGAAACTATGATCAACACAATAATTCTTCTACATTCTCTCATTGTATCAACTTCTTGTAAATTAAATAATGCAGAAATTTATAACAAATGATCATTTTGCTAGAGACCCACTGAAACCCTTTCAAGACCCGCTCGTGGTCCCATGTCAATTCAAGCACTTTCAGGGCAATGAGAGCAGATGGTTGCCCTCATGAGGCGGCTCCACCCGCTATGCCGACCACCCGCAATGCCGACATTAGGTTTAGGCGTGGGGGCTGGGAGAGGTTAGCTCCAGCCGGTCCACCGACACACCTCGCTCAGCTGGTTCTGCTTGTGGGCTATCGGCATTGCAGGCTGTCGGTACTGCGGGCTGTCGGCACATAGACGGGGCACCCATGAGGCGGAGTGGAGCAGAGCTGAACAGAAAAACGTCTCTTTTAGGGATGCACACAATTAATCGAAGCTCGATTACTCGCTCGCATTTACTCAAGCATGTGAAAATGTACTCGATCAAAACAACAACAAAAGCAACGTGCATTTGTGCATTCTGCCAGTAGAACGGTGTTTTCAAATCATTTTTCAATGATCCTCCAGAGGGCGCAATGATATCACTGTAACAGACTGCGTGGCTCTGTGTTTGTCACCTCAAGAGTTGAACAGGATGTGTATGGGGAATGAGAGTGAAGCTTCCGTTGTTGACGAGCGTACTAGTTGTCTGAGAATAAATGTGGAAGCGTGTTATAACGTTACAGCCTGACTCTCTCGTTAATTTTTTTATTAACAAAGTGTAAGTAATAGGCGGACCCGAACACTCGTCTACATCACTATAGCCCTTTTCAGACAAGCCATAAGATGCTCTGTCACTTGAACAGCGTTCATTCGGATTAATTGGCTGGCTCCTCTTCCTCAAACCTGGAGCAACCCACCATCAACTCAAAGAGGAAGAGTTGCGACGCGCGGCCAGCAGAAAAAATAACCCAATCGATCTGCGGTGTTATAGAAAAAGACATGATGCCTATCTGTGATTGGGTGTACACCTACAACAACTGGATCCTAGTCTCACCTGGACTCGAGCTGAGCAACTCAGCATCAGCGTTTAAGCGACGCACGGCGAGCAGAAAAAAAGAAAATCTGCGGTCAGCGAGCCCCTGTTGGACCTAGGCAGCGGCCGTGGCGCGGATTCTGGGCAAATGTTGACATGTCTAAAAGTTATGCCTCTACATTTCTATATGTTTCATAGCATAGGCTATGCTATGCAATGCTGTGAGAAACATACAATATGTTGCTGCTGTATAAAAAAAGGTTTTATTGATGAAAAAACGCATTTGGTATTGTTTCGACAATTTTGTGTTTTTAATTACAATTAATCGATTGATTGATCCTTAACGTTATCAATGATCGATTCCGGAATTTGTGGAAAATGTGCATCCCTAGTCCCTTTTCATTTCGGGGCCCATGTCAGTCAATCCAGCTCCGGTCCACTCCGCCATCCACTCTGTGTCTTGTGTGAGATATCAGGAGACAATGAATATCACAACAGCATCATCTCATTTCAGGTATTAAAAGATTTTTGGTTTACATGAGTGATTGTAATGTGTAGATGAAACAAATCCGACAGCTCGTTATCGAAAATAATGCGCTCTGACAGCAGCGCAAGTCACTGTTCTCATTCAGTGTAGACTGAAGCCTATGCTATAGCCTGATGACACGGATGTCTAATTTATGATCCTGTCATGCCCACTGCCTCCTAGTCTCTCTCTCTCTTTCTTTCTGTATGTGTGTGTGTGGTGTGTGTGATCGCAGGATTGGAGCCACTTGCATCCAGTTAGTCGCTCCAGTCTAAAAACTGTCTTTTAAGATTCTACAAATCCTGTTCACTTCTGCCTACCTGTTCTAACCTGTTCCTGTCTCTGCTCAGATCACCATCGGACTTGACTCCTGCTCCTCTGCCAGCCAGCCTACCTGCCAGCCAGCTCCATCTGGCACATGCCACTCCTGAACATTTATTAAAACACCCTGTTACCTTGCAATTGCCTCAGCCTCTGCTTCTGCATTTGTCCGCTCACCTTGGCTTAACAGATCCGACATGCGTTATTATTCATATCCCACTATGGAAACGCACTCCAGTTAGAACAGGCTCGAAGGAAAAGGGCGTTACGTCGTAGCCTATAGGCCTATTGTGTCTTTCGGAGCGTTGCAGAAATTTTATAATAAAAAATTTAATAATAACATAATTTACTGCAGTGACTTGTTTTAAAGCACATGACGGATAGTGCAGCTACTGTAGGAGTGGTTTGTGATAGATCTAAAAGAAATGTGTTTGTGCCCTTATAGCTTAATGACAATCTTAGCTGCTGAAAAATGCCTGTAACATAGGCTACCTCACCTGTGCGTAAAGCTGCCTGCGTCACACAGCCTGCACTTCATATCATCCTCACAACCAATCTATTATCCATCTGACTGGTCATGATCTTCAATAACAGTCATAACAATTGATCAGAGTTCATTATCAGAGAGTCATGTTACTCTCACAGGCGGCGCTAATAATGTTCCGTAAATGATCAATGAAAAAAATCCTGTATTCTTGATGATTTCACTGTAGAAACTTGGAAACTGCATGCTGGTGGATGCGTGCATGGAGAGACAGGGCGGTGAGGGGCGCACAGCACAGACCCTGATAGAAAAAGTGAATCACCTTCGTAGCGAGACTTGGGTTGGCCACAGGAGAGGCATGTCTGAGGTGGCTGTTGCAGCTGCTGCTTCTCCAAGCTGGTGTGGACCATCTTCTCAACAGCAGGAGCAGCCTGTGCTAGGGGATTGGTGATGCAGGGGGCAGAAGTGTGACTGGGACACATGCAGCTTTAGTAGTGACAGTCATCTGTGGTGGAGGCAGGCCAGGCTGTAATAGAAGTAGGGATGAAATTATTACCGGTTTACTGATAAACCATGGTCAAATTCCTGATGATAGTATTACTGTTTCAAATTTTAATGATCAATAAAACCAAAGTTTGATTACAGCGCTTTGAAAAAGACTGTAAATACTGTGTCACTGGCTCCCCTGGCCAGTGACACTTAAGAATCGACTAGGTGACAACCAAGTATAGTTTGGTGACAAGCTGGAGAGACAGTTGACGGTCGGAGAGACAACATCCGGTACGGGATGGGATTAGCACCCGATCCTGGCTCTCTCGTGAGGGAGAAATCCACAAACGCTACGGATTAGCCTCCTGAAAATCTGTGCAAAGATCGGTGCGGCCTGGGGTACTTCAGGCTAGAGTGAGGTGCTCGCCGCAGGCGAATGACGTGCAGCGCACAGGCCTGTCTTCTCTCTGCCCTCTCAGGGTGACAACAACCTTGTCACCCTGATGAAGGCCTGTGTGCCGCAACGCGTCGGTCATGTCATGGTGTCTTTGGGTCATTTATAAACAAAATTAATTCTGTTCTTTTTCTATTGATTTTTTTTGTACTGTTATTTTTACATTGAAGTCAACGGCGAGTGGCTTGTGTTTTCCCCCTAAAAGGGGCGCAGCGCCTTGACGTTTTGCAAAGTACCCAGATTTGCTGGTCTGGTCTATCCAGACGCAGGTTGCACGTCTGAGTTTTCTAAATAAAACTTGGTGAAATTATTACAGTGAATGCATTTCATCATTATCATTTTATTTTGGCCACTATAATCGTGATATGAAATGTTATCTCTTACCCTTTCATCTCTAGGGGGAAGCAAAGCAGGCTCTTGTGGAGGCAGGGCATAGCTGTAGTGGAGGCAGGCCAGGCTGTGGTGGAGGCTTTTCGTCCATAAAGATGACTTCTGCACATAAAACAAAATACATTGTATACTGTGTTTTGCATTCTAATGAAAGCCTATGTTCCACATTGTGTTTTTGTTGAACACAGGGTTTCTTCACATTTTCAAATAAAAAAATTCCATGTTCTCCAGACCTTTATTTTGCCCCTGCTACCTAGGTTATATCAGTATAGATGAAGATTGTTCTTCACAGGCAGATATATCAGAATGTGTGTGTGTGTGTGTGTCTCAGTAGATAATTACAACCCGTACAGTCTGCTATACTGTACAGTTTGTATACTGTAAACAACCTAGGGGTTATGCTAATCAGATGATACTCTTTTTAGTTACACAGAAAGGCAGACAAGCTAGCACTACAAACTGTACAGTCTGCTATACTGTACAGTTTGTATACTGTAAACAACCTAGGGGTTATGCTAATCAGATGATACTCTTTTTAGTTACACAGAAAGACATGACTGTAATCCAACCACAAGCTATTGAGAAAGAAACGCACCTCAACACTGCCCATAATGATCCAGCTGCTACATACTGTAAATGCCAATAACGTTTCAGACGATCTGAAAGCATTAATGTTATCTACTACCCTTAACTACACTACTGTGTGAAACGATAGCATTACCAATAAATATTTTCGCCCCCCCCCCCCCTCCCTCCTAACTAACGCGACGTTAACTAACGCCAATGCACAGCGCGATGCTGTCTAGGTCAAAACAACATGAGTCTAATCAATAAAATGTTATATCATTACAAATTGAATCATAAATTACTTACTTGACGTAATTATTCCCTAAAGGAGTTTCTCTGCCACCCTCCGCCATCTTGAAGACAGCTGAGATGCAACGAAAGGCAAAACTACGGTGGTCACCGTGCTCATGCGCAAACAGAGTTTGAGCCCAATACACAATGAATGGAAAATGGACCGGGGTTCGATTCCCCGACGGGGAGGACTGTACTATTGTATGCGACGGTAGTGCTGTGCCCTCATCCCCATTGTGTTGCTGTTGGCACAAGCGTTTAATTCTCCCTAGTCTCATTGACGTCAGCAAGCTTCCAGCGATGGAGGGTCTGAATCACAAGTCTCTTTTTCGGCGCTCCGTCCAGATGCTGGACGCAAACTCTTGTTGGCTGGGCTGTGACGGAAGTGACATCATACAGCGCATCTCCATATTACATTCTGACAAGGAAACATGTACAGTGAGTGGAACGCCGTGAAGCACCGTGAAGAGACTAGTCTCGCAGTGCCAGGAGCCACCAAAAAGTAGCGATAGGCTGTCTTGCAGGAAGAATGAGTGGGCAAGATAATTTGATGGCTGCGTTACAGAAAGTGTGCCACGTCCACGGTGTAGATGCTCTCAAGGATGTGTTTGTTGCAGTTGTTGCAGTTCACCCGGGGTCGATTTAGCTGATGCACACGTTCTGAATGCACCGCCCACGAGGTCCCCGGTTGGTCAATTCAGATGTCTGTCATGCATCCTCTATTTTTTGGCTTGGGGGGCAGGCCTTAACGACTTTTCAGAGTTGTGTTGCAGATGTAGATATCTACGGCTGGCACTGCCAGACTAAATTCTCCCATGCCTTCACTGCCTAGTGTCCAGGTGGACTCTCTCGTCAAACAAAACCAGGATGGACAAATCCCTCACTGTTGTAGTCACAAACTACCATCTCTTTACAGAGACATGCACACACCCAACTTGCATGGCAGCTTGCCTTGCACACACACATGCTTCTATATCAAAACGCCGCTGTGAAAAATGTCTTGTGTTTTTATCCTGGGAAGGGTACAGCCCCATGGGACTAACTTCTGCTCGGCAATCGTTGGTCAGGCGTCAAATTTTTTGCATGCAGGGATTAAAGTTCTCCGTCGCTACGACGGATTTCCGTCTATTGGAGCCAGATATGAAATGTGAAAAATACCAACATTAAAGCCCCTTTGTATATTTTCAATGTGTATTGTATTGAGTTTGAATGAAAGCTTTTATTTTGAAAAATTCCGACCGGACGTCCAAATGATTCTCCTGGGCTGTGTTCAAGCCACAATAAGTCTGAAAATGTATTGCTACGGTTTCCAGGTTGAACGTCATGTTTCCTTGCCTGTTTCAATGCACCACTATGTTGGCTGATAAATGTTTTGCTACGTTGTTTTCGGCCCGCTGAACGCGACTCTGCAAAGCCACTCCATGTAACGCTAAACAAAACACTGTTGCCGATCTGCCTCTCAGACAGCGTTAGTTCCTAATGTTAAATTATCCATGACAGCATTGGACTGAAGAATGTTTGTTATTGTGAGAATTGGAGTTAATTTATTACTGCAAAGGTGGAGGAACTTTGAAAACATGCGCGATGCGGAGTTGTCTTTTATTGGACACGGACAGGTAAAACTTGCTAACACACACACGCTCAAAAGTTTGCTGCAGTAACGTTAACGTTATTATTTTCGGTGTATTTTCCCCCTTGACAGCGTGGGGGGTCGATGCTTTTTCCACGACCACATGTCACTAATTGTCATTTCCACCATAAAGATGCATGTCAGCAGAATAACGTTATTTGATGGAGAGAAAAAGTCTAGTGGAGTTTAACTAGCGGCAATGCTAACGTTATTGAATGAGCTATAGGCACCTATCTGTAACGTAACATGATAACATTAACAAACAACTGTTGCTAGCGCAGTAGTCTCGCTAGCCAGCCTCTCTTCCTTTCTGTCAGAGAGTCTGGCGTCGCAGGTTTCCATTGTGGGATTGCGAAAAAAATGCTCTGTTTGGGTTAACCAATCAGCCTCGTCTTGGGCGGTGCTTAGCGTTAGTGCCCTTGGAAAATAGTTTCGGGGTGGAACTTGTGCCGAGCAGGCCTTCTTTATTGCACAATCCAAATTTTCTTCAAAACTTGCCATTTTCAGCGTGTAGCAACGAGTTAGCCTGTAGGTTTCTGCCGTTAGCTTTCTTTGCTAGCTAGTTAGCGTTCGGCGGGAGCATTACAGCGACACACATGGGAGCAGAAGCCGCTCTGATTGACATGGTCGGAGCCAATGAACAGAGCGTGACAGAGCTTGCAAGCGGGGGAGCGGATATCCTGCTGCCACCGAAACAGCCGCTCGAATGGGAGAGCAGCTTTAGAGCAGGGGCGGGCTGATCCCTGTTGCCTGTTTCCACAGCGCCAGACTCTCTGACGGAAAGGAAGAGAGGCTGGCTAGCGAGACTACTAGCGCAGTAACTAGTTGGTTACTAACTTTCTGGTTAGCATTAGATGTGTCAGCTGCTGCTAGTCTCTGAGTTAGATGATAACAAGATGTTGATTTCATCTGTTACCTGACTCCTGTAACACTAGCGTTAGGTGGTTAGCCTAGGCATGCTAGGTGTTGTCTGACAGTATTAATTGGTGTGTTTTCATAACAGTAGGCTACCAGACCATCAGCTCAGTGGGACAGGAGGGGTGAGAGTTTGGGTGGAGCTGAGCTGTGTGACTGGTGGAAGAGAACCTCCTTAGTTGGGACATATGTTTGACAATGTTGTTGTAGTTCCTGTGGCTACTGTTAGTTATAATTGTTATACTGATCCCTTAACCTACTTGTTTGACTCGATAAAAAACATCTATATATTAATTGTGATTTATTATAGCCAGTAATTTTCACATGTCTCTGTTGGCATACCTACGTGGAACCTTATAACATCAGCCCAGAACACAATTCATGCATCATTAGGCCTACTGGATGTTTGGGAACTTGAGAGTGAAATGAGTGTGATGTACACACTGTCTGCCATTTTTTACATGAAAACCCATGTGAAGCAACGGCAGGCTGGGGAAAAAGCGGACACTCTAGAAAGCCCGAAATAGCTAAAATAGGCCTAGAAAAAATTTCAGTCAAAAGATTTTATTTTGCTTTAACCCCTGTGCATGTTTTTAGTGGGCAGTTTTGTTATATGGAGGAAACCCCAGGTGAGCAAACTCCACAGAGAAAGTCCCCTTTTCACCAGATAACATCAACTGGGCATGAGGCACCGAAGCCATGGGAGAAACATGTCCCCAGTGCAACCCAGGCATGAATCGAATTCAGGACATACTTGCTGTGAGGCGACAGCCATACAACTGTGTCACCATTTCCCCAAAATGTGTTGCTGTTCCTGTCCAGTTTCAAACTGAGGAAGTTTGACACCTTAGGCGAACGTTAACTACGGGAACTGGCTATGGAAGCGCAACAACGCTGTCCAGCAATTCCCAAAAAGCAGGAAACAAACAAATCATTTTCCAGAGCTTTGGAGATTCCTTGGCTTCTTGTGAGGCACTTGGATGTGGTAAAGCCACGTCACACCTCTCATTCACATCAATGGCAATTTGTCCATTCAGCTGGGTGTACAAGGCTCTGTTTTTGAATGGACTCTCTACCTCCTCTGGTCAAGATCACAAATAATCCAGAGGAAGCTAAAGGCTATGGAGAATGCAGGCATCGATCCCGCTACCTCTCGCACGCTAAGCAAGCGCTCTACCATTTGAGCTAATTCCCCTCCACAGAGTGAGACTGGTTCTTGATCTGCCTCCAACACTCCTTCCGAAGATCGTTTTCATCTCCTCCTCTCCTTGTTGCTTCCTCATGCGCACAACTCTCTTATACCTTTTTTACATCAAAAGTCCCACGATACATGTGCTTTTGTTACCCAGGAAAGCAGCAGGCGGTAGCAGCAGCAGCATCGCCTTTCAAACTTTAGATCGCACTCAATCCACGTTTCTCCACCGCTGCGGGCTGTCTCTTCACCCTCCTTTTTCCCTTCTTCTCTCACAGCTGTCCAGACACAGCTGTCCACCAGCCAAAACAAAATGGAAACTCCAGAGTAAAAAATTCAAACTAATGTCATTTAAACAAGTAAATAGCCTCACTGATGCACGTTGGAGGAGAAAAAAATGTTTCAACAAACGAAGCAGCAAACATTGTATCAAAATACTCGTTTGGATGTTAAGATTACATAATAGTGAAGCTGTAAAGCATTACTCAAAATGTGAACGTTACAACGAGGGATTTATTTTGAAAGAGCTAAAGCGGACGACCTACTTACATTCTGGCTGACTTGACGCAGTCTATGTGCCCCTGCCTGGGCTCGTGAGCTTTGTGGGGTGTACTCGTGCATGACGAAAGACACTTTTCTCTCTGCATATTCCGAGCCTGTGGGAATCACTGAATCTCACTGACTCACGCTGGAAAAGGGGCGGCAACTCATGCAAAAGCACATGTTGGACCGGACCACTGATCAACAATCTGGATTCCAGTGAGTCTATTGAAGAGCTGGAAAGATTTATCGAGGTGAGCCATCAAAAAGCACATGGGACCATGTCTTTGAAAAAGATAAACTTTGGGAGCACTTGTGGAAAAGACAAGACAATCCTAAAAAACATCAACAAGGATTCCAGACCCTCACCCAAAAGAGCACGCTCTGCGGACTGTGAGGGAGGTGAACCAACAATGGTGGTAGAAATTGCTCTACTGGCATCCATTAACAAAAGACTTGAAAAGCTTGAGATTTTGGATATTATGAGGGAGGAATTGAGCAAGCTCAGAGCGAGCCTAGAATATAGTCAGATGCAAATAGATGATTTGGTGCGTGATAATGTGGTGCTAAAAAGCTCAATGCATACTGTGGAGAGTAAAGTGGCTGCTATTGAAAAGGAAAACAAGCAGCTGAAGGAAAACTTGCTGGATCTCCAATGCCGTTCCATGAGAGACAATATTGTGTTCTCTGGAATTCCGGAGGATACCAACACAGCCTCCGAATCTGTTGTGCGGAAATTTATGACTGAGCAATTAAAAATGCAACCGGAAACAACTGAGCGCATCACTTTCTCTCGCGTTCACAGAATGGGGAAGGTCTCTGAGGATAGGCCAAGAGCCATTGTGGCCAGATTTGAACACTATAAAGACAAAGAACTTGTTAAAAGCAAAGGCCGGGAACTCAGAAATACATCCTTTGGAATGAATGATCACTTTCCTCCTGAGATCAATGCAAGAAGGAAAATTCTATACCCAATTATGAAGCAGCACCGGGGACAAGATGCACGTACCGCACTGGTTGTTGACAAGTTGTACATAAATAACCAGCTGTACAGGGACTCAAAGGTCACTCCATGGTTGTTCTAGATTTGTTACGGTCTGATGGGTTGTTAAGCCCTGGACTCATGATGCCTTCTATGAACATTTTAACATAAATATGATGGACATTCAGTTACCAACTAAAGGATTGCACTTGGCCCATATCAATGTGTGTAGTCTTCCAAACAAAGTACATGAGGTGCTTAGTCTGTTGAATCATAACAATGTCCACATCTTAGCTGTTACTGAAACCCACTTGGATGCATCCATAGAGAACGGTCAAATACATATAGATGGATACAGTTTAATAAGGAGAGACAGAAACAGGCATGGAGGGGGCGTCGCTCTATATATACAGAGTCATATTCATTTCCACAGTCGTGATGATTTACATGTCAATCAAATGGAAGCAATTTGGGTGCAGGTGCAACTGCCACACCAGTCACCCTTGTTAGTCGGCTGTGTCTATAGGCCTCCGAGTGCTAATGCAGCCTATCTGACTGACCTATGTGTTAGTATTGACCGAGCAACGGATGAAAACAAAGAGGTTTATCTACTTGGAGATTTTAATATTAACTGGAAGGATGAAACTAATGCAAATAGGTCAAGATTGGCTAATTTTGCTATCTCCTGCAATATGACACAAATGGTGGATAGAGCAACAAGATTGTCCTCTCGGAGAGGAATATGTGTGGAGACATGTATTGATCTGATTTTTTGTAACACACCAGAACAGAGCTCTAAAGCGAATTCCTTTCCAGTTGGCTGGTCAGATCATAACATAACAACAATCACAAAATGTACTAAAGTTCCCAAGAAACCACCTCGTGTCACAATAAAAAGAAGTTTTAAACATTTTAATAAGGAAGCATTTGAAAGTGAATTGGCAGCCACACCATGGGAGATAATATATTTAGAGGACAGTCTTGACCATGCGACTGAATGCTTCATGAAACTATTAACTGATGTAATGGACCATCATGCCCCGTTGAGGAAACGAACAATAAGAGCATGTTCCTCTCCTTGGATAGATGATGAACTGATGGCAATATTCAAAGAGAGAAATGAAGCCAAAGTAACTGCCTCCCAGACAAAACAGGAATCAGACAAAGAGATTTATAGAAGGTTGCGCAATCATGCACTTAATATGAATCGTAGGAAAAAGGCCTCATTTTATGAAAATGCTTTTAGCAAATGTAAATATGACTCAAAAGCAACTTGGAACACTGTTAAGGGTTTGCTAGGGACTTCTTCATCAGTATACCCAACCAATGTGGAAACCAACGGAAATATATTGACCAAGCCAGTAGAGATTGCAAATCACTTTGCAGATTTTTTCCAGAACAAAATCAACGATTTAAGGTTGAAAGTTAAATCTACAGCATCTGAACACAATATTACAAAATTGATAAAGGAAAACATCATGTGCGATAAATCTTGCTCATTCACTCCAACACCAGTGACAACCAATGACGTCCTTAAGCTTTTACGATCACTGACTAATGGGAAATCTGCTGGCTATGATTTTATTGACAATGCTTTGCTCAGAGATGCTGCTTCCCAGATTGCTTGCCCGCTTACATACTTGTTCAATTGGTCACTAGAAGCAGGGCATTTTCCAAAGGTATGGAAACAAGCTAAAGTGTGTCCATTACCTAAAGACAAGAAAAAAACAATTACGACAGACAATAGTCGACCTATTAGTGTCTTACCAGCTCTTAGTAAAATTTTGGAAAGTATAATGAGCAGTCAAATATGGGACTATATGGAGAGCAACAACCTTCTCTCTCCAAATCAACATGCTTATCGTAAAGACCACTCTACTGCAACTGCTTTAATAGAGATGAGCGATAACTGGCTTGATCATGTAGACAAAGGTAAAACTGTTGGTGTTGTATTCTTAGATTTCAGTGCAGCATTTGATCTAGTAGACCATGAGATATTATTAATGAAACTCTCACAATATAATTTTGATCAGAAATCCATCAAGTGGATGAGATCCTATCTGACCGAGAGAACACAGACAGTCTATACTAATGGTGCATTTTCAACACCTCGTCAGCTTCAATGTGGAGTGCCACAGGGAAGCTGTTTGGGTCCATTGCTGTATATACTATATATAAATGACATATCTCATGTACTGTCTAAATCAGGAGCCACCATATTTGCAGACGACATAACAGTGTATGTCCCAGGAAAGTCAAACAGTGAAATAGAAGAAGCTTTGAACTTGGATTTGGAGAGAGTCATAGAGTGGGTCAGGATGAATAAGCTGGTACTTAACACGAGGAAAACCAAAGTAATGGTAGTTGGGTCTAGAAGAAAAAAGATACAGGAGTCCCCTCTACAACTCACTGCAGACGGAGTAAATATAGAGCAGGTGAAGGAGAACAAACTACTTGGAATACAGCTGGATGAATGTTTGTCATGGACATCTCATATTTCCCATTTATGCAAGAAGATTACTGGAACTGCATGTATGATACGTAGAGTGTCAAAATATCTCCCATTGTATATATTAAAACAAGTAGCACATGCACTTATAGGAAGCCAAATGTCATATTGTGCAGAGGTTTGGGGAAGCGCTAGAAAGGGAGAGATTAAGAGGCTTCAGATAGCGCAAAATAAAGCAGCTAGAATTATATTAAAATGTTCATATGATACTCCAATTGTTGAGCGTCATAATGCCCTCTGCTGGTCATCAGTTAGAGATACAATTGATAGGTCTTCTCTCAATTTATTTTATAATATGCAAATAAAGAGAAGGCCAAAACTGATTATTGACAGGTTTCACTTGGTGAGGAACAGACATTCAATTAATACTAGAACTGCATTGTCATCTGACTATGTCACTCCAAACTTTAAGCACTTAAGCGGTCAACGTAAATTCTCCTATCGTGCAATAACTTTGTGGAATAGGCTACCGGCATCTATCAGAATTGTATCTAGAAGAGATTTTAGGAAGTATGTTAAGACCTTTTTAGATGGGCATTGGGACTAATTACTGTAGGATGGTATAGGGTAGGTTTATATCAGGAAATTAGATAAGGTGTTTGTATATCTTTTTGTATTTTTGTATTTTTATTATATTGTACAACTGTGTACAAGGAAATGTATTGATATGTTGTAACGTAATGTTGTAGGGTATGTTGTTATGTTTTTATGGTATTTGATATGATGTGTTGTATGTTTAATGTGTCAGGACTCTTGGAAGAGTAGCCTTTGGCTAAAAGAGATCCTAATAAAAACTCAACTCAAACTGCCAAGATTTATATCGCCAGCCGGAGCAGCGTAAAAACCCACCTCACTTGCAGGGTCGCTCTATCGGCTAAACAGCCTAGCTTGGAAACTTTTAGACTGAAGAAAATGGCACTAGTTTGTGGATATTAGTGGGATTTTTGGCCAGTCTAAAAGCGGCTTTACTATCTGAAATCCTAGTCCAACATTGCTTCTATTCCTTCCATCTATGAACAAACAAAATTGGATTAGTGTAATCACTTCATTTTGTGATCAGATAATACCACTCAACAAGTAATTTTCCTTTTTGTAACATACAATATTGAGAGCTGGGCCAAACAAATCACTTTTACTAGAAATTCAACCAATTTACCATAACTAAACATCCCTTCAACATACTTCTAAACTGTCTAAGTTGTCTTTCCTGGTGAACACAACCTCCTTTGTTTTTTAGTCATACTTCGCCTCCACTTCAAAAGGAACAAAGGCAAAACTTCGAAAGTAGCCTAATTCTACTATAACTGCAGACCTGGCAACCCTTCTGCTGCGGCAGTGTTGGTTACTTGTTTATTCAAAGTGTATTAATATTGATCGTGTCACATGTCCAAATTGCAGCAAATCCTACACTGCATGTCCTCGGGATCCCTCAGGACCAACGGTTGTCAAGATATGTGAAGACACATAAAGACAGAGATTCCCGGGAATTAGTAGAGAGATACTGTGACCTCTGCTGAAATGCATTTTTGAGTCAAGATTCAGATTTAAAAAAAAATGCTGAGGTTGGTCCAGGTGTGAAGCCTCGTTGGCGCAGTAGGCAGCGCAGTCTCATAATCTGAAGGTCGTGAGTTCGAGCCTCACACGGGGCAGCTGTTTTGGACGGCACGGTGGCTCAGTGTTCACTACTGTTGTCTCACAGAAAGAAGGTCTCGAAAAGTCTTTAGATCGTAACTGGAACATGTATAGAGCAGCAGAGGTTCTCTTCCCCATGAACCACCTTGAGACACAAATCTCTCTGAAATAGCAGCATGGAGGGGAAGGAGGGAGGAGGCAAATTCGAATTCAAGACTCTGGCACTCGCCTACATGGCAGTAAAACAGACTGCCCCTACAGGCCAGTACACCAGACCACCCCTCTTTATGTGCAATCTATAGTCAGGTTCCAAACCTCACCTCGCTCCCTTCGCTCCTCCACCCTTGCCGGTCGCCTCGCCTCTCCTTCCCTACGTGGACTTAGAAGTCGCTCATCCCTGTCGCGACTCTTCTCATCCCTGGTGCCACAATGGTGGAATGAGCTCCCCTCTTCTGTCGAAACGGCCCAATCACTGCCCAGCTTTGGACAGAAGCGCCATAATGTACTGTAATGTCGCGGGATTGATTGCTGCATTCTCCTGAAACTTGTCCATCTCCTCGTTAGTATAGTGGATGAGTATCCCCGCCTGTCACGCGGGAGACCGGGGTTCGATTCCCCGACGGGGAGGACTATACTATTGTATGCGATGGTAGTGCTGTGCCCTCATCCCCATCTGTGTTGCTGTTGGCACAAGCGTTTAATTCTCCCTAGTCTCATTGACGTCAGCAAGCTTCCAGCGATGGAGGGTCTGAATCACAAGTCTCTTTTTCGGCGCTCCGTCCAGATGCTGGACGCAAACTCTTGTTGGCTGGGCTGTGACGGAAGTGACATCATCCAGCGCATCATACAGCATGCCTCCATATTACATTCTGACAAGGAAACATGTACAGCTAGCCAGCCTCTGTTCCTTTCTGTCAGAGAGTCTGGCGTCGCAGGTTTCCATTGTGGGATTGCGAAAAAAATGCTCTGTTTGGGTTAACCAATCAGCCTCGTCTTGGGCGGTGCTTAGCGTTAGTGCCCTTGGAAAATAGTTTCGGGGTGGAACTTGTGCCGAGCAGGCCTTCTTTATTGCACAATCCAAATTTTCTTCAAAACTTGCCATTTTCAGCGTGTAGCAACGAGTTAGCCTGTAGGTTTCTGCCGTTAGCTTTCTATGCTAGCTAGTTAGCGTTCGGCGGGAGCATTACAGCGACACACATGGGAGCAGAAGCCGCTCTGATTGACATGGTCGGAGCCAATGAACAGAGCGTGACAGAGCTTGCAAGCGGGGGAGCGGATATCCTGCTGCCACCGAAACAGCCGCTCGAATGGGAGAGCAGCTTTAGAGCAGGGGCGGGCTGATCCCTGTTGCCTGTTTCCACAGCGCCAGACTCTCTGACGGAAAGGAAGAGAGGCTGGCTAGCGAGACTACTAGCGCAGTAACTAGTTGGTTACTAACTTTCTGGTTAGCATTAGATGTGTCAGCTGCTGCTAGTCTCTGAGTTAGATGATAACAAGATGTTGATTTCATCTGTTACCTGACTCCTGTAACACTAGCGTTAGGTGGTTAGCCTAGGCATGCTAGGTGTTGTCTGACAGTATTAATTGGTGTGTTTTCATAACAGTAGGCTACCAGACCATCAGCTCAGTGGGACAGGAGGGGTGAGAGTTTGGGTGGAGCTGAGCTGTGTGACTGGTGGAAGAGAACCTCCTTAGTTGGGACATATGTTTGACAATGTTGTTGTAGTTCCTGTGGCTACTGTTAGTTATAATTGTTATACTGATCCCTTAACCTACTTGTTTGACTCGATAAAAAACATCTATATATTAATTGTGATTTATTATAGCCAGTAATTTTCACATGTCTCTGTTGGCATACCTACGTGGAACCTTATAACATCAGCCCAGAACACAATTCATGCATCATTAGGCCTACTGGATGTTTGGGAACTTGAGAGTGAAATGAGTGTGATGTACACACTGTCTGCCGTTTTTTACATGAAAACCCATGTGAAGCAACGGCAGGCTGGGGAAAAAGCGGACACTCTAGAAAGCCCGAAATAGCTAAAATAGGCCTAGAAAAAATTTCAGTCAAAAGATTTTTATTTTAAGTGACATCATCCAGCGCATCATACAGCATGCCTCCATATTACATTCTGACAAGGAAACATGTACAGCTAGCCAGCCTCTGTTCCTTTCTGTCAGAGAGTCTGGCGTCGCAGGTTTCCATTGTGGGATTGCGAAAAAAATGCTCTGTTTGGGTTAACCAATCAGCCTCGTCTTGGGCGGTGCTTAGCGTTAGTGCCCTTGGAAAATAGTTTCGGGGTGGAACTTGTGCCGAGCAGGCCTTCTTTATTGCACAATCCAAATTTTCTTCAAAACTTGCCATTTTCAGCGTGTAGCAACGAGTTAGCCTGTAGGTTTCTGCCGTTAGCTTTCTACGCTAGCTAGTTAGCGTTCGGCGGGAGCATTACAGCGACACACATGGGAGCGGAAGCCGCTCTGATTGACATGGTCGGAGCCAATGAACAGAGCGTGACAGAGCTTGCAAGCGGGGGAGCGGATATCCTGCTGCCACCGAAACAGCCGCTCCAATGGGAGAGCAGCTTTAGAGCAGGGGCGGGCTGATCCCTGTTGCCTGTTTCCACAGCGCCAGACTCTCTGACAGAAAGGAAGAGAGGCTGGCTAGCGAGACTACTAGCGCAGTAACTAGTTGGTTACTAACTTTCTGGTTAGCATTAGATGTGTCAGCTGCTGCTAGTCTCTGAGTTAGATGATAACAAGATGTTGATTTCATCTGTTACCTGACTCCTGTAACACTAGCGTTAGGTGGTTAGCCTAGGCATGCTAGGTGTTGTCTGACAGTATTAATTGGTGTGTTTTCATAACAGTAGGCTACCAGACCATCAGCTCAGTGGGACAGGAGGGGTGAGAGTTTGGGTGGAGCTGAGCTGTGTGACTGGTGGAAGAGAACCTCCTTAGTTGGGACATATGTTTGACAATGTTGTTGTAGTTCCTGTGGCTACTGTTAGTTATAATTGTTATACTGATCCCTTAACCTACTTGTTTGACTCGATAAAAAACATCTATATATTAATTGTGATGTATTATAGCCAGTAATTTTCACATGTCTCTGTTGGCATACCTACGTGGAACCTTATAACATCAGCCCAGAACACAATTCATGCATCATTAGGCCTACTGGATGTTTGGGAACTTGAGAGTGAAATAAGTGTGATGTACACACTGTCTGCCGTTTTTTACATGAAAACCCATGTGAAGCAACGGCAGGGTGGGGAAAAAGCGGACACTCTAGAAAGCCCGAAATAGCTAAAATAGGCCTAGAAAAAATTTCAGTCAAAAGATTTTATTTTGCTTTAACCCCTGTGCATGTTTTTAGTGGGCAGTTTTGTTATATGGAGGAAACCCCAGGTGAGCAAACTCCACAGA
This sequence comes from Poromitra crassiceps, assembly GCF_964638095.1. NCBI lineage: Eukaryota > Metazoa > Chordata > Actinopteri > Beryciformes > Melamphaidae > Poromitra > Poromitra crassiceps. The sequence goes on along the minus strand of NC_139631.1, from coordinate 47,806,590 downwards.
GAAAGTCCCCTTTTCACCAGATAACATCAACTGGGCATGAGGCACCGAAGCCATGGGAGAAACATGTCCCCAGTGCAACCCAGGCATGAATCGAATTCAGGACATACTTGCTGTGAGGCGACAGCCATACAACTGTGTCACCATTTCCCCAAAATGTGTTGCTGTTCCTGTCCAGTTTCAAACTGAGGAAGTTTGACACCTTAGGCGAACGTTAACTACGGGAACTGGCTATGGAAGCGCAACAACGCTGTCCAGCAATTCCCAAAAAGCAGGAAACAAACAAATCATTTTCCAGAGCTTTGGAGATTCCTTGGCTTCTTGTGAGGCACTTGGATGTGGTAAAGCCACGTCACACCTCTCATTCACATCAATGGCAATTTGTCCATTCAGCTGGGTGTACAAGGCTCTGTTTTTGAATGGACTCTCTACCTCCTCTGGTCAAGATCACAAATAATCCAGAGGAAGCTAAAGGCTATGGAGAATGCAGGCATCGATCCCGCTACCTCTCGCACGCTAAGCAAGCGCTCTACCATTTGAGCTAATTCCCCTCCACAGAGTGAGACTGGTTCTTGATCTGCCTCCAACACTCCTTCCGAAGATCGTTTTCATCTCCTCCTCTCCTTGTTGCTTCCTCATGCGCACAACTCTCTTATACCTTTTTTACATCAAAAGTCCCACGATACATGTGCTTTTGTTACCCAGGAAAGCAGCAGGCGGTAGCAGCAGCAGCATCGCCTTTCAAACTTTAGATCGCACTCAACCCACGTTTCTCCACCGCTGCGGGCTGTCTCTTCACCCTCCTTTTTCCCTTCTTCTCTCACAGCTGTCCAGACACAGCTGTCCACCAGCCAAAACAAAATGGAAACTCCCGAGTAAAAAATTCAAACTAATGTAATTTAAACAAGTAAATAGCCTCACTGATGCACGTTGGAGGAGAAAAAAATGTTTCAACAAACGAAGCAGCAAACATTGTATCAAAATACTCGTTTTGATGTTAAGATTACATAATAGTGAAGCTGTAAAGCATTACTCAAAATGTGAACGTTACAACGAGGGATTTATTTTGAAAGAGCTAAAGCGGACGACCTACTTACATTCTGGCTGACTTGACGCAGTCTATGTGCCCCTGCCTGGGCTCGTGAGCTTTGTGGGGTGTACTCGTGCATGACGAAAGACACTTTTCTCTCTGCATATTCCGAGCCTGTGGGAATCACTGAATCTCACTGACTCACGCTGGAAAAGGGGCGGCAACTCATGCAAAAGCACGTGTTGGACCGGACCACTGCCAAGATTTATATCGCCAGCCGGAGCAGCGTAAAAACCCACCTCACTTGCAGGGTCGCTCTATCGGCTAAACGGCCTAGCTTGGAAACTTTTAGACTGAAGAAAATGCCACTAGTTTGTGGATATTAGTGGGATTTTTGGCCAGTCTAAAAGGGGCTTTACTGTCTGAAAACCTAGTCCAACATTGCTTCTATTCCTTCCATCTATGAACAAACAAAATTGGATTAGTGTAATCACTTCATTTTGTGATCAGATAATACCACTCAACAAGTAATTTTCCTTTTTGTAACATACAATATTGAGAGCTGGGCCAAACAAATCACTTTTACTAGAAATTCAACCAATTTACCATAACTAAACATCCCTTCAACATACTTCTAAACTGTCTAAGTTGTCTTTCCTGGTGAACACAACCTCCTTTGTTTTTTAGTCATACTTCTCCTCCACTTCAAAAGGAACAAAGGCAAAACTTCGAAAGTAGCCTAATTCCACTATAACTGCAGACCTGGCAACCCTTCTGCTGCGGCAGTGTTGGTTACTTGTTTATTCAAAGTGTATTAATATTGATCGTGTCACATGTCCAAATTGCAGCAAATCCTACACTGCATGTCCTCGGGATCCCTCAGGACCAACGGTTGTCAAGATATGTGAAGACACATAAAGACAGAGATTCCCGGGAATTAGTAGAGAGATACTGTGACCTCTGCTGAAATGCATTTTTGAGTCAAGATTCAGATTTAAAAAAAAATGCTGAGGTTGGTCCAGGTGTGAAGCCTCGTTGGCGCAGTAGGCAGCGCGTCAGTCTCATAATCTGAAGGTCGTGAGTTCGAGCCTCACACGGGGCAGCTGTTTTGGACGGCACGGTGGCTCAGGGTTCACAACTGTTGCCTCACAGAAAGAAGGTCTCGAAAAGTCTTTAGATCGTAACTGGAACATGTATAGAGCAGCAGAGGTTCTCTTCCCCATGAACCACCTTGAGACACAAATCTCTCTGAAATAGCAGCATGGAGGGGAAGGAGGGAGGAGGCAAATTCGAATTCAAGACTCTGGCACTCGCCTACATGGCAGTAAAACAGACTGCCCCTACAGGCCAGTACACCAGACCACCCCTCTTTATGTGCAATCTATAGTCAGGTTCCAAACCTCACCTCGCTCCCTTCGCTCCTCCACCCTTGCCGGTCGCCTCGCCTCTCCTTCCCTACGTGGACTTAGAAGTCGCTAATCCCTGTCGCGACTCTTCTCATCCCTGGTGCCACAATGGTGGAATGAGCTCCCCTCTTCTGTCGAAACGGCCCAATCACTGCCCAGCTTTGGACAGAAGCGCCATAATGTACTGTAATGTCACGGGATTGATTGCTGCATTCTCCTGAAGCTTGTGCATCTCCTCGTTAGTATAGTGGATGAGTATCCCCGCCTGTCACGCGGGAGACCGGGGTTCGATTCCCCGACGGGGAGGACTATACTATTGTATGCGATGGTAGTGCTGTGCCCTCATAACCATCTGTGTTGCTGTTGGCACAAGCGTTTAATTCTCCCTAGTCTCATTGACGTCAGCAAGCTTCCAGCGATGGAGGGTCTGAATCACAAGTCTCTTTTTCGGCGCTCCGTCCAGATGCTGGACGCAAACTCTTGTTGGCTGGGCTGTGACGGAAGTGACATCATACAGCGCATCATACAGCGTGCCTCCATATTACATTCTGACAAGGAAACATGTACAGCTAGCCAGCCTCTCTTCCTTTCTGTCAGAGAGTCTGGCGTCGCAGGTTTCCATTGTGGGATTGCGAAAAAAATGCTCTGTTTGGGTTAACCAATCAGCCTCGTCTTGGGCGGTGCTTAGTGTTAGTGCCCTTGGAAAATAGTTTCGGGGTGGAACTTGTGCCGAGCAGGCCTTCTTTATTGCACAATCCAAATTTTCTTCAAAACTTGCCATTTTCAGCGTGTAGCAACGAGTTAGCCTGTAGGTTTCTGCCGTTAGCTTTCTACGCTAGCTAGTTAGCGTTCGGCGGGAGCATTACAGCGACACACATGGGAGCGGAAGCCGCTCTGATTGACATGGTCGGAGCCAATGAACAGAGCGTGACAGAGCTTGCAAGCGGGGGAGCGGATATCCTGCTGCCACCGAAACAGCCGCTCGAATGGGAGAGCAGCTTTAGAGCAGGGGCGGGCTGATCCCTGTTGCCTGTTTTCACAGCGCCAGACTCTCTGACAGAAAGGAAGAGAGGCTGGCTAGCGAGACTACTAGCGCAGTAACTAGTTAGTTACTAACTTTCTGGTTAGCATTAGATGTGTCAGCTGCTGCTAGTCTCTGAGTTAGATGATAACAAGATGTTGATTTCATCTGTTACCTGACTCCTGTAACACTAGCGTTAGGTGGTTAGCCTAGGCATGCTAGGTGTTGTCTGACAGTATTAATTGGTGTGTTTTCATAACAGTAGGCTACCAGACCATCAGCTCAGTGGGACAGGAGGGGTGAGAGTTTGGGTGGAGCTGAGCTGTGTGACTGGTGGAAGAGAACCTCCTTAGTTGGGACATATGTTTGACAATGTTGTTGTAGTTCCTGTGGCTACTGTTAGTTATAATTGTTATACTGATCCCTTAACCTACTTGTTTGACTCGATAAAAAACATCTATATATTAATTGTGATTTATTATAGCCAGTAATTTTCACATGTCTCTGTTGGCATACCTACGTGGAACCTTATAACATCAGCCCAGAACACAATTCATGCATCATTAGGCCTACTGGATGTTTGGGAACTTGAGAGTGAAATGAGTGTGATGTACACACTGTCTGCCGTTTTTTACATGAAAACCCATGTGAAGCAACGGCAGGGTGGGGAAAAAGCGGACACTCTAGAAAGCCCGAAATAGCTAAAATAGGCCTAGAAAAAATTTCAGTCAAAAGATTTTATTTTGCTTTAACCCCTGTGCATGTTTTTAGTGGGCAGTTTTGTTATATGGAGGAAACCCCAGGTGAGCAAACTCCACAGAGAAAGTCCCCTTTTCACCAGATAACATCAACTGGGCATGAGGCACCGAAGCCATGGGAGAAACATGTCCCCAGTGCAACCCAGGCATGAATCGAATTCAGGACATACTTGCTGTGAGGCGACAGCCATACAACTGTGTCACCATTTCCCCAAAATGTGTTGCTGTTCCTGTCCAGTTTCAAACTGAGGAAGTTTGACACCTTAGGCGAACGTTAACTACGGGAACTGGCTATGGAAGCGCAACAACGCTGTCCAGCAATTCCCAAAAAGCAGGAAACAAACAAATCATTTTCCAGAGCTTTGGAGATTCCTTGGCTTCTTGTGAGGCACTTGGATGTGGTAAAGCCACGTCACACCTCTCATTCACATCAATGGCAATTTGTCCATTCAGCTGGGTGTACAAGGCTCTGTTTTTGAATGGACTCTCTACCTCCTCTGGTCAAGATCACAAATAATCCAGAGGAAGCTAAAGGCTATGGAGAATGCAGGCATCGATCCCGCTACCTCTCGCACGCTAAGCAAGCGCTCTACCATTTGAGCTAATTCCCCTCCACAGAGTGAGACTGGTTCTTGATCTGCCTCCAACACTCCTTCCGAAGATCATTTTCATCTCCTCCTCTCCTTGTTGCTTCCTCATGCGCACAACTCTCTTATACCTTTTTTACATCAAAAGTCCCACGATACATGTGCTTTTGTTACCCAGGAAAGCAGCAGGCGGTAGCAGCAGCAGCAGCATCGCCTTTCAAACTTTAGATCGCACTCAACCCACGTTTCTCCACCGCTGCGGGCTGTCTCTTCACCCTCCTTTTTCCCTTCTTCTCTCACAGCTGTCCAGACACAGCTGTCCACCAGCCAAAACAAAATGGAAACTCCCGAGTAAAAAAATTCAAACTAATGTCATTTAAACAAGTAAATAGCCTCACTGATGCACGTTGGAGGAGAAAAAAGTGTTTCAACAAACGAAGCAGCAAACATTGTATCAAAATACTCGTTTTGATGTTAAGATTACATAATAGTGAAGCTGTAAAGCATTACTCAAAATGTGAACGTTACAACGAGCGATTTATTTTGAAAGAGCTAAAGCGGACGACCTACTTACATTCTGGCTGACTTGACGCAGTCTATGTGCCCCTGCCTGGGCTCGTGAGCTTTGTGGGGTGTACTCGTGCATGACGAAAGACACTTTTCTCTCTGCATATTCCGAGCCTGTGGGAATCACTGAATCTCACTGACTCACGCTGGAAAAGGGGCGGCAACTCATGCAAAAGCACGTGTTGGACCGGACCACTGCCAAGATTTATATCGCCAGCCGGAGCAGCGTAAAAACCCACCTCACTTGCAGGGTCGCTCTATCGGCTAAACGGCCTAGCTTGGAAACTTTTAGACTGAAGAAAATGCCACTAGTTTGTGGATATTAGTGGGATTTTTGGCCAGTCTAAAAGGGGCTTTACTGTCTGAAAACCTAGTCCAACATTGCTTCTATTCCTTCCATCTATGAACAAACAAAATTGGATTAGTGTAATCACTTCATTTTGTGATCAGATAATACCACTCAACAAGTAATTTTCCTTTTTGTAACATACAATATTGAGAGCTGGGCCAAACAAATCACTTTTACTAGAAATTCAACCAATTTACCATAACTAAACATCCCTTCAACATACTTCTAAACTGTCTAAGTTGTCTTTCCTGGTGAACACAACCTCCTTTGTTTTTTAGTCATACTTCGCCTCCACTTTAAAAGGAACAAAGGCAAAACTTCGAAAGTAGCCTAATTCCACTATAACTGCAGACCTGGCAACCCTTCTGCTGCGGCAGTGTTGGTTACTTGTTTATTCAAAGTGTATTAATATTGATCGTGTCACATGTCCAAATTGCAGCAAATCCTACACTGCATGTCCTCGGGATCCCTCAGGACCAACGGTTGTCAAGATATGTGAAGACACATAAAGACAGAGATTCCCGGGAATTAGTAGAGAGATACTGTGACCTCTGCTGAAATGCATTTTTGAGTCAAGATTCAGATTTAAAAAAAAATGCTGAGGTTGGTCCAGGTGTGAAGCCTCGTTGGCGCAGTAGGCAGCGCGTCAGTCTCATAATCTGAAGGTCGTGAGGCAGCTGTTTTGGACGGCACGGTGGCTCAGGGTTCACAACTGTTGCCTCACAGAAAGAAGGTCTCGAAAAGTCTTTAGATCGTAACTGGAACATGTATAGAGCAGCAGAGGTTCTCTTCCCCATGAACCACCTTGAGACACAAATCTCTCTGAAATAGCAGCATGGAGGGGAAGGAGGGAGGAGGCAAATTCGAATTCAAGACTCTGGCACTCGCCTACATGGCAGTAAAACAGACTGCCCCTACAGGCCAGTACACCAGACCACCCCTCTTTATGTGCAATCTATAGTCAGGTTCCAAACCTCACCTCGCTCCCTTCGCTCCTCCACCCTTGCCGGTCGCCTCGCCTCTCCTTCCCTACGTGGACTTAGAAGTCGCTAATCCCTGTCGCGACTCTTCTCATCCCTGGTGCCACAATGGTGGAATGAGCTCCCCTCTTCTGTCGAAACGGCCCAATCACTGCCCAGCTTTGGACAGAAGCGCCATAATGTACTGTAATGTCACGGGATTGATTGCTGCATTCTCCTGAAGCTTGTGCATCTCCTCGTTAGTATAGTGGATGAGTATCCCCGCCTGTCACGCGGGAGACCGGGGTTCGATTCCCCGACGGGGAGGACTATACTATTGTATGCGATGGTAGTGCTGTGCCCTCATAACCATCTGTGTTGCTGTTGGCACAAGCGTTTAATTCTCCCTAGTCTCATTGACGTCAGCAAGCTTCCAGCGATGGAGGGTCTGAATCACAAGTCTCTTTTTCGGCGCTCCGTCCAGATGCTGGACGCAAACTCTTGTTGGCTGGGCTGTGACGGAAGTGACATCATACAGCGCATCATACAGCGTGCCTCCATATTACATTCTGACAAGGAAACATGTACAGCTAGCCAGCCTCTCTTCCTTTCTGTCAGAGAGTCTGGCGTCGCAGGTTTCCATTGTGGGATTGCGAAAAAAATGCTCTGTTTGGGTTAACCAATCAGCCTCGTCTTGGGCGGTGCTTAGTGTTAGTGCCCTTGGAAAATAGTTTCGGGGTGGAACTTGTGCCGAGCAGGCCTTCTTTATTGCACAATCCAAATTTTCTTCAAAACTTGCCATTTTCAGCGTGTAGCAACGAGTTAGCCTGTAGGTTTCTGCCGTTAGCTTTCTACGCTAGCTAGTTAGCGTTCGGCGGGAGCATTACAGCGACACACATGGGAGCGGAAGCCGCTCTGATTGACATGGTCGGAGCCAATGAACAGAGCGTGACAGAGCTTGCAAGCGGGGGAGCGGATATCCTGCTGCCACCGAAACAGCCGCTCGAATGGGAGAGCAGCTTTAGAGCAGGGGCGGGCTGATCCCTGTTGCCTGTTTTCACAGCGCCAGACTCTCTGACAGAAAGGAAGAGAGGCTGGCTAGCGAGACTACTAGCGCAGTAACTAGTTAGTTACTAACTTTCTGGTTAGCATTAGATGTGTCAGCTGCTGCTAGTCTCTGAGTTAGATGATAACAAGATGTTGATTTCATCTGTTACCTGACTCCTGTAACACTAGCGTTAGGTGGTTAGCCTAGGCATGCTAGGTGTTGTCTGACAGTATTAATTGGTGTGTTTTCATAACAGTAGGCTACCAGACCATCAGCTCAGTGGGACAGGAGGGGTGAGAGTTTGGGTGGAGCTGAGCTGTGTGACTGGTGGAAGAGAACCTCCTTAGTTGGGACATATGTTTGACAATGTTGTTGTAGTTCCTGTGGCTACTGTTAGTTATAATTGTTATACTGATCCCTTAACCTACTTGTTTGACTCGATAAAAAACATCTATATATTAATTGTGATTTATTATAGCCAGTAATTTTCACATGTCTCTGTTGGCATACCTACGTGGAACCTTATAACATCAGCCCAGAACACAATTCATGCATCATTAGGCCTACTGGATGTTTGGGAACTTGAGAGTGAAATGAGTGTGATGTACACACTGTCTGCCGTTTTTTACATGAAAACCCATGTGAAGCAACGGCAGGGTGGGGAAAAAGCGGACACTCTAGAAAGCCCGAAATAGCTAAAATAGGCCTAGAAAAAATTTCAGTCAAAAGATTTTATTTTGCTTTAACCCCTGTGCATGTTTTTAGTGGGCAGTTTTGTTATATGGAGGAAACCCCAGGTGAGCAAACTCCACAGAGAAAGTCCCCTTTTCACCAGATAACATCAACTGGGCATGAGGCACCGAAGCCATGGGAGAAACATGTCCCCAGTGCAACCCAGGCATGAATCGAATTCAGGACATACTTGCTGTGAGGCGACAGCCATACAACTGTGTCACCATTTCCCCAAAATGTGTTGCTGTTCCTGTCCAGTTTCAAACTGAGGAAGTTTGACACCTTAGGCGAACGTTAACTACAGGAACTGGCTATGGAAGCGCAACAACGCTGTCCAGCAATTCCCAAAAAGCAGGAAACAAACAAATCATTTTCCAGAGCTTTGGAGATTCCTTGGCTTCTTGTGAGGCACTTGGATGTGGTAAAGCCACGTCACACCTCTCATTCACATCAATGGCAATTTGTCCATTCAGCTGGGTGTACAAGGCTCTGTTTTTGAATGGACTCTCTACCTCCTCTGGTCAAGATCACAAATAATCCAGAGGAAGCTAAAGGCTATGGAGAATGCAGGCATCGATCCCGCTACCTCTCGCACGCTAAGCAAGCGCTCTACCATTTGAGCTAATTCCCCTCCACAGAGTGAGACTGGTTCTTGATCTGCCTCCAACACTCCTTCCGAAGAACATTTTCATCTCCTCCTCTCCTTGTTGCTTCCTCATGCGCACAACTCTCTTATACCTTTTTTACATCAAAAGTCCCACGATACATGTGCTTTTGTTACCCAGGAAAGCAGCAGGCGGTAGCAGCAGCAGCAGCATCGCCTTTCAAACTTTAGATCGCACTCAACCCACGTTTCTCCACCGCTGCGGGCTGTCTCTTCACCCTCCTTTTTCCCTTCTTCTCTCACAGCTGTCCAGACACAGCTGTCCACCAGCCAAAACAAAATGGAAACTCCCGAGTAAAAAAATTCAAACTAATGTCATTTAAACAAGTAAATAGCCTCACTGATGCACGTTGGAGGAGAAAAAAGTGTTTCAACAAACGAAGCAGCAAACATTGTATCAAAATACTCGTTTTGATGTTAAGATTACATAATAGTGAAGCTGTAAAGCATTACTCAAAATGTGAACGTTACAACGAGCGATTTATTTTGAAAGAGCTAAAGCGGACGACCTACTTACATTCTGGCTGACTTGACGCAGTCTATGTGCCCCTGCCTGGGCTCGTGAGCTTTGTGGGGTGTACTCGTGCATGACGAAAGACACTTTTCTCTCTGCATATTCCGAGCCTGTGGGAATCACTGAATCTCACTGACTCACGCTGGAAAAGGGGCGGCAACTCATGCAAAAGCACGTGTTGGACCGGACCACTGCCAAGATTTATATCGCCAGCCGGAGCAGCGTAAAAACCCACCTCACTTGCAGGGTCGCTCTATCGGCTAAACGGCCTAGCTTGGAAACTTTTAGACTGAAGAAAATGCCACTAGTTTGTGGATATTAGTGGGATTTTTGGCCAGTCTAAAAGGGGCTTTACTGTCTGAAAACCTAGTCCAACATTGCTTCTATTCCTTCCATCTATGAACAAACAAAATTGGATTAGTGTAATCACTTCATTTTGTGATCAGATAATACCACTCAACAAGTAATTTTCCTTTTTGTAACATACAATATTGAGAGCTGGGCCAAACAAATCACTTTTACTAGAAATTCAACCAATTTACCATAACTAAACATCCCTTCAACATACTTCTAAACTGTCTAAGTTGTCTTTCCTGGTGAACACAACCTCCTTTGTTTTTTAGTCATACTTCGCCTCCACTTTAAAAGGAACAAAGGCAAAACTTCGAAAGTAGCCTAATTCCACTATAACTGCAGACCTGGCAACCCTTCTGCTGCGGCAGTGTTGGTTACTTGTTTATTCAAAGTGTATTAATATTGATCGTGTCACATGTCCAAATTGCAGCAAATCCTACACTGCATGTCCTCGGGATCCCTCAGGACCAACGGTTGTCAAGATATGTGAAGACACATAAAGACAGAGATTCCCGGGAATTAGTAGAGAGATACTGTGACCTCTGCTGAAATGCATTTTTGAGTCAAGATTCAGATTTAAAAAAAAATGCTGAGGTTGGTCCAGGTGTGAAGCCTCGTTGGCGCAGTAGGCAGCGCGTCAGTCTCATAATCTGAAGGTCGTGAGGCAGCTGTTTTGGACGGCACGGTGGCTCAGGGTTCACAACTGTTGCCTCACAGAAAGAAGGTCTCGAAAAGTCTTTAGATCGTAACTGGAACATGTATAGAGCAGCAGAGGTTCTCTTCCCCATGAACCACCTTGAGACACAAATCTCTCTGAAATAGCAGCATGGAGGGGAAGGAGGGAGGAGGCAAATTCGAATTCAAGACTCTGGCACTCGCCTACATGGCAGTAAAACAGACTGCCCCTACAGGCCAGTACACCAGACCACCCCTCTTTATGTGCAATCTATAGTCAGGTTCCAAACCTCACCTCGCTCCCTTCGCTCCTCCACCCTTGCCGGTCGCCTCGCCTCTCCTTCCCTACGTGGACTTAGAAGTCGCTAATCCCTGTCGCGACTCTTCTCATCCCTGGTGCCACAATGGTGGAATGAGCTCCCCTCTTCTGTCGAAACGGCCCAATCACTGCCCAGCTTTGGACAGAAGCGCCATAATGTACTGTAATGTCACGGGATTGATTGCTGCATTCTCCTGAAGCTTGTGCATCTCCTCGTTAGTATAGTGGATGAGTATCCCCGCCTGTCACGCGGGAGACCGGGGTTCGATTCCCCGACGGGGAGGACTATACTATTGTATGCGATGGTAGTGCTGTGCCCTCATAACCATCTGTGTTGCTGTTGGCACAAGCGTTTAATTCTCCCTAGTCTCATTGACGTCAGCAAGCTTCCAGCGATGGAGGGTCTGAATCACAAGTCTCTTTTTCGGCGCTCCGTCCAGATGCTGGACGCAAACTCTTGTTGGCTGGGCTGTGACGGAAGTGACATCATACAGCGCATCATACAGCGTGCCTCCATATTACATTCTGACAAGGAAACATGTACAGCTAGCCAGCCTCTCTTCCTTTCTGTCAGAGAGTCTGGCGTCGCAGGTTTCCATTGTGGGATTGCGAAAAAAATGCTCTGTTTGGGTTAACCAATCAGCCTCGTCTTGGGCGGTGCTTAGTGTTAGTGCCCTTGGAAAATAGTTTCGGGGTGGAACTTGTGCCGAGCAGGCCTTCTTTATTGCACAATCCAAATTTTCTTCAAAACTTGCCATTTTCAGCGTGTAGCAACGAGTTAGCCTGTAGGTTTCTGCCGTTAGCTTTCTACGCTAGCTAGTTAGCGTTCGGCGGGAGCATTACAGCGACACACATGGGAGCGGAAGCCGCTCTGATTGACATGGTCGGAGCCAATGAACAGAGCGTGACAGAGCTTGCAAGCGGGGGAGCGGATATCCTGCTGCCACCGAAACAGCCGCTCGAATGGGAGAGCAGCTTTAGAGCAGGGGCGGGCTGATCCCTGTTGCCTGTTTTCACAGCGCCAGACTCTCTGACAGAAAGGAAGAGAGGCTGGCTAGCGAGACTACTAGCGCAGTAACTAGTTAGTTACTAACTTTCTGGTTAGCATTAGATGTGTCAGCTGCTGCTAGTCTCTGAGTTAGATGATAACAAGATGTTGATTTCATCTGTTACCTGACTCCTGTAACACTAGCGTTAGGTGGTTAGCCTAGGCATGCTAGGTGTTGTCTGACAGTATTAATTGGTGTGTTTTCATAACAGTAGGCTACCAGACCATCAGCTCAGTGGGACAGGAGGGGTGAGAGTTTGGGTGGAGCTGAGCTGTGTGACTGGTGGAAGAGAACCTCCTTAGTTGGGACATATGTTTGACAATGTTGTTGTAGTTCCTGTGGCTACTGTTAGTTATAATTGTTATACTGATCCCTTAACCTACTTGTTTGACTCGATAAAAAACATCTATATATTAATTGTGATTTATTATAGCCAGTAATTTTCACATGTCTCTGTTGGCATACCTACGTGGAACCTTATAACATCAGCCCAGAACACAATTCATGCATCATTAGGCCTACTGGATGTTTGGGAACTTGAGAGTGAAATGAGTGTGATGTACACACTGTCTGCCGTTTTTTACATGAAAACCCATGTGAAGCAACGGCAGGGTGGGGAAAAAGCGGACACTCTAGAAAGCCCGAAATAGCTAAAATAGGCCTAGAAAAAATTTCAGTCAAAAGATTTTATTTTGCTTTAACCCCTGTGCATGTTTTTAGTGGGCAGTTTTGTTATATGGAGGAAACCCCAGGTGAGCAAACTCCACAGAGAAAGTCCCCTTTTCACCAGATAACATCAACTGGGCATGAGGCACCGAAGCCATGGGAGAAACATGTCCCCAGTGCAACCCAGGCATGAATCGAATTCAGGACATACTTGCTGTGAGGCGACAGCCATACAACTGTGTCACCATTTCCCCAAAATGTGTTGCTGTTCCTGTCCAGTTTCAAACTGAGGAAGTTTGACACCTTAGGCGAACGTTAACTACAGGAACTGGCTATGGAAGCGCAACAACGCTGTCCAGCAATTCCCAAAAAGCAGGAAACAAACAAATCATTTTCCAGAGCTTTGGAGATTCCTTGGCTTCTTGTGAGGCACTTGGATGTGGTAAAGCCACGTCACACCTCTCATTCACATCAATGGCAATTTGTCCATTCAGCTGGGTGTACAAGGCTCTGTTTTTGAATGGACTCTCTACCTCCTCTGGTCAAGATCACAAATAATCCAGAGGAAGCTAAAGGCTATGGAGAATGCAGGCATCGATCCCGCTACCTCTCGCACGCTAAGCAAGCGCTCTACCATTTGAGCTAATTCCCCTCCACAGAGTGAGACTGGTTCTTGATCTGCCTCCAACACTCCTTCCGAAGAACATTTTCATCTCCTCCTCTCCTTGTTGCTTCCTCATGCGCACAACTCTCTTATACCTTTTTTACATCAAAAGTCCCACGATACATGTGCTTTTGTTACCCAGGAAAGCAGCAGGCGGTAGCAGCAGCAGCAGCATCGCCTTTCAAACTTTAGATCGCACTCAACCCACGTTTCTCCACCGCTGCGGGCTGTCTCTTCACCCTCCTTTTTCCCTTCTTCTCTCACAGCTGTCCAGACACAGCTGTCCACCAGCCAAAACAAAATGGAAACTCCCGAGTAAAAAAATTCAAACTAATGTCATTTAAACAAGTAAATAGCCTCACTGATGCACGTTGGAGGAGAAAAAAGTGTTTCAACAAACGAAGCAGCAAACATTGTATCAAAATACTCGTTTTGATGTTAAGATTACATAATAGTGAAGCTGTAAAGCATTACTCAAAATGTGAACGTTACAACGAGCGATTTATTTTGAAAGAGCTAAAGCGGACGACCTACTTACATTCTGGCTGACTTGACGCAGTCTATGTGCCCCTGCCTGGGCTCGTGAGCTTTGTGGGGTGTACTCGTGCATGACGAAAGACACTTTTCTCTCTGCATATTCCGAGCCTGTGGGAATCACTGAATCTCACTGACTCACGCTGGAAAAGGGGCGGCAACTCATGCAAAAGCACGTGTTGGACCGGACCACTGCCAAGATTTATATCGCCAGCCGGAGCAGCGTAAAAACCCACCTCACTTGCAGGGTCGCTCTATCGGCTAAACGGCCTAGCTTGGAAACTTTTAGACTGAAGAAAATGCCACTAGTTTGTGGATATTAGTGGGATTTTTGGCCAGTCTAAAAGGGGCTTTACTGTCTGAAAACCTAGTCCAACATTGCTTCTATTCCTTCCATCTATGAACAAACAAAATTGGATTAGTGTAATCACTTCATTTTGTGATCAGATAATACCACTCAACAAGTAATTTTCCTTTTTGTAACATACAATATTGAGAGCTGGGCCAAACAAATCACTTTTACTAGAAATTCAACCAATTTACCATAACTAAACATCCCTTCAACATACTTCTAAACTGTCTAAGTTGTCTTTCCTGGTGAACACAACCTCCTTTGTTTTTTAGTCATACTTCGCCTCCACTTTAAAAGGAACAAAGGCAAAACTTCGAAAGTAGCCTAATTCCACTATAACTGCAGACCTGGCAACCCTTCTGCTGCGGCAGTGTTGGTTACTTGTTTATTCAAAGTGTATTAATATTGATCGTGTCACATGTCCAAATTGCAGCAAATCCTACACTGCATGTCCTCGGGATCCCTCAGGACCAACGGTTGTCAAGATATGTGAAGACACATAAAGACAGAGATTCCCGGGAATTAGTAGAGAGATACTGTGACCTCTGCTGAAATGCATTTTTGAGTCAAGATTCAGATTTTAAAAAAAATGCTGAGGTTGGTCCAGGTGTGAAGCCTCGTTGGCGCAGTAGGCAGCGCGTCAGTCTCATAATCTGAAGGTCGTGAGTTCGAGCCTCACACGGGGCAGCTGTTTTGGACGGCACGGTGGCTCAGGGTTCACAACTGTTGCCTCACAGAAAGAAGGTCTCGAAAAGTCTTTAGATCGTAACTGGAACATGTATAGAGCAGCAGAGGTTCTCTTCCCCATGAACCACCTTGAGACACAAATCTCTCTGAAATAGCAGCATGGAGGGGAAGGAGGGAGGAGGCAAATTCGAATTCAAGACTCTGGCACTCGCCTACATGGCAGTAAAACAGACTGCCCCTACAGGCCAGTACACCAGACCACCCCTCTTTATGTGCAATCTATAGTCAGGTTCCAAACCTCACCTCGCTCCCTTCGCTCCTCCACCCTTGCCGGTCGCCTCGCCTCTCCTTCCCTACGTGGACTTAGAAGTCGCTAATCCCTGTCGCGACTCTTCTCATCCCTGGTGCCACAATGGTGGAATGAGCTCCCCTCTTCTGTCGAAACGGCCCAATCACTGCCCAGCTTTGGACAGAAGCGCCATAATGTACTGTAATGTCACGGGATTGATTGCTGCATTCTCCTGAAGCTTGTGCATCTCCTCGTTAGTATAGTGGATGAGTATCCCCGCCTGTCACGCGGGAGACCGGGGTTCGATTCCCCGACGGGGAGGACTATACTATTGTATGCGATGGTAGTGCTGTGCCCTCATAACCATCTGTGTTGCTGTTGGCACAAGCGTTTAATTCTCCCTAGTCTCATTGACGTCAGCAAGCTTCCAGCGATGGAGGGTCTGAATCACAAGTCTCTTTTTCGGCGCTCCGTCCAGATGCTGGACGCAAACTCTTGTTGGCTGGGCTGTGACGGAAGTGACATCATACAGCGCATCATACAGCGTGCCTCCATATTACATTCTGACAAGGAAACATGTACAGCTAGCCAGCCTCTCTTCCTTTCTGTCAGAGAGTCTGGCGTCGCAGGTTTCCATTGTGGGATTGCGAAAAAAATGCTCTGTTTGGGTTAACCAATCAGCCTCGTCTTGGGCGGTGCTTAGTGTTAGTGCCCTTGGAAAATAGTTTCGGGGTGGAACTTGTGCCGAGCAGGCCTTCTTTATTGCACAATCCAAATTTTCTTCAAAACTTGCCATTTTCAGCGTGTAGCAACGAGTTAGCCTGTAGGTTTCTGCCGTTAGCTTTCTACGCTAGCTAGTTAGCGTTCGGCGGGAGCATTACAGCGACACACATGGGAGCGGAAGCCGCTCTGATTGACATGGTCGGAGCCAATGAACAGAGCGTGACAGAGCTTGCAAGCGGGGGAGCGGATATCCTGCTGCCACCGAAACAGCCGCTCGAATGGGAGAGCAGCTTTAGAGCAGGGGCGGGCTGATCCCTGTTGCCTGTTTTCACAGCGCCAGACTCTCTGACAGAAAGGAAGAGAGGCTGGCTAGCGAGACTACTAGCGCAGTAACTAGTTAGTTACTAACTTTCTGGTTAGCATTAGATGTGTCAGCTGCTGCTAGTCTCTGAGTTAGATGATAACAAGATGTTGATTTCATCTGTTACCTGACTCCTGTAACACTAGCGTTAGGTGGTTAGCCTAGGCATGCTAGGTGTTGTCTGACAGTATTAATTGGTGTGTTTTCATAACAGTAGGCTACCAGACCATCAGCTCAGTGGGACAGGAGGGGTGAGAGTTTGGGTGGAGCTGAGCTGTGTGACTGGTGGAAGAGAACCTCCTTAGTTGGGACATATGTTTGACAATGTTGTTGTAGTTCCTGTGGCTACTGTTAGTTATAATTGTTATACTGATCCCTTAACCTACTTGTTTGACTCGATAAAAAACATCTATATATTAATTGTGATTTATTATAGCCAGTAATTTTCACATGTCTCTGTTGGCATACCTACGTGGAACCTTATAACATCAGCCCAGAACACAATTCATGCATCATTAGGCCTACTGGATGTTTGGGAACTTGAGAGTGAAATGAGTGTGATGTACACACTGTCTGCCGTTTTTTACATGAAAACCCATGTGAAGCAACGGCAGGGTGGGGAAAAAGCGGACACTCTAGAAAGCCCGAAATAGCTAAAATAGGCCTAGAAAAAATTTCAGTCAAAAGATTTTATTTTGCTTTAACCCCTGTGCATGTTTTTAGTGGGCAGTTTTGTTATATGGAGGAAACCCCAGGTGAGCAAACTCCACAGAGAAAGTCCCCTTTTCACCAGATAACATCAACTGGGCATGAGGCACCGAAGCCATGGGAGAAACATGTCCCCAGTGCAACCCAGGCATGAATCGAATTCAGGACATACTTGCTGTGAGGCGACAGCCATACAACTGTGTCACCATTTCCCCAAAATGTGTTGCTGTTCCTGTCCAGTTTCAAACTGAGGAAGTTTGACACCTTAGGCGAACGTTAACTACGGGAACTGGCTATGGAAGCGCAACAACGCTGTCCAGCAATTCCCAAAAAGCAGGAAACAAACAAATCATTTTCCAGAGCTTTGGAGATTCCTTGGCTTCTTGTGAGGCACTTGGATGTGGTAAAGCCACGTCACACCTCTCATTCACATCAATGGCAATTTGTCCATTCAGCTGGGTGTACAAGGCTCTGTTTTTGAATGGACTCTCTACCTCCTCTGGTCAAGATCACAAATAATCCAGAGGAAGCTAAAGGCTATGGAGAATGCAGGCATCGATCCCGCTACCTCTCGCACGCTAAGCAAGCGCTCTACCATTTGAGCTAATTCCCCTCCACAGAGTGAGACTGGTTCTTGATCTGCCTCCAACACTCCTTCCGAAGATCATTTTCATCTCCTCCTCTCCTTGTTGCTTCCTCATGCGCACAACTCTCTTATACCTTTTTTACATCAAAAGTCCCACGATACATGTGCTTTTGTTACCCAGGAAAGCAGCAGGCGGTAGCAGCAGCAGCAGCATCGCCTTTCAAACTTTAGATCGCACTCAACCCACGTTTCTCCACCGCTGCGGGCTGTCTCTTCACCCTCCTTTTTCCCTTCTTCTCTCACAGCTGTCCAGACACAGCTGTCCACCAGCCAAAACAAAATGGAAACTCCCGAGTAAAAAAATTCAAACTAATGTCATTTAAACAAGTAAATAGCCTCACTGATGCACGTTGGAGGAGAAAAAAGTGTTTCAACAAACGAAGCAGCAAACATTGTATCAAAATACTCGTTTTGATGTTAAGATTACATAATAGTGAAGCTGTAAAGCATTACTCAAAATGTGAACGTTACAACGAGCGATTTATTTTGAAAGAGCTAAAGCGGACGACCTACTTACATTCTGGCTGACTTGACGCAGTCTATGTGCCCCTGCCTGGGCTCGTGAGCTTTGTGGGGTGTACTCGTGCATGACGAAAGACACTTTTCTCTCTGCATATTCCGAGCCTGTGGGAATCACTGAATCTCACTGACTCACGCTGGAAAAGGGGCGGCAACTCATGCAAAAGCACGTGTTGGACCGGACCACTGCCAAGATTTATATCGCCAGCCGGAGCAGCGTAAAAACCCACCTCACTTGCAGGGTCGCTCTATCGGCTAAACGGCCTAGCTTGGAAACTTTTAGACTGAAGAAAATGCCACTAGTTTGTGGATATTAGTGGGATTTTTGGCCAGTCTAAAAGGGGCTTTACTGTCTGAAAACCTAGTCCAACATTGCTTCTATTCCTTCCATCTATGAACAAACAAAATTGGATTAGTGTAATCACTTCATTTTGTGATCAGATAATACCACTCAACAAGTAATTTTCCTTTTTGTAACATACAATATTGAGAGCTGGGCCAAACAAATCACTTTTACTAGAAATTCAACCAATTTACCATAACTAAACATCCCTTCAACATACTTCTAAACTGTCTAAGTTGTCTTTCCTGGTGAACACAACCTCCTTTGTTTTTTAGTCATACTTCGCCTCCACTTTAAAAGGAACAAAGGCAAAACTTCGAAAGTAGCCTAATTCCACTATAACTGCAGACCTGGCAACCCTTCTGCTGCGGCAGTGTTGGTTACTTGTTTATTCAAAGTGTATTAATATTGATCGTGTCACATGTCCAAATTGCAGCAAATCCTACACTGCATGTCCTCGGGATCCCTCAGGACCAACGGTTGTCAAGATATGTGAAGACACATAAAGACAGAGATTCCCGGGAATTAGTAGAGAGATACTGTGACCTCTGCTGAAATGCATTTTTGAGTCAAGATTCAGATTTTAAAAAAAATGCTGAGGTTGGTCCAGGTGTGAAGCCTCGTTGGCGCAGTAGGCAGCGCGTCAGTCTCATAATCTGAAGGTCGTGAGTTCGAGCCTCACACGGGGCAGCTGTTTTGGACGGCACGGTGGCTCAGGGTTCACAACTGTTGCCTCACAGAAAGAAGGTCTCGAAAAGTCTTTAGATCGTAACTGGAACATGTATAGAGCAGCAGAGGTTCTCTTCCCCATGAACCACCTTGAGACACAAATCTCTCTGAAATAGCAGCATGGAGGGGAAGGAGGGAGGAGGCAAATTCGAATTCAAGACTCTGGCACTCGCCTACATGGCAGTAAAACAGACTGCCCCTACAGGCCAGTACACCAGACCACCCCTCTTTATGTGCAATCTATAGTCAGGTTCCAAACCTCACCTCGCTCCCTTCGCTCCTCCACCCTTGCCGGTCGCCTCGCCTCTCCTTCCCTACGTGGACTTAGAAGTCGCTAATCCCTGTCGCGACTCTTCTCATCCCTGGTGCCACAATGGTGGAATGAGCTCCCCTCTTCTGTCGAAACGGCCCAATCACTGCCCAGCTTTGGACAGAAGCGCCATAATGTACTGTAATGTCACGGGATTGATTGCTGCATTCTCCTGAAGCTTGTGCATCTCCTCGTTAGTATAGTGGATGAGTATCCCCGCCTGTCACGCGGGAGACCGGGGTTCGATTCCCCGACGGGGAGGACTATACTATTGTATGCGATGGTAGTGCTGTGCCCTCATAACCATCTGTGTTGCTGTTGGCACAAGCGTTTAATTCTCCCTAGTCTCATTGACGTCAGCAAGCTTCCAGCGATGGAGGGTCTGAATCACAAGTCTCTTTTTCGGCGCTCCGTCCAGATGCTGGACGCAAACTCTTGTTGGCTGGGCTGTGACGGAAGTGACATCATACAGCGCATCATACAGCGTGCCTCCATATTACATTCTGACAAGGAAACATGTACAGCTAGCCAGCCTCTCTTCCTTTCTGTCAGAGAGTCTGGCGTCGCAGGTTTCCATTGTGGGATTGCGAAAAAAATGCTCTGTTTGGGTTAACCAATCAGCCTCGTCTTGGGCGGTGCTTAGTGTTAGTGCACTTGGAAAATAGTTTCGGGGTGGAACTTGTGCCGAGCAGGCCTTCTTTATTGCACAATCCAAATTTTCTTCAAAACTTGCCATTTTCAGCGTGTAGCAACGAGTTAGCCTGTAGGTTTCTGCCGTTAGCTTTCTACGCTAGCTAGTTAGCGTTCGGCGGGAGCATTACAGCGACACACATGGGAGCGGAAGCCGCTCTGATTGACATGGTCGGAGCCAATGAACAGAGCGTGACAGAGCTTGCAAGCGGGGGAGCGGATATCCTGCTGCCACCGAAACAGCCGCTCGAATGGGAGAGCAGCTTTAGAGCAGGGGCGGGCTGATCCCTGTTGCCTGTTTTCACAGCGCCAGACTCTCTGACAGAAAGGAAGAGAGGCTGGCTAGCGAGACTACTAGCGCAGTAACTAGTTAGTTACTAACTTTCTGGTTAGCATTAGATGTGTCAGCTGCTGCTAGTCTCTGAGTTAGATGATAACAAGATGTTGATTTCATCTGTTACCTGACTCCTGTAACACTAGCGTTAGGTGGTTAGCCTAGGCATGCTAGGTGTTGTCTGACAGTATTAATTGGTGTGTTTTCATAACAGTAGGCTACCAGACCATCAGCTCAGTGGGACAGGAGGGGTGAGAGTTTGGGTGGAGCTGAGCTGTGTGACTGGTGGAAGAGAACCTCCTTAGTTGGGACATATGTTTGACAATGTTGTTGTAGTTCCTGTGGCTACTGTTAGTTATAATTGTTATACTGATCCCTTAACCTACTTGTTTGACTCGATAAAAAACATCTATATATTAATTGTGATTTATTATAGCCAGTAATTTTCACATGTCTCTGTTGGCATACCTACGTGGAACCTTATAACATCAGCCCAGAACACAATTCATGCATCATTAGGCCTACTGGATGTTTGGGAACTTGAGAGTGAAATGAGTGTGATGTACACACTGTCTGCCGTTTTTTACATGAAAACCCATGTGAAGCAACGGCAGGGTGGGGAAAAAGCGGACACTCTAGAAAGCCCGAAATAGCTAAAATAGGCCTAGAAAAAATTTCAGTCAAAAGATTTTATTTTGCTTTAACCCCTGTGCATGTTTTTAGTGGGCAGTTTTGTTATATGGAGGAAACCCCAGGTGAGCAAACTCCACAGAGAAAGTCCCCTTTTCACCAGATAACATCAACTGGGCATGAGGCACCGAAGCCATGGGAGAAACATGTCCCCAGTGCAACCCAGGCATGAATCGAATTCAGGACATACTTGCTGTGAGGCGACAGCCATACAACTGTGTCACCATTTCCCCAAAATGTGTTGCTGTTCCTGTCCAGTTTCAAACTGAGGAAGTTTGACACCTTAGGCGAACGTTAACTACAGGAACTGGCTATGGAAGCGCAACAACGCTGTCCAGCAATTCCCAAAAAGCAGGAAACAAACAAATCATTTTCCAGAGCTTTGGAGATTCCTTGGCTTCTTGTGAGGCACTTGGATGTGGTAAAGCCACGTCACACCTCTCATTCACATCAATGGCAATTTGTCCATTCAGCTGGGTGTACAAGGCTCTGTTTTTGAATGGACTCTCTACCTCCTCTCGTCAAGATCACAAATAATCCAGAGGAAGCTAAAGGCTATGGAGAATGCAGGCATCGATCCCGCTACCTCTCGCACGCTAAGCAAGCGCTCTACCATTTGAGCTAATTCCCCTCCACAGAGTGAGACTGGTTCTTGATCTGCCTCCAACACTCCTTCCGAAGATCATTTTCATCTCCTCCTCTCCTTGTTGCTTCCTCATGCGCACAACTCTCTTATACCTTTTTTACATCAAAAGTCCCACGATACATGTGCTTTTGTTACCCAGGAAAGCAGCAGGCGGTAGCAGCAGCAGCAGCATCGCCTTTCAAACTTTAGATCGCACTCAACCCACGTTTCTCCACCGCTGCGGGCTGTCTCTTCACCCTCCTTTTTCCCTTCTTCTCTCACAGCTGTCCAGACACAGCTGTCCACCAGCCAAAACAAAATGGAAACTCCCGAGTAAAAAAATTCAAACTAATGTCATTTAAACAAGTAAATAGCCTCACTGATGCACGTTGGAGGAGAAAAAAGTGTTTCAACAAACGAAGCAGCAAACATTGTATCAAAATACTCGTTTTGATGTTAAGATTACATAATAGTGAAGCTGTAAAGCATTACTCAAAATGTGAACGTTACAACGAGCGATTTATTTTGAAAGAGCTAAAGCGGACGACCTACTTACATTCTGGCTGACTTGACGCAGTCTATGTGCCCCTGCCTGGGCTCGTGAGCTTTGTGGGGTGTACTCGTGCATGACGAAAGACACTTTTCTCTCTGCATATTCCGAGCCTGTGGGAATCACTGAATCTCACTGACTCACGCTGGAAAAGGGGCGGCAACTCATGCAAAAGCACGTGTTGGACCGGACCACTGCCAAGATTTATATCGCCAGCCGGAGCAGCGTAAAAACCCACCTCACTTGCAGGGTCGCTCTATCGGCTAAACGGCCTAGCTTGGAAACTTTTAGACTGAAGAAAATGCCACTAGTTTGTGGATATTAGTGGGATTTTTGGCCAGTCTAAAAGGGGCTTTACTGTCTGAAAACCTAGTCCAACATTGCTTCTATTCCTTCCATCTATGAACAAACAAAATTGGATTAGTGTAATCACTTCATTTTGTGATCAGATAATACCACTCAACAAGTAATTTTCCTTTTTGTAACATACAATATTGAGAGCTGGGCCAAACAAATCACTTTTACTAGAAATTCAACCAATTTACCATAACTAAACATCCCTTCAACATACTTCTAAACTGTCTAAGTTGTCTTTCCTGGTGAACACAACCTCCTTTGTTTTTTAGTCATACTTCGCCTCCACTTTAAAAGGAACAAAGGCAAAACTTCGAAAGTAGCCTAATTCCACTATAACTGCAGACCTGGCAACCCTTCTGCTGCGGCAGTGTTGGTTACTTGTTTATTCAAAGTGTATTAATATTGATCGTGTCACATGTCCAAATTGCAGCAAATCCTACACTGCATGTCCTCGGGATCCCTCAGGACCAACGGTTGTCAAGATATGTGAAGACACATAAAGACAGAGATTCCCGGGAATTAGTAGAGAGATACTGTGACCTCTGCTGAAATGCATTTTTGAGTCAAGATTCAGATTTTTAAAAAAATGCTGAGGTTGGTCCAGGTGTGAAGCCTCGTTGGCGCAGTAGGCAGCGCGTCAGTCTCATAATCTGAAGGTCGTGAGTTCGAGCCTCACACGGGGCAGCTGTTTTGGACGGCACGGTGGCTCAGGGTTCACAACTGTTGCCTCACAGAAAGAAGGTCTCGAAAAGTCTTTAGATCGTAACTGGAACATGTATAGAGCAGCAGAGGTTCTCTTCCCCATGAACCACCTTGAGACACAAATCTCTCTGAAATAGCAGCATGGAGGGGAAGGAGGGAGGAGGCAAATTCGAATTCAAGACTCTGGCACTCGCCTACATGGCAGTAAAACAGACTGCCCCTACAGGCCAGTACACCAGACCACCCCTCTTTATGTGCAATCTATAGTCAGGTTCCAAACCTCACCTCGCTCCCTTCGCTCCTCCACCCTTGCCGGTCGCCTCGCCTCTCCTTCCCTACGTGGACTTAGAAGTCGCTAATCCCTGTCGCGACTCTTCTCATCCCTGGTGCCACAATGGTGGAATGAGCTCCCCTCTTCTGTCGAAACGGCCCAATCACTGCCCAGCTTTGGACAGAAGCGCCATAATGTACTGTAATGTCACGGGATTGATTGCTGCATTCTCCTGAAGCTTGTGCATCTCCTCGTTAGTATAGTGGATGAGTATCCCCGCCTGTCACGCGGGAGACCGGGGTTCGATTCCCCGACGGGGAGGACTATACTATTGTATGCGATGGTAGTGCTGTGCCCTCATAACCATCTGTGTTGCTGTTGGCACAAGCGTTTAATTCTCCCTAGTCTCATTGACGTCAGCAAGCTTCCAGCGATGGAGGGTCTGAATCACAAGTCTCTTTTTCGGCGCTCCGTCCAGATGCTGGACGCAAACTCTTGTTGGCTGGGCTGTGACGGAAGTGACATCATACAGCGCATCATACAGCGTGCCTCCATATTACATTCTGACAAGGAAACATGTACAGCTAGCCAGCCTCTCTTCCTTTCTGTCAGAGAGTCTGGCGTCGCAGGTTTCCATTGTGGGATTACGAAAAAAATGCTCTGTT
Source organism: Poromitra crassiceps (assembly GCF_964638095.1). Lineage (NCBI taxonomy): Eukaryota > Metazoa > Chordata > Actinopteri > Beryciformes > Melamphaidae > Poromitra > Poromitra crassiceps. Next base: position 47,782,146 of record NC_139631.1, on the reverse strand, counting down.
TGGGTTAACCAATCAGCCTCGTCTTGGGCGGTGCTTAGTGTTAGTGCCCTTGGAAAATAGTTTCGGGGTGGAACTTGTGCCGAGCAGGCCTTCTTTATTGCACAATCCAAATTTTCTTCAAAACTTGCCATTTTCAGCGTGTAGCAACGAGTTAGCCTGTAGGTTTCTGCCGTTAGCTTTCTACGCTAGCTAGTTAGCGTTCGGCGGGAGCATTACAGCGACACACATGGGAGCGGAAGCCGCTCTGATTGACATGGTCGGAGCCAATGAACAGAGCGTGACAGAGCTTGCAAGCGGGGGAGCGGATATCCTGCTGCCACCGAAACAGCCGCTCGAATGGGAGAGCAGCTTTAGAGCAGGGGCGGGCTGATCCCTGTTGCCTGTTTTCACAGCGCCAGACTCTCTGACAGAAAGGAAGAGAGGCTGGCTAGCGAGACTACTAGCGCAGTAACTAGTTAGTTACTAACTTTCTGGTTAGCATTAGATGTGTCAGCTGCTGCTAGTCTCTGAGTTAGATGATAACAAGATGTTGATTTCATCTGTTACCTGACTCCTGTAACACTAGCGTTAGGTGGTTAGCCTAGGCATGCTAGGTGTTGTCTGACAGTATTAATTGGTGTGTTTTCATAACAGTAGGCTACCAGACCATCAGCTCAGTGGGACAGGAGGGGTGAGAGTTTGGGTGGAGCTGAGCTGTGTGACTGGTGGAAGAGAACCTCCTTAGTTGGGACATATGTTTGACAATGTTGTTGTAGTTCCTGTGGCTACTGTTAGTTATAATTGTTATACTGATCCCTTAACCTACTTGTTTGACTCGATAAAAAACATCTATATATTAATTGTGATTTATTATAGCCAGTAATTTTCACATGTCTCTGTTGGCATACCTACGTGGAACCTTATAACATCAGCCCAGAACACAATTCATGCATCATTAGGCCTACTGGATGTTTGGGAACTTGAGAGTGAAATGAGTGTGATGTACACACTGTCTGCCGTTTTTTACATGAAAACCCATGTGAAGCAACGGCAGGGTGGGGAAAAAGCGGACACTCTAGAAAGCCCGAAATAGCTAAAATAGGCCTAGAAAAAATTTCAGTCAAAAGATTTTATTTTGCTTTAACCCCTGTGCATGTTTTTAGTGGGCAGTTTTGTTATATGGAGGAAACCCCAGGTGAGCAAACTCCACAGAGAAAGTCCCCTTTTCACCAGATAACATCAACTGGGCATGAGGCACCGAAGCCATGGGAGAAACATGTCCCCAGTGCAACCCAGGCATGAATCGAATTCAGGACATACTTGCTGTGAGGCGACAGCCATACAACTGTGTCACCATTTCCCCAAAATGTGTTGCTGTTCCTGTCCAGTTTCAAACTGAGGAAGTTTGACACCTTAGGCGAACGTTAACTACGGGAACTGGCTATGGAAGCGCAACAACGCTGTCCAGCAATTCCCAAAAAGCAGGAAACAAACAAATCATTTTCCAGAGCTTTGGAGATTCCTTGGCTTCTTGTGAGGCACTTGGATGTGGTAAAGCCACGTCACACCTCTCATTCACATCAATGGCAATTTGTCCATTCAGCTGGGTGTACAAGGCTCTGTTTTTGAATGGACTCTCTACCTCCTCTGGTCAAGATCACAAATAATCCAGAGGAAGCTAAAGGCTATGGAGAATGCAGGCATCGATCCCGCTACCTCTCGCACGCTAAGCAAGCGCTCTACCATTTGAGCTAATTCCCCTCCACAGAGTGAGACTGGTTCTTGATCTGCCTCCAACACTCCTTCCGAAGATCATTTTCATCTCCTCCTCTCCTTGTTGCTTCCTCATGCGCACAACTCTCTTATACCTTTTTTACATCAAAAGTCCCACGATAATTGTGCTTTTGTTACCCAGGAAAGCAGCAGGCGGTAGCAGCAGCAGCAGCATCGCCTTTCAAACTTTAGATCGCACTCAACCCACGTTTCTCCACCGCTGCGGGCTGTCTCTTCACCCTCCTTTTTCCCTTCTTCTCTCACAGCTGTCCAGACACAGCTGTCCACCAGCCAAAACAAAATGGAAACTCCCGAGTAAAAAAATTCAAACTAATGTCATTTAAACAAGTAAATAGCCTCACTGATGCACGTTGGAGGAGAAAAAAGTGTTTCAACAAACGAAGCAGCAAACATTGTATCAAAATACTCGTTTTGATGTTAAGATTACATAATAGTGAAGCTGTAAAGCATTACTCAAAATGTGAACGTTACAACGAGCGATTTATTTTGAAAGAGCTAAAGCGGACGACCTACTTACATTCTGGCTGACTTGACGCAGTCTATGTGCCCCTGCCTGGGCTCGTGAGCTTTGTGGGGTGTACTCGTGCATGACGAAAGACACTTTTCTCTCTGCATATTCCGAGCCTGTGGGAATCACTGAATCTTACTGACTCACGCTGGAAAAGGGGCGGCAACTCATGCAAAAGCACGTGTTGGACCGGACCACTGCCAAGATTTATATCGCCAGCCGGAGCAGCGTAAAAACCCACCTCACTTGCAGGGTCGCTCTATCGGCTAAACGGCCTAGCTTGGAAACTTTTAGACTGAAGAAAATGCCACTAGTTTGTGGATATTAGTGGGATTTTTGGCCAGTCTAAAAGGGGCTTTACTGTCTGAAAACCTAGTCCAACATTGCTTCTATTCCTTCCATCTATGAACAAACAAAATTGGATTAGTGTAATCACTTCATTTTGTGATCAGATAATACCACTCAACAAGTAATTTTCCTTTTTGTAACATACAATATTGAGAGCTGGGCCAAACAAATCACTTTTACTAGAAATTCAACCAATTTACCATAACTAAACATCCCTTCAACATACTTCTAAACTGTCTAAGTTGTCTTTCCTGGTGAACACAACCTCCTTTGTTTTTTAGTCATACTTCGCCTCCACTTTAAAAGGAACAAAGGCAAAACTTCGAAAGTAGCCTAATTCCACTATAACTGCAGACCTGGCAACCCTTCTGCTGCGGCAGTGTTGGTTACTTGTTTATTCAAAGTGTATTAATATTGATCGTGTCACATGTCCAAATTGCAGCAAATCCTACACTGCATGTCCTCGGGATCCCTCAGGACCAACGGTTGTCAAGATATGTGAAGACACATAAAGACAGAGATTCCCGGGAATTAGTAGAGAGATACTGTGACCTCTGCTGAAATGCATTTTTGAGTCAAGATTCAGATTTTAAAAAAAATGCTGAGGTTGGTCCAGGTGTGAAGCCTCGTTGGCGCAGTAGGCAGCGCGTCAGTCTCATAATCTGAAGGTCGTGAGTTCGAGCCTCACACGGGGCAGCTGTTTTGGACGGCACGGTGGCTCAGGGTTCACAACTGTTGCCTCACAGAAAGAAGGTCTCGAAAAGTCTTTAGATCGTAACTGGAACATGTATAGAGCAGCAGAGGTTCTCTTCCCCATGAACCACCTTGAGACACAAATCTCTCTGAAATAGCAGCATGGAGGGGAAGGAGGGAGGAGGCAAATTCGAATTCAAGACTCTGGCACTCGCCTACATGGCAGTAAAACAGACTGCCCCTACAGGCCAGTACACCAGACCACCCCTCTTTATGTGCAATCTATAGTCAGGTTCCAAACCTCACCTCGCTCCCTTCGCTCCTCCACCCTTGCCGGTCGCCTCGCCTCTCCTTCCCTACGTGGACTTAGAAGTCGCTAATCCCTGTCGCGACTCTTCTCATCCCTGGTGCCACAATGGTGGAATGAGCTCCCCTCTTCTGTCGAAACGGCCCAATCACTGCCCAGCTTTGGACAGAAGCGCCATAATGTACTGTAATGTCACGGGATTGATTGCTGCATTCTCCTGAAGCTTGTGCATCTCCTTGTTAGTATAGTGGATGAGTATCCCCGCCTGTCACGCGGGAGACCGGGGTTCGATTCCCCGACGGGGAGGACTATACTATTGTATGCGATGGTAGTGCTGTGCCCTCATAACCATCTGTGTTGCTGTTGGCACACGCGTTTAATTCTCCCTAGTCTCATTGACGTCAGCAAGCTTCCAGCGATGGAGGGTCTGAATCACAAGTCTCTTTTTCGGCGCTCCGTCCAGATGCTGGACGCAAACTCTTGTTGGCTGGGCTGTGACGGAAGTGACATCATACAGCGCATCATACAGCGTGCCTCCATATTACATTCTGACAAGGAAACATGTACAGCTAGCCAGCCTCTCTTCCTTTCTGTCAGAGAGTCTGGCGTCGCAGGTTTCCATTGTGGGATTGCGAAAAAAATGCTCTGTTTGGGTTAACCAATCAGCCTCGTCTTGGGCGGTGCTTAGTGTTAGTGCCCTTGGAAAATAGTTTCGGGGTGGAACTTGTGCCGAGCAGGCCTTCTTTATTGCACAATCCAAATTTTCTTCAAAACTTGCCATTTTCAGCGTGTAGCAACGAGTTAGCCTGTAGGTTTCTGCCGTTAGCTTTCTACGCTAGCTAGTTAGCGTTCGGCGGGAGCATTACAGCGACACACATGGGAGCGGAAGCCGCTCTGATTGACATGGTCGGAGCCAATGAACAGAGCGTGACAGAGCTTGCAAGCGGGGGAGCGGATATCCTGCTGCCACCGAAACAGCCGCTCGAATGGGAGAGCAGCTTTAGAGCAGGGGCGGGCTGATCCCTGTTGCCTGTTTTCACAGCGCCAGACTCTCTGACAGAAAGGAAGAGAGGCTGGCTAGCGAGACTACTAGCGCAGTAACTAGTTAGTTACTAACTTTCTGGTTAGCATTAGATGTGTCAGCTGCTGCTAGTCTCTGAGTTAGATGATAACAAGATGTTGATTTCATCTGTTACCTGACTCCTGTAACACTAGCGTTAGGTGGTTAGCCTAGGCATGCTAGGTGTTGTCTGACAGTATTAATTGGTGTGTTTTCATAACAGTAGGCTACCAGACCATCAGCTCAGTGGGACAGGAGGGGTGAGAGTTTGGGTGGAGCTGAGCTGTGTGACTGGTGGAAGAGAACCTCCTTAGTTGGGACATATGTTTGACAATGTTGTTGTAGTTCCTGTGGCTACTGTTAGTTATAATTGTTATACTGATCCCTTAACCTACTTGTTTGACTCGATAAAAAACATCTATATATTAATTGTGATTTATTATAGCCAGTAATTTTCACATGTCTCTGTTGGCATACCTACGTGGAACCTTATAACATCAGCCCAGAACACAATTCATGCATCATTAGGCCTACTGGATGTTTGGGAACTTGAGAGTGAAATGAGTGTGATGTACACACTGTCTGCCGTTTTTTACATGAAAACCCATGTGAAGCAACGGCAGGGTGGGGAAAAAGCGGACACTCTAGAAAGCCCGAAATAGCTAAAATAGGCCTAGAAAAAATTTCAGTCAAAAGATTTTATTTTGCTTTAACCCCTGTGCATGTTTTTAGTGGGCAGTTTTGTTATATGGAGGAAACCCCAGGTGAGCAAACTCCACAGAGAAAGTCCCCTTTTCACCAGATAACATCAACTGGGCATGAGGCACCGAAGCCATGGGAGAAACATGTCCCCAGTGCAACCCAGGCATGAATCGAATTCAGGACATACTTGCTGTGAGGCGACAGCCATACAACTGTGTCACCATTTCCCCAAAATGTGTTGCTGTTCCTGTCCAGTTTCAAACTGAGGAAGTTTGACACCTTAGGCGAACGTTAACTACGGGAACTGGCTATGGAAGCGCAACAACGCTGTCCAGCAATTCCCAAAAAGCAGGAAACAAACAAATCATTTTCCAGAGCTTTGGAGATTCCTTGGCTTCTTGTGAGGCACTTGGATGTGGTAAAGCCACGTCACACCTCTCATTCACATCAATGGCAATTTGTCCATTCAGCTGGGTGTACAAGGCTCTGTTTTTGAATGGACTCTCTACCTCCTCTGGTCAAGATCACAAATAATCCAGAGGAAGCTAAAGGCTATGGAGAATGCAGGCATCGATCCCGCTACCTCTCGCACGCTAAGCAAGCGCTCTACCATTTGAGCTAATTCCCCTCCACAGAGTGAGACTGGTTCTTGATCTGCCTCCAACACTCCTTCCGAAGATCATTTTCATCTCCTCCTCTCCTTGTTGCTTCCTCATGCGCACAACTCTCTTATACCTTTTTTACATCAAAAGTCCCACGATACATGTGCTTTTGTTACCCAGGAAAGCAGCAGGCGGTAGCAGCAGCAGCAGCATCGCCTTTCAAACTTTAGATCGCACTCAACCCACGTTTCTCCACCGCTGCGGGCTGTCTCTTCACCCTCCTTTTTCCCTTCTTCTCTCACAGCTGTCCAGACACAGCTGTCCACCAGCCAAAACAAAATGGAAACTCCCGAGTAAAAAAATTCAAACTAATGTCATTTAAACAAGTAAATAGCCTCACTGATGCACGTTGGAGGAGAAAAAAGTGTTTCAACAAACGAAGCAGCAAACATTGTATCAAAATACTCGTTTTGATGTTAAGATTACATAATAGTGAAGCTGTAAAGCATTACTCAAAATGTGAACGTTACAACGAGCGATTTATTTTGAAAGAGCTAAAGCGGACGACCTACTTACATTCTGGCTGACTTGACGCAGTCTATGTGCCCCTGCCTGGGCTCGTGAGCTTTGTGGGGTGTACTCGTGCATGACGAAAGACACTTTTCTCTCTGCATATTCCGAGCCTGTGGGAATCACTGAATCTCACTGACTCACGCTGGAAAAGGGGCGGCAACTCATGCAAAAGCACGTGTTGGACCGGACCACTGCCAAGATTTATATCGCCAGCCGGAGCAGCGTAAAAACCCACCTCACTTGCAGGGTCGCTCTATCGGCTAAACGGCCTAGCTTGGAAACTTTTAGACTGAAGAAAATGCCACTAGTTTGTGGATATTAGTGGGATTTTTGGCCAGTCTAAAAGGGGCTTTACTGTCTGAAAACCTAGTCCAACATTGCTTCTATTCCTTCCATCTATGAACAAACAAAATTGGATTAGTGTAATCACTTCATTTTGTGATCAGATAATACCACTCAACAAGTAATTTTCCTTTTTGTAACATACAATATTGAGAGCTGGGCCAAACAAATCACTTTTACTAGAAATTCAACCAATTTACCATAACTAAACATCCCTTCAACATACTTCTAAACTGTCTAAGTTGTCTTTCCTGGTGAACACAACCTCCTTTGTTTTTTAGTCATACTTCGCCTCCACTTTAAAAGGAACAAAGGCAAAACTTCGAAAGTAGCCTAATTCCACTATAACTGCAGACCTGGCAACCCTTCTGCTGCGGCAGTGTTGGTTACTTGTTTATTCAAAGTGTATTAATATTGATCGTGTCACATGTCCAAATTGCAGCAAATCCTACACTGCATGTCCTCGGGATCCCTCAGGACCAACGGTTGTCAAGATATGTGAAGACACATAAAGACAGAGATTCCCGGGAATTAGTAGAGAGATACTGTGACCTCTGCTGAAATGCATTTTTGAGTCAAGATTCAGATTTAAAAAAAAATGCTGAGGTTGGTCCAGGTGTGAAGCCTCGTTGGCGCAGTAGGCAGCGCGTCAGTCTCATAATCTGAAGGTCGTGAGTTCGAGCCTCACACGGGGCAGCTGTTTTGGACGGCACGGTGGCTCAGGGTTCACAACTGTTGCCTCACAGAAAGAAGGTCTCGAAAAGTCTTTAGATCGTAACTGGAACATGTATAGAGCAGCAGAGGTTCTCTTCCCCATGAACCACCTTGAGACACAAATCTCTCTGAAATAGCAGCATGGAGGGGAAGGAGGGAGGAGGCAAATTCGAATTCAAGACTCTGGCACTCGCCTACATGGCAGTAAAACAGACTGCCCCTACAGGCCAGTACACCAGACCACCCCTCTTTATGTGCAATCTATAGTCAGGTTCCAAACCTCACCTCGCTCCCTTCGCTCCTCCACCCTTGCCGGTCGCCTCGCCTCTCCTTCCCTACGTGGACTTAGAAGTCGCTAATCCCTGTCGCGACTCTTCTCATCCCTGGTGCCACAATGGTGGAATGAGCTCCCCTCTTCTGTCGAAACGGCCCAATCACTGCCCAGCTTTGGACAGAAGCGCCATAATGTACTGTAATGTCACGGGATTGATTGCTGCATTCTCCTGAAGCTTGTGCATCTCCTCGTTAGTATAGTGGATGAGTATCCCCGCCTGTCACGCGGGAGACCGGGGTTCGATTCCCCGACGGGGAGGACTATACTATTGTATGCGATGGTAGTGCTGTGCCCTCATAACCATCTGTGTTGCTGTTGGCACAAGCGTTTAATTCTCCCTAGTCTCATTGACGTCAGCAAGCTTCCAGCGATGGAGGGTCTGAATCACAAGTCTCTTTTTCGGCGCTCCGTCCAGATGCTGGACGCAAACTCTTGTTGGCTGGGCTGTGACGGAAGTGACATCATACAGCGCATCATACAGCGTGCCTCCATATTACATTCTGACAAGGAAACATGTACAGCTAGCCAGCCTCTCTTCCTTTCTGTCAGAGAGTCTGGCGTCGCAGGTTTCCATTGTGGGATTGCGAAAAAAATGCTCTGTTTGGGTTAACCAATCAGCCTCGTCTTGGGCGGTGCTTAGTGTTAGTGCCCTTGGAAAATAGTTTCGGGGTGGAACTTGTGCCGAGCAGGCCTTCTTTATTGCACAATCCAAATTTTCTTCAAAACTTGCCATTTTCAGCGTGTAGCAACGAGTTAGCCTGTAGGTTTCTGCCGTTAGCTTTCTACGCTAGCTAGTTAGCGTTCGGCGGGAGCATTACAGCGACACACATGGGAGCGGAAGCCGCTCTGATTGACATGGTCGGAGCCAATGAACAGAGCGTGACAGAGCTTGCAAGCGGGGGAGCGGATATCCTGCTGCCACCGAAACAGCCGCTCGAATGGGAGAGCAGCTTTAGAGCAGGGGCGGGCTGATCCCTGTTGCCTGTTTTCACAGCGCCAGACTCTCTGACAGAAAGGAAGAGAGGCTGGCTAGCGAGACTACTAGCGCAGTAACTAGTTAGTTACTAACTTTCTGGTTAGCATTAGATGTGTCAGCTGCTGCTAGTCTCTGAGTTAGATGATAACAAGATGTTGATTTCATCTGTTACCTGACTCCTGTAACACTAGCGTTAGGTGGTTAGCCTAGGCATGCTAGGTGTTGTCTGACAGTATTAATTGGTGTGTTTTCATAACAGTAGGCTACCAGACCATCAGCTCAGTGGGACAGGAGGGGTGAGAGTTTGGGTGGAGCTGAGCTGTGTGACTGGTGGAAGAGAACCTCCTTAGTTGGGACATATGTTTGACAATGTTGTTGTAGTTCCTGTGGCTACTGTTAGTTATAATTGTTATACTGATCCCTTAACCTACTTGTTTGACTCGATAAAAAACATCTATATATTAATTGTGATTTATTATAGCCAGTAATTTTCACATGTCTCTGTTGGCATACCTACGTGGAACCTTATAACATCAGCCCAGAACACAATTCATGCATCATTAGGCCTACTGGATGTTTGGGAACTTGAGAGTGAAATGAGTGTGATGTACACACTGTCTGCCGTTTTTTACATGAAAACCCATGTGAAGCAACGGCAGGGTGGGGAAAAAGCGGACACTCTAGAAAGCCCGAAATAGCTAAAATAGGCCTAGAAAAAATTTCAGTCAAAAGATTTTATTTTGCTTTAACCCCTGTGCATGTTTTTAGTGGGCAGTTTTGTTATATGGAGGAAACCCCAGGTGAGCAAACTCCACAGAGAAAGTCCCCTTTTCACCAGATAACATCAACTGGGCATGAGGCACCGAAGCCATGGGAGAAACATGTCCCCAGTGCAACCCAGGCATGAATCGAATTCAGGACATACTTGCTGTGAGGCGACAGCCATACAACTGTGTCACCATTTCCCCAAAATGTGTTGCTGTTCCTGTCCAGTTTCAAACTGAGGAAGTTTGACACCTTAGGCGAACGTTAACTACGGGAACTGGCTATGGAAGCGCAACAACGCTGTCCAGCAATTCCCAAAAAGCAGGAAACAAACAAATCATTTTCCAGAGCTTTGGAGATTCCTTGGCTTCTTGTGAGGCACTTGGATGTGGTAAAGCCACGTCACACCTCTCATTCACATCAATGGCAATTTGTCCATTCAGCTGGGTGTACAAGGCTCTGTTTTTGAATGGACTCTCTACCTCCTCTGGTCAAGATCACAAATAATCCAGAGGAAGCTAAAGGCTATGGAGAATGCAGGCATCGATCCCGCTACCTCTCGCACGCTAAGCAAGCGCTCTACCATTTGAGCTAATTCCCCTCCACAGAGTGAGACTGGTTCTTGATCTGCCTCCAACACTCCTTCCGAAGATCATTTTCATCTCCTCCTCTCCTTGTTGCTTCCTCATGCGCACAACTCTCTTATACCTTTTTTACATCAAAAGTCCCACGATACATGTGCTTTTGTTACCCAGGAAAGCAGCAGGCGGTAGCAGCAGCAGCAGCATCGCCTTTCAAACTTTAGATCGCACTCAACCCACGTTTCTCCACCGCTGCGGGCTGTCTCTTCACCCTCCTTTTTCCCTTCTTCTCTCACAGCTGTCCAGACACAGCTGTCCACCAGCCAAAACAAAATGGAAACTCCCGAGTAAAAAAATTCAAACTAATGTCATTTAAACAAGTAAATAGCCTCACTGATGCACGTTGGAGGAGAAAAAAGTGTTTCAACAAACGAAGCAGCAAACATTGTATCAAAATACTCGTTTTGATGTTAAGATTACATAATAGTGAAGCTGTAAAGCATTACTCAAAATGTGAACGTTACAACGAGCGATTTATTTTGAAAGAGCTAAAGCGGACGACCTACTTACATTCTGGCTGACTTGACGCAGTCTATGTGCCCCTGCCTGGGCTCGTGAGCTTTGTGGGGTGTACTCGTGCATGACGAAAGACACTTTTCTCTCTGCATATTCCGAGCCTGTGGGAATCACTGAATCTCACTGACTCACGCTGGAAAAGGGGCGGCAACTCATGCAAAAGCACGTGTTGGACCGGACCACTGCCAAGATTTATATCGCCAGCCGGAGCAGCGTAAAAACCCACCTCACTTGCAGGGTCGCTCTATCGGCTAAACGGCCTAGCTTGGAAACTTTTAGACTGAAGAAAATGCCACTAGTTTGTGGATATTAGTGGGATTTTTGGCCAGTCTAAAAGGGGCTTTACTGTCTGAAAACCTAGTCCAACATTGCTTCTATTCCTTCCATCTATGAACAAACAAAATTGGATTAGTGTAATCACTTCATTTTGTGATCAGATAATACCACTCAACAAGTAATTTTCCTTTTTGTAACATACAATATTGAGAGCTGGGCCAAACAAATCACTTTTACTAGAAATTCAACCAATTTACCATAACTAAACATCCCTTCAACATACTTCTAAACTGTCTAAGTTGTCTTTCCTGGTGAACACAACCTCCTTTGTTTTTTAGTCATACTTCGCCTCCACTTTAAAAGGAACAAAGGCAAAACTTCGAAAGTAGCCTAATTCCACTATAACTGCAGACCTGGCAACCCTTCTGCTGCGGCAGTGTTGGTTACTTGTTTATTCAAAGTGTATTAATATTGATCGTGTCACATGTCCAAATTGCAGCAAATCCTACACTGCATGTCCTCGGGATCCCTCAGGACCAACGGTTGTCAAGATATGTGAAGACACATAAAGACAGAGATTCCCGGGAATTAGTAGAGAGATACTGTGACCTCTGCTGAAATGCATTTTTGAGTCAAGATTCAGATTTAAAAAAAAATGCTGAGGTTGGTCCAGGTGTGAAGCCTCGTTGGCGCAGTAGGCAGCGCGTCAGTCTCATAATCTGAAGGTCGTGAGTTCGAGCCTCACACGGGGCAGCTGTTTTGGACGGCACGGTGGCTCAGGGTTCACAACTGTTGCCTCACAGAAAGAAGGTCTCGAAAAGTCTTTAGATCGTAACTGGAACATGTATAGAGCAGCAGAGGTTCTCTTCCCCATGAACCACCTTGAGACACAAATCTCTCTGAAATAGCAGCATGGAGGGGAAGGAGGGAGGAGGCAAATTCGAATTCAAGACTCTGGCACTCGCCTACATGGCAGTAAAACAGACTGCCCCTACAGGCCAGTACACCAGACCACCCCTCTTTATGTGCAATCTATAGTCAGGTTCCAAACCTCACCTCGCTCCCTTCGCTCCTCCACCCTTGCCGGTCGCCTCGCCTCTCCTTCCCTACGTGGACTTAGAAGTCGCTAATCCCTGTCGCGACTCTTCTCATCCCTGGTGCCACAATGGTGGAATGAGCTCCCCTCTTCTGTCGAAACGGCCCAATCACTGCCCAGCTTTGGACAGAAGCGCCATAATGTACTGTAATGTCACGGGATTGATTGCTGCATTCTCCTGAAGCTTGTGCATCTCCTCGTTAGTATAGTGGATGAGTATCCCCGCCTGTCACGCGGGAGACCGGGGTTCGATTCCCCGACGGGGAGGACTATACTATTGTATGCGATGGTAGTGCTGTGCCCTCATAACCATCTGTGTTGCTGTTGGCACAAGCGTTTAATTCTCCCTAGTCTCATTGACGTCAGCAAGCTTCCAGCGATGGAGGGTCTGAATCACAAGTCTCTTTTTCGGCGCTCCGTCCAGATGCTGGACGCAAACTCTTGTTGGCTGGGCTGTGACGGAAGTGACATCATACAGCGCATCATACAGCGTGCCTCCATATTACATTCTGACAAGGAAACATGTACAGCTAGCCAGCCTCTCTTCCTTTCTGTCAGAGAGTCTGGCGTCGCAGGTTTCCATTGTGGGATTGCGAAAAAAATGCTCTGTTTGGGTTAACCAATCAGCCTCGTCTTGGGCGGTGCTTAGTGTTAGTGCCCTTGGAAAATAGTTTCGGGGTGGAACTTGTGCCGAGCAGGCCTTCTTTATTGCACAATCCAAATTTTCTTCAAAACTTGCCATTTTCAGCGTGTAGCAACGAGTTAGCCTGTAGGTTTCTGCCGTTAGCTTTCTACGCTAGCTAGTTAGCGTTCGGCGGGAGCATTACAGCGACACACATGGGAGCGGAAGCCGCTCTGATTGACATGGTCGGAGCCAATGAACAGAGCGTGACAGAGCTTGCAAGCGGGGGAGCGGATATCCTGCTGCCACCGAAACAGCCGCTCGAATGGGAGAGCAGCTTTAGAGCAGGGGCGGGCTGATCCCTGTTGCCTGTTTTCACAGCGCCAGACTCTCTGACAGAAAGGAAGAGAGGCTGGCTAGCGAGACTACTAGCGCAGTAACTAGTTAGTTACTAACTTTCTGGTTAGCATTAGATGTGTCAGCTGCTGCTAGTCTCTGAGTTAGATGATAACAAGATGTTGATTTCATCTGTTACCTGACTCCTGTAACACTAGCGTTAGGTGGTTAGCCTAGGCATGCTAGGTGTTGTCTGACAGTATTAATTGGTGTGTTTTCATAACAGTAGGCTACCAGACCATCAGCTCAGTGGGACAGGAGGGGTGAGAGTTTGGGTGGAGCTGAGCTGTGTGACTGGTGGAAGAGAACCTCCTTAGTTGGGACATATGTTTGACAATGTTGTTGTAGTTCCTGTGGCTACTGTTAGTTATAATTGTTATACTGATCCCTTAACCTACTTGTTTGACTCGATAAAAAACATCTATATATTAATTGTGATTTATTATAGCCAGTAATTTTCACATGTCTCTGTTGGCATACCTACGTGGAACCTTATAACATCAGCCCAGAACACAATTCATGCATCATTAGGCCTACTGGATGTTTGGGAACTTGAGAGTGAAATGAGTGTGATGTACACACTGTCTGCCGTTTTTTACATGAAAACCCATGTGAAGCAACGGCAGGGTGGGGAAAAAGCGGACACTCTAGAAAGCCCGAAATAGCTAAAATAGGCCTAGAAAAAATTTCAGTCAAAAGATTTTATTTTGCTTTAACCCCTGTGCATGTTTTTAGTGGGCAGTTTTGTTATATGGAGGAAACCCCAGGTGAGCAAACTCCACAGAGAAAGTCCCCTTTTCACCAGATAACATCAACTGGGCATGAGGCACCGAAGCCATGGGAGAAACATGTCCCCAGTGCAACCCAGGCATGAATCGAATTCAGGACATACTTGCTGTGAGGCGACAGCCATACAACTGTGTCACCATTTCCCCAAAATGTGTTGCTGTTCCTGTCCAGTTTCAAACTGAGGAAGTTTGACACCTTAGGCGAACGTTAACTACGGGAACTGGCTATGGAAGCGCAACAACGCTGTCCAGCAATTCCCAAAAAGCAGGAAACAAACAAATCATTTTCCAGAGCTTTGGAGATTCCTTGGCTTCTTGTGAGGCACTTGGATGTGGTAAAGCCACGTCACACCTCTCATTCACATCAATGGCAATTTGTCCATTCAGCTGGGTGTACAAGGCTCTGTTTTTGAATGGACTCTCTACCTCCTCTGGTCAAGATCACAAATAATCCAGAGGAAGCTAAAGGCTATGGAGAATGCAGGCATCGATCCCGCTACCTCTCGCACGCTAAGCAAGCGCTCTACCATTTGAGCTAATTCCCCTCCACAGAGTGAGACTGGTTCTTGATCTGCCTCCAACACTCCTTCCGAAGATCATTTTCATCTCCTCCTCTCCTTGTTGCTTCCTCATGCGCACAACTCTCTTATACCTTTTTTACATCAAAAGTCCCACGATACATGTGCTTTTGTTACCCAGGAAAGCAGCAGGCGGTAGCAGCAGCAGCAGCATCGCCTTTCAAACTTTAGATCGCACTCAACCCACGTTTCTCCACCGCTGCGGGCTGTCTCTTCACCCTCCTTTTTCCCTTCTTCTCTCACAGCTGTCCAGACACAGCTGTCCACCAGCCAAAACAAAATGGAAACTCCCGAGTAAAAAATTCAAACTAATGTCATTTAAACAAGTAAATAGCCTCACTGATGCACGTTGGAGGAGAAAAAAGTGTTTCAACAAACGAAGCAGCAAACATTGTATCAAAATACTCGTTTTGATGTTAAGATTACATAATAGTGAAGCTGTAAAGCATTACTCAAAATGTGAACGTTACAACGAGGGATTTATTTTGAAAGAGCTAAAGCGGACGACCTACTTACATTCTGGCTGACTTGACGCAGTCTATGTGCCCCTGCCTGGGCTCGTGAGCTTTGTGGGGTGTACTCGTGCATGACGAAAGACACTTTTCTCTCTGCATATTCCGAGCCTGTGGGAATCACTGAATCTCACTGACTCACGCTGGAAAAGGGGCGGCAACTCATGCAAAAGCACGTGTTGGACCGGACCACTGCCAAGATTTATATCGCCAGCCGGAGCAGCGTAAAAACCCACCTCACTTGCAGGGTCGCTCTATCGGCTAAACGGCCTAGCTTGGAAACTTTTAGACTGAAGAAAATGCCACTAGTTTGTGGATATTAGTGGGATTTTTGGCCAGTCTAAAAGGGGCTTTACTGTCTGAAAACCTAGTCCAACATTGCTTCTATTCCTTCCATCTATGAACAAACAAAATTGGATTAGTGTAATCACTTCATTTTGTGATCAGATAATACCACTCAACAAGTAATTTTCCTTTTTGTAACATACAATATTGAGAGCTGGGCCAAACAAATCACTTTTACTAGAAATTCAACCAATTTACCATAACTAAACATCCCTTCAACATACTTCTAAACTGTCTAAGTTGTCTTTCCTGGTGAACACAACCTCCTTTGTTTTTTAGTCATACTTCGCCTCCACTTTAAAAGGAACAAAGGCAAAACTTCGAAAGTAGCCTAATTCCACTATAACTGCAGACCTGGCAACCCTTCTGCTGCGGCAGTGTTGGTTACTTGTTTATTCAAAGCGTATTAATATTGATCGTGTCACATGTCCAAATTGCAGCAAATCCTACACTGCATGTCCTCGGGATCCCTCAGGACCAACGGTTGTCAAGATATGTGAAGACACATAAAGACAGAGATTCCCGGGAATTAGTAGAGAGATACTGTGACCTCTGCTGAAATGCATTTTTGAGTCAAGATTCAGATTTAAAAAAAAATGCTGAGGTTGGTCCAGGTGTGAAGCCTCGTTGGCGCAGTAGGCAGCGCGTCAGTCTCATAATCTGAAGGTCGTGAGTTCGAGCCTCACACGGGGCAGCTGTTTTGGACGGCACGGTGGCTCAGTGTTCACAACTGTTGCCTCACAGAAAGAAGGTCTCGAAAAGTCTTTAGATCGTAACTGGAACATGTATAGAGCAGCAGAGGTTCTCTTCCCCATGAACCACCTTGAGACACAAATCTCTCTGAAATAGCAGCATGGAGGGGAAGGAGGGAGGAGGCAAATTCGAATTCAAGACTCTGGCACTCGCCTACATGGCAGTAAAACAGACTGCCCCTACAGGCCAGTACACCAGACCACCCCTCTTTATGTGCAATCTATAGTCAGGTTCCAAACCTCACCTCGCTCCCTTCGCTCCTCCACCCTTGCCGGTCGCCTCGCCTCTCCTTCCCTACGTGGACTTAGAAGTCGCTCATCCCTGTCGCGACTCTTCTCATCCCTGGTGCCACAATGGTGGAATGAGCTCCCCTCTTCTGTCGAAACGGCCCAATCACTGCCCAGCTTTGGACAGAAGCGCCATAATGTACTGTAATGTCGCGGGATTGATTGCTGCATTCTCCTGAAGCTTGTGCATCTCCTCGTTAGTATAGTGGATGAGTATCCCCGCCTGTCACGCGGGAGACCGGGGTTCGATTCCCCGACGGGGAGGACTATACTATTGTATGCGATGGTAGTGCTGTGCCCTCATAACCATCTGTGTTGCTGTTGGCACAAGCGTTTAATTCTCCCTAGTCTCATTGACGTCAGCAAGCTTCCAGCGATGGAGGGTCTGAATCACAAGTCTCTTTTTCGGCGCTCCGTCCAGATGCTGGACGCAAACTCTTGTTGGCTGGGCTGTGACGGAAGTGACATCATACAGCGCATCATACAGCGTGCCTCCATATTACATTCTGACAAGGAAACATGTACAGCTAGCCAGCCTCTCTTCCTTTCTGTCAGAGAGTCTGGCGTCGCAGGTTTCCATTGTGGGATTGCGAAAAAAATGCTCTGTTTGGGTTAACCAATCAGCCTCGTCTTGGGCGGTGCTTAGTGTTAGTGCCCTTGGAAAATAGTTTCGGGGTGGAACTTGTGCCGAGCAGGCCTTCTTTATTGCACAATCCAAATTTTCTTCAAAACTTGCCATTTTCAGCGTGTAGCAACGAGTTAGCCTGTAGGTTTCTGCCGTTAGCTTTCTACGCTAGCTAGTTAGCGTTCGGCGGGAGCATTACAGCGACACACATGGGAGCGGAAGCCGCTCTGATTGACATGGTCGGAGCCAATGAACAGAGCGTGACAGAGCTTGCAAGCGGGGGAGCGGATATCCTGCTGCCACCGAAACAGCCGCTCGAATGGGAGAGCAGCTTTAGAGCAGGGGCGGGCTGATCCCTGTTGCCTGTTTTCACAGCGCCAGACTCTCTGACAGAAAGGAAGAGAGGCTGGCTAGCGAGACTACTAGCGCAGTAACTAGTTAGTTACTAACTTTCTGGTTAGCATTAGATGTGTCAGCTGCTGCTAGTCTCTGAGTTAGATGATAACAAGATGTTGATTTCATCTGTTACCTGACTCCTGTAACACTAGCGTTAGGTGGTTAGCCTAGGCATGCTAGGTGTTGTCTGACAGTATTAATTGGTGTGTTTTCATAACAGTAGGCTACCAGACCATCAGCTCAGTGGGACAGGAGGGGTGAGAGTTTGGGTGGAGCTGAGCTGTGTGACTGGTGGAAGAGAACCTCCTTAGTTGGGACATATGTTTGACAATGTTGTTGTAGTTCCTGTGGCTACTGTTAGTTATAATTGTTATACTGATCCCTTAACCTACTTGTTTGACTCGATAAAAAACATCTATATATTAATTGTGATTTATTATAGCCAGTAATTTTCACATGTCTCTGTTGGCATACCTACGTGGAACCTTATAACATCAGCCCAGAACACAATTCATGCATCATTAGGCCTACTGGATGTTTGGGAACTTGAGAGTGAAATGAGTGTGATGTACACACTGTCTGCCGTTTTTTACATGAAAACCCATGTGAAGCAACGGCAGGGTGGGGAAAAAGCGGACACTCTAGAAAGCCCGAAATAGCTAAAATAGGCCTAGAAAAAATTTCAGTCAAAAGATTTTATTTTGCTTTAACCCCTGTGCATGTTTTTAGTGGGCAGTTTTGTTATATGGAGGAAACCCCAGGTGAGCAAACTCCACAGAGAAAGTCCCCTTTTCACCAGATAACATCAACTGGGCATGAGGCACCGAAGCCATGGGAGAAACATGTCCCCAGTGCAACCCAGGCATGAATCGAATTCAGGACATACTTGCTGTGAGGCGACAGCCATACAACTGTGTCACCATTTCCCCAAAATGTGTTGCTGTTCCTGTCCAGTTTCAAACTGAGGAAGTTTGACACCTTAGGCGAACGTTAACTACGGGAACTGGCTATGGAAGCGCAACAACGCTTTTCAGCAATTCCCAAAAAGCAGGAAACAAACAAATCATTTTCCAGAGCTTTGGAGATTCCTTGGCTTCTTGTGAGGCACTTGGATGTGGTAAAGCCACGTCACACCTCTCATTCACATCAATGGCAATTTGTCCATTCAGCTGGGTGTACAAGGCTCTGTTTTTGAATGGACTCTCTACCTCCTCTGGTCAAGATCACAAATAATCCAGAGGAAGCTAAAGGCTATGGAGAATGCAGGCATCGATCCCGCTACCTCTCGCACGCTAAGCAAGCGCTCTACCATTTGAGCTAATTCCCCTCCACAGAGTGAGACTGGTTCTTGATCTGCCTCCAACACTCCTTCCGAAGATCGTTTTCATCTCCTCCTCTCCTTGTTGCTTCCTCATGCGCACAACTCTCTTATACCTTTTTTACATCAAAAGTCCCACGATACATGTGCTTTTGTTACCCAGGAAAGCAGCAGGCGGTAGCAGCAGCAGCAGCATCGCCTTTCAAACTTTAGATCGCACTCAACCCACGTTTCTCCACCGCTGCGGGCTGTCTCTTCACCCTCCTTTTTCCCTTCTTCTCTCACAGCTGTCCAGACACAGCTGTCCACCAGCCAAAACAAAATGGAAACTCCCGAGTAAAAAATTCAAACTAATGTCATTTAAACAAGTAAATAGCCTCACTGATGCACGTTGGAGGAGAAAAAAGTGTTTCAACAAACGAAGCAGCAAACATTGTATCAAAATACTCGTTTTGATGTTAAGATTACATAATAGTGAAGCTGTAAAGCATTACTCAAAATGTGAACGTTACAACGAGGGATTTATTTTGAAAGAGCTAAAGCGGACGACCTACTTACATTCTGGCTGACTTGACGCAGTCTATGTGCCCCTGCCTGGGCTCGTGAGCTTTGTGGGGTGTACTCGTGCATGACGAAAGACACTTTTCTCTCTGCATATTCCGAGCCTGTGGGAATCACTGAATCTCACTGACTCACGCTGGAAAAGGGGCGGCAACTCATGCAAAAGCACGTGTTGGACCGGACCACTGCCAAGATTTATATCGCCAGCCGGAGCAGCGTAAAAACCCACCTCACTTGCAGGGTCGCTCTATCGGCTAAACGGCCTAGCTTGGAAACTTTTAGACTGAAGAAAATGCCACTAGTTTGTGGATATTAGTGGGATTTTTGGCCAGTCTAAAAGGGGCTTTACTGTCTGAAAACCTAGTCCAACATTGCTTCTATTCCTTCCATCTATGAACAAACAAAATTGGATTAGTGTAATCACTTCATTTTGTGATCAGATAATACCACTCAACAAGTAATTTTCCTTTTTGTAACATACAATATTGAGAGCTGGGCCAAACAAATCACTTTTACTAGAAATTCAACCAATTTACCATAACTAAACATCCCTTCAACATACTTCTAAACTGTCTAAGTTGTCTTTCCTGGTGAACACAACCTCCTTTGTTTTTTAGTCATACTTCGCCTCCACTTTAAAAGGAACAAAGGCAAAACTTCGAAAGTAGCCTAATTCCACTATAACTGCAGACCTGGCAACCCTTCTGCTGCGGCAGTGTTGGTTACTTGTTTATTCAAAGTGTATTAATATTGATCGTGTCACATGTCCAAATTGCAGCAAATCCTACACTGCATGTCCTCGGGATCCCTCAGGACCAACGGTTGTCAAGATATGTGAAGACACATAAAGACAGAGATTCCCGGGAATTAGTAGAGAGATACTGTGACCTCTGCTGAAATGCATTTTTGAGTCAAGATTCAGATTTAAAAAAAAATGCTGAGGTTGGTCCAGGTGTGAAGCCTCGTTGGCGCAGTAGGCAGCGCGTCAGTCTCATAATCTGAAGGTCGTGAGTTCGAGCCTCACACGGGGCAGCTGTTTTGGACGGCACGGTGGCTCAGTGTTCACAACTGTTGCCTCACAGAAAGAAGGTCTCGAAAAGTCTTTAGATCGTAACTGGAACATGTATAGAGCAGCAGAGGTTCTCTTCCCCATGAACCACCTTGAGACACAAATCTCTCTGAAATAGCAGCATGGAGGGGAAGGAGGGAGGAGGCAAATTCGAATTCAAGACTCTGGCACTCGCCTACATGGCAGTAAAACAGACTGCCCCTACAGGCCAGTACACCAGACCACCCCTCTTTATGTGCAATCTATAGTCAGGTTCCAAACCTCACCTCGCTCCCTTCGCTCCTCCACCCTTGCCGGTCGCCTCGCCTCTCCTTCCCTACGTGGACTTAGAAGTCGCTCATCCCTGTCGCGACTCTTCTCATCCCTGGTGCCACAATGGTGGAATGAGCTCCCCTCTTCTGTCGAAACGGCCCAATCACTGCCCAGCTTTGGACAGAAGCGCCATAATGTACTGTAATGTCGCGGGATTGATTGCTGCATTCTCCTGAAGCTTGTGCATCTCCTCGTTAGTATAGTGGATGAGTATCCCCGCCTGTCACGCGGGAGACCGGGGTTCGATTCCCCGACGGGGAGGACTATACTATTGTATGCGATGGTAGTGCTGTGCCCTCATAACCATCTGTGTTGCTGTTGGCACAAGCGTTTAATTCTCCCTAGTCTCATTGACGTCAGCAAGCTTCCAGCGATGGAGGGTCTGAATCACAAGTCTCTTTTTCGGCGCTCCGTCCAGATGCTGGACGCAAACTCTTGTTGGCTGGGCTGTGACGGAAGTGACATCATACAGCGCATCATACAGCGTGCCTCCATATTACATTCTGACAAGGAAACATGTACAGCTAGCCAGCCTCTCTTCCTTTCTGTCAGAGAGTCTGGCGTCGCAGGTTTCCATTGTGGGATTGCGAAAAAAATGCTCTGTTTGGGTTAACCAATCAGCCTCGTCTTGGGCGGTGCTTAGTGTTAGTGCCCTTGGAAAATAGTTTCGGGGTGGAACTTGTGCCGAGCAGGCCTTCTTTATTGCACAATCCAAATTTTCTTCAAAACTTGCCATTTTCAGCGTGTAGCAACGAGTTAGCCTGTAGGTTTCTGCCGTTAGCTTTCTACGCTAGCTAGTTAGCGTTCGGCGGGAGCATTACAGCGA
Organism: Poromitra crassiceps; assembly: GCF_964638095.1. NCBI lineage: Eukaryota > Metazoa > Chordata > Actinopteri > Beryciformes > Melamphaidae > Poromitra > Poromitra crassiceps. The sequence continues at coordinate 47,760,532 of NC_139631.1, read as the reverse complement.
CACACATGGGAGCGGAAGCCGCTCTGATTGACATGGTCGGAGCCAATGAACAGAGCGTGACAGAGCTTGCAAGCGGGGGAGCGGATATCCTGCTGCCACCGAAACAGCCGCTCGAATGGGAGAGCAGCTTTAGAGCAGGGGCGGGCTGATCCCTGTTGCCTGTTTTCACAGCGCCAGACTCTCTGACAGAAAGGAAGAGAGGCTGGCTAGCGAGACTACTAGCGCAGTAACTAGTTAGTTACTAACTTTCTGGTTAGCATTAGATGTGTCAGCTGCTGCTAGTCTCTGAGTTAGATGATAACAAGATGTTGATTTCATCTGTTACCTGACTCCTGTAACACTAGCGTTAGGTGGTTAGCCTAGGCATGCTAGGTGTTGTCTGACAGTATTAATTGGTGTGTTTTCATAACAGTAGGCTACCAGACCATCAGCTCAGTGGGACAGGAGGGGTGAGAGTTTGGGTGGAGCTGAGCTGTGTGACTGGTGGAAGAGAACCTCCTTAGTTGGGACATATGTTTGACAATGTTGTTGTAGTTCCTGTGGCTACTGTTAGTTATAATTGTTATACTGATCCCTTAACCTACTTGTTTGACTCGATAAAAAACATCTATATATTAATTGTGATTTATTATAGCCAGTAATTTTCACATGTCTCTGTTGGCATACCTACGTGGAACCTTATAACATCAGCCCAGAACACAATTCATGCATCATTAGGCCTACTGGATGTTTGGGAACTTGAGAGTGAAATGAGTGTGATGTACACACTGTCTGCCGTTTTTTACATGAAAACCCATGTGAAGCAACGGCAGGGTGGGGAAAAAGCGGACACTCTAGAAAGCCCGAAATAGCTAAAATAGGCCTAGAAAAAATTTCAGTCAAAAGATTTTATTTTGCTTTAACCCCTGTGCATGTTTTTAGTGGGCAGTTTTGTTATATGGAGGAAACCCCAGGTGAGCAAACTCCACAGAGAAAGTCCCCTTTTCACCAGATAACATCAACTGGGCATGAGGCACCGAAGCCATGGGAGAAACATGTCCCCAGTGCAACCCAGGCATGAATCGAATTCAGGACATACTTGCTGTGAGGCGACAGCCATACAACTGTGTCACCATTTCCCCAAAATGTGTTGCTGTTCCTGTCCAGTTTCAAACTGAGGAAGTTTGACACCTTAGGCGAACGTTAACTACGGGAACTGGCTATGGAAGCGCAACAACGCTTTTCAGCAATTCCCAAAAAGCAGGAAACAAACAAATCATTTTCCAGAGCTTTGGAGATTCCTTGGCTTCTTGTGAGGCACTTGGATGTGGTAAAGCCACGTCACACCTCTCATTCACATCAATGGCAATTTGTCCATTCAGCTGGGTGTACAAGGCTCTGTTTTTGAATGGACTCTCTACCTCCTCTGGTCAAGATCACAAATAATCCAGAGGAAGCTAAAGGCTATGGAGAATGCAGGCATCGATCCCGCTACCTCTCGCACGCTAAGCAAGCGCTCTACCATTTGAGCTAATTCCCCTCCACAGAGTGAGACTGGTTCTTGATCTGCCTCCAACACTCCTTCCGAAGATCGTTTTCATCTCCTCCTCTCCTTGTTGCTTCCTCATGCGCACAACTCTCTTATACCTTTTTTACATCAAAAGTCCCACGATACATGTGCTTTTGTTACCCAGGAAAGCAGCAGGCGGTAGCAGCAGCAGCAGCATCGCCTTTCAAACTTTAGATCGCACTCAACCCACGTTTCTCCACCGCTGCGGGCTGTCTCTTCACCCTCCTTTTTCCCTTCTTCTCTCACAGCTGTCCAGACACAGCTGTCCACCAGCCAAAACAAAATGGAAACTCCCGAGTAAAAAATTCAAACTAATGTCATTTAAACAAGTAAATAGCCTCACTGATGCACGTTGGAGGAGAAAAAAGTGTTTCAACAAACGAAGCAGCAAACATTGTATCAAAATACTCGTTTTGATGTTAAGATTACATAATAGTGAAGCTGTAAAGCATTACTCAAAATGTGAACGTTACAACGAGGGATTTATTTTGAAAGAGCTAAAGCGGACGACCTACTTACATTCTGGCTGACTTGACGCAGTCTATGTGCCCCTGCCTGGGCTCGTGAGCTTTGTGGGGTGTACGAAAGACACTTTTCTCTCTGCATATTCCGAGCCTGTGGGAATCACTGAATCTCACTGACTCACGCTGGAAAAGGGGCGGCAACTCATGCAAAAGCACGTGTTGGACCGGACCACTGCCAAGATTTATATCGCCAGCCGGAGCAGCGTAAAAACCCACCTCACTTGCAGGGTCGCTCTATCGGCTAAACGGCCTAGCTTGGAAACTTTTAGACTGAAGAAAATGCCACTAGTTTGTGGATATTAGTGGGATTTTTGGCCAGTCTAAAAGGGGCTTTACTGTCTGAAAACCTAGTCCAACATTGCTTCTATTCCTTCCATCTATGAACAAACAAAATTGGATTAGTGTAATCACTTCATTTTGTGATCAGATAATACCACTCAACAAGTAATTTTCCTTTTTGTAACATACAATATTGAGAGCTGGGCCAAACAAATCACTTTTACTAGAAATTCAACCAATTTACCATAACTAAACATCCCTTCAACATACTTCTAAACTGTCTAAGTTGTCTTTCCTGGTGAACACAACCTCCTTTGTTTTTTAGTCATACTTCGCCTCCACTTTAAAAGGAACAAAGGCAAAACTTCGAAAGTAGCCTAATTCCACTATAACTGCAGACCTGGCAACCCTTCTGCTGCGGCAGTGTTGGTTACTTGTTTATTCAAAGTGTATTAATATTGATCGTGTCACATGTCCAAATTGCAGCAAATCCTACACTGCATGTCCTCGGGATCCCTCAGGACCAACGGTTGTCAAGATATGTGAAGACACATAAAGACAGAGATTCCCGGGAATTAGTAGAGAGATACTGTGACCTCTGCTGAAATGCATTTTTGAGTCAAGATTCAGATTTAAAAAAAAATGCTGAGGTTGGTCCAGGTGTGAAGCCTCGTTGGCGCAGTAGGCAGCGTCAGTCTCATAATCTGAAGGTCGTGAGTTCGAGCCTCACACGGGGCAGCTGTTTTGGACGGCACGGTGGCTCAGTGTTCACAACTGTTGCCTCACAGAAAGAAGGTCTCGAAAAGTCTTTAGATCGTAACTGGAACATGTATAGAGCAGCAGAGGTTCTCTTCCCCATGAACCACCTTGAGACACAAATCTCTCTGAAATAGCAGCATGGAGGGGAAGGAGGGAGGAGGCAAATTCGAATTCAAGACTCTGGCACTCGCCTACATGGCAGTAAAACAGACTGCCCCTACAGGCCAGTACACCAGACCACCCCTCTTTATGTGCAATCTATAGTCAGGTTCCAAACCTCACCTCGCTCCCTTCGCTCCTCCACCCTTGCCGGTCGCTTCGCCTCTCCTTCCCTACGTGGACTTAGAAGTCGCTAATCCCTGTCGCGACTCTTCTCATCCCTGGTGCCACAATGGTGGAATGAGCTCCCCTCTTCTGTCGAAACGGCCCAATCACTGCCCAGCTTTGGACAGAAGCGCCATAATGTACTGTAATGTCGCGGGATTGATTGCTGCATTCTCCTGAAGCTTGTGCATCTCCTCGTTAGTATAGTGGATGAGTATCCCCGCCTGTCACGCGGGAGACCGGGGTTCGATTCCCCGACGGGGAGGACTATACTATTGTATGCGATGGTAGTGCTGTGCCCTCATAACCATCTGTGTTGCTGTTGGCACAAGCGTTTAATTCTCCCTAGTCTCATTGACGTCAGCAAGCTTCCAGCGATGGAGGGTCTGAATCACAAGTCTCTTTTTCGGCGCTCCGTCCAGATGCTGGACGCAATCTCTTGTTGGCTGGGCTGTGACGGAAGTGACATCATACAGCGCATCATACAGCGTGCCTCCATATTACATTCTGACAAGGAAACATGTACAGCTAGCCAGCCTCTCTTCCTTTCTGTCAGAGAGTCTGGCGTCGCAGGTTTCCATTGTGGGATTGCGAAAAAAATGCTCTGTTTGGGTTAACCAATCAGCCTCGTCTTGGGCGGTGCTTAGTGTTAGTGCCCTTGGAAAATAGTTTCGGGGTGGAACTTGTGCCGAGCAGGCCTTCTTTATTGCACAATCCAAATTTTCTTCAAAACTTGCCATTTTCAGCGTGTAGCAACGAGTTAGCCTGTAGGTTTCTGCCGTTAGCTTTCTACGCTAGCTAGTTAGCGTTCGGCGGGAGCATTACAGCGACACACATGGGAGCGGAAGCCGCTCTGATTGACATGGTCGGAGCCAATGAACAGAGCGTGACAGAGCTTGCAAGCGGGGGAGCGGATATCCTGCTGCCACCGAAACAGCCGCTCGAATGGGAGAGCAGCTTTAGAGCAGGGGCGGGCTGATCCCTGTTGCCTGTTTTCACAGCGCCAGACTCTCTGACAGAAAGGAAGAGAGGCTGGCTAGCGAGACTACTAGCGCAGTAACTAGTTAGTTACTAACTTTCTGGTTAGCATTAGATGTGTCAGCTGCTGCTAGTCTCTGAGTTAGATGATAACAAGATGTTGATTTCATCTGTTACCTGACTCCTGTAACACTAGCGTTAGGTGGTTAGCCTAGGCATGCTAGGTGTTGTCTGACAGTATTAATTGGTGTGTTTTCATAACAGTAGGCTACCAGACCATCAGCTCAGTGGGACAGGAGGGGTGAGAGTTTGGGTGGAGCTGAGCTGTGTGACTGGTGGAAGAGAACCTCCTTAGTTGGGACATATGTTTGACAATGTTGTTGTAGTTCCTGTGGCTACTGTTAGTTATAATTGTTATACTGATCCCTTAACCTACTTGTTTGACTCGATAAAAAACATCTATATATTAATTGTGATTTATTATAGCCAGTAATTTTCACATGTCTCTGTTGGCATACCTACGTGGAACCTTATAACATCAGCCCAGAACACAATTCATGCATCATTAGGCCTACTGGATGTTTGGGAACTTGAGAGTGAAATGAGTGTGATGTACACACTGTCTGCCGTTTTTTACATGAAAACCCATGTGAAGCAACGGCAGGGTGGGGAAAAAGCGGACACTCTAGAAAGCCCGAAATAGCTAAAATAGGCCTAGAAAAAATTTCAGTCAAAAGATTTTATTTTGCTTTAACCCCTGTGCATGTTTTTAGTGGGCAGTTTTGTTATATGGAGGAAACCCCAGGTGAGCAAACTCCACAGAGAAAGTCCCCTTTTCACCAGATAACATCAACTGGGCATGAGGCACCGAAGCCATGGGAGAAACATGTCCCCAGTGCAACCCAGGCATGAATCGAATTCAGGACATACTTGCTGTGAGGCGACAGCCATACAACTGTGTCACCATTTCCCCAAAATGTGTTGCTGTTCCTGTCCAGTTTCAAACTGAGGAAGTTTGACACCTTAGGCGAACGTTAACTACGGGAACTGGCTATGGAAGCGCAACAACGCTGTCCAGCAATTCCCAAAAAGCAGGAAACAAACAAATCATTTTCCAGAGCTTTGGAGATTCCTTGGCTTCTTGTGAGGCACTTGGATGTGGTAAAGCCACGTCACACCTCTCATTCACATCAATGGCAATTTGTCCATTCAGCTGGGTGTACAAGGCTCTGTTTTTGAATGGACTCTCTACCTCCTCTGGTCAAGATCACAAATAATCCAGAGGAAGCTAAAGGCTATGGAGAATGCAGGCATCGATCCCGCTACCTCTCGCACGCTAAGCAAGCGCTCTACCATTTGAGCTAATTCCCCTCCACAGAGTGAGACTGGTTCTTGATCTGCCTCCAACACTCCTTCCGAAGATCATTTTCATCTCCTCCTCTCCTTGTTGCTTCCTCATGCGCACAACTCTCTTATACCTTTTTTACATCAAAAGTCCCACGATACATGTGCTTTTGTTACCCAGGAAAGCAGCAGGCGGTAGCAGCAGCAGCAGCATCGCCTTTCAAACTTTAGATCGCACTCAACCCACGTTTCTCCACCGCTGCGGGCTGTCTCTTCACCCTCCTTTTTCCCTTCTTCTCTCACAGCTGTCCAGACACAGCTGTCCACCAGCCAAAACAAAATGGAAACTCCCGAGTAAAAAATTCAAACTAATGTCATTTAAACAAGTAAATAGCCTCACTGATGCAGGTTGGAGGAGAAAAAAGTGTTTCAACAAACGAAGCAGCAAACATTGTATCAAAATACTCGTTTTGATGTTAAGATTACATAATAGTGAAGCTGTAAAGCATTACTCAAAATGTGAACGTTACAACGAGGGATTTATTTTGAAAGAGCTAAAGCGGACGACCTACTTACATTCTGGCTGACTTGACGCAGTCTATGTGCCCCTGCCTGGGCTCGTGAGCTTTGTGGGGTGTACTCGTGCATGACGAAAGACACTTTTCTCTCTGCATATTCCGAGCCTGTGGGAATCACTGAATCTCACTGACTCACGCTGGAAAAGGGGCGGCAACTCATGCAAAAGCACGTGTTGGACCGGACCACTGCCAAGATTTATATCGCCAGCCGGAGCAGCGTAAAAACCCACCTCACTTGCAGGGTCGCTCTATCGGCTAAACGGCCTAGCTTGGAAACTTTTAGACTGAAGAAAATGCCACTAGTTTGTGGATATTAGTGGGATTTTTGGCCAGTCTAAAAGGGGCTTTACTGTCTGAAAACCTAGTCCAACATTGCTTCTATTCCTTCCATCTATGAACAAACAAAATTGGATTAGTGTAATCACTTCATTTTGTGATCAGATAATACCACTCAACAAGTAATTTTCCTTTTTGTAACATACAATATTGAGAGCTGGGCCAAACAAATCACTTTTACTAGAAATTCAACCAATTTACCATAACTAAACATCCCTTCAACATACTTATAAACTGTCTAAGTTGTCTTTCCTGGTGAACACAACCTCCTTTGTTTTTTAGTCATACTTCGCCTCCACTTTAAAAGGAACAAAGGCAAAACTTCGAAAGTAGCCTAATTCCACTATAACTGCAGACCTGGCAACCCTTCTGCTGCGGCAGTGTTGGTTACTTGTTTATTCAAAGTGTATTAATATTGATCGTGTCACATGTCCAAATTGCAGCAAATCCTACACTGCATGTCCTCGGGATCCCTCAGGACAAACGGTTGTCAAGATATGTGAAGACACATAAAGACAGAGATTCCCGGGAATTAGTAGAGAGATACTGTGACCTCTGCTGAAATGCATTTTTGAGTCAAGATTCAGATTTAAAAAAAAATGCTGAGGTTGGTCCAGGTGTGAAGCCTCGTTGGCGCAGTAGGCAGCGCGTCAGTCTCATAATCTGAAGGTCGTGAGTTCGAGCCTCACACGGGGCAGCTGTTTTGGACGGCACGGTGGCTCAGTGTTCACAACTGTTGCCTCACAGAAAGAAGGTCTCGAAAAGTCTTTAGATCGTAACTGGAACATGTATAGAGCAGCAGAGGTTCTCTTCCCCATGAACCACCTTGAGACACAAATCTCTCTGAAATAGCAGCATGGAGGGGAAGGAGGGAGGAGGCAAATTCGAATTCAAGACTCTGGCACTCGCCTACATGGCAGTAAAACAGACTGCCCCTACAGGCCAGTACACCAGACCACCCCTCTTTATGTGCAATCTATAGTCAGGTTCCAAACCTCACCTCGCTCCCTTCGCTCCTCCACCCTTGCCGGTCGCCTCGCCTCTCCTTCCCTACGTGGACTTAGAAGTCGCTCATCCCTGTCGCGACTCTTCTCATCCCTGGTGCCACAATGGTGGAATGAGCTCCCCTCTTCTGTCGAAACGGCCCAATCACTGCCCAGCTTTGGACAGAAGCGCCATAATGTACTGTAATGTCGCGGGATTGATTGCTGCATTCTCCTGAAGCTTGTGCATCTCCTCGTTAGTATAGTGGATGAGTATCCCCGCCTGTCACGCGGGAGACCGGGGTTCGATTCCCCGACGGGGAGGACTATACTATTGTATGCGATGGTAGTGCTGTGCCCTCATAACCATCTGTGTTGCTGTTGGCACAAGCGTTTAATTCTCCCTAGTCTCATTGACGTCAGCAAGCTTCCAGCGATGGAGGGTCTGAATCACAAGTCTCTTTTTCGGCGCTCCGTCCAGATGCTGGACGCAAACTCTTGTTGGCTGGGCTGTGACGGAAGTGACATCATACAGCGCATCATACAGCGTGCCTCCATATTACATTCTGACAAGGAAACATGTACAGCTAGCCAGCCTCTCTTCCTTTCTGTCAGAGAGTCTGGCGTCGCAGGTTTCCATTGTGGGATTGCGAAAAAAATGCTCTGTTTGGGTTAACCAATCAGCCTCGTCTTGGGCGGTGCTTAGTGTTAGTGCCCTTGGAAAATAGTTTCGGGGTGGAACTTGTGCCGAGCAGGCCTTCTTTATTGCACAATCCAAATTTTCTTCAAAACTTGCCATTTTCAGCGTGTAGCAACGAGTTAGCCTGTAGGTTTCTGCCGTTAGCTTTCTACGCTAGCTAGTTAGCGTTCGGCGGGAGCATTACAGCGACACACATGGGAGCGGAAGCCGCTCTGATTGACATGGTCGGAGCCAATGAACAGAGCGTGACAGAGCTTGCAAGCGGGGGAGCGGATATCCTGCTGCCACCGAAACAGCCGCTCGAATGGGAGAGCAGCTTTAGAGCAGGGGCGGGCTGATCCCTGTTGCCTGTTTTCACAGCGCCAGACTCTCTGACAGAAAGGAAGAGAGGCTGGCTAGCGAGACTACTAGCGCAGTAACTAGTTAGTTACTAACTTTCTGGTTAGCATTAGATGTGTCAGCTGCTGCTAGTCTCTGAGTTAGATGATAACAAGATGTTGATTTCATCTGTTACCTGACTCCTGTAACACTAGCGTTAGGTGGTTAGCCTAGGCATGCTAGGTGTTGTCTGACAGTATTAATTGGTGTGTTTTCATAACAGTAGGCTACCAGACCATCAGCTCAGTGGGACAGGAGGGGTGAGAGTTTGGGTGGAGCTGAGCTGTGTGACTGGTGGAAGAGAACCTCCTTAGTTGGGACATATGTTTGACAATGTTGTTGTAGTTCCTGTGGCTACTGTTAGTTATAATTGTTATACTGATCCCTTAACCTACTTGTTTGACTCGATAAAAAACATCTATATATTAATTGTGATTTATTATAGCCAGTAATTTTCACATGTCTCTGTTGGCATACCTACGTGGAACCTTATAACATCAGCCCAGAACACAATTCATGCATCATTAGGCCTACTGGATGTTTGGGAACTTGAGAGTGAAATGAGTGTGATGTACACACTGTCTGCCGTTTTTTACATGAAAACCCATGTGAAGCAACGGCAGGGTGGGGAAAAAGCGGACACTCTAGAAAGCCCGAAATAGCTAAAATAGGCCTAGAAAAAATTTCAGTCAAAAGATTTTATTTTGCTTTAACCCCTGTGCATGTTTTTAGTGGGCAGTTTTGTTATATGGAGGAAACCCCAGGTGAGCAAACTCCACAGAGAAAGTCCCCTTTTCACCAGATAACATCAACTGGGCATGAGGCACCGAAGCCATGGGAGAAACATGTCCCCAGTGCAACCCAGGCATGAATCGAATTCAGGACATACTTGCTGTGAGGCGACAGCCATACAACTGTGTCACCATTTCCCCAAAATGTGTTGCTGTTCCTGTCCAGTTTCAAACTGAGGAAGTTTGACACCTTAGGCGAACGTTAACTACGGGAACTGGCTATGGAAGCGCAACAACGCTTTTCAGCAATTCCCAAAAAGCAGGAAACAAACAAATCATTTTCCAGAGCTTTGGAGATTCCTTGGCTTCTTGTGAGGCACTTGGATGTGGTAAAGCCACGTCACACCTCTCATTCACATCAATGGCAATTTGTCCATTCAGCTGGGTGTACAAGGCTCTGTTTTTGAATGGACTCTCTACCTCCTCTGGTCAAGATCACAAATAATCCAGAGGAAGCTAAAGGCTATGGAGAATGCAGGCATCGATCCCGCTACCTCTCGCACGCTAAGCAAGCGCTCTACCATTTGAGCTAATTCCCCTCCACAGAGTGAGACTGGTTCTTGATCTGCCTCCAACACTCCTTCCGAAGATCGTTTTCATCTCCTCCTCTCCTTGTTGCTTCCTCATGCGCACAACTCTCTTATACCTTTTTTACATCAAAAGTCCCACGATACATGTGCTTTTGTTACCCAGGAAAGCAGCAGGCGGTAGCAGCAGCAGCAGCATCGCCTTTCAAACTTTAGATCGCACTCAACCCACGTTTCTCCACCGCTGCGGGCTGTCTCTTCACCCTCCTTTTTCCCTTCTTCTCTCACAGCTGTCCAGACACAGCTGTCCACCAGCCAAAACAAAATGGAAACTCCCGAGTAAAAAATTCAAACTAATGTCATTTAAACAAGTAAATAGCCTCACTGATGCACGTTGGAGGAGAAAAAAGTGTTTCAACAAACGAAGCAGCAAACATTGTATCAAAATACTCGTTTTGATGTTAAGATTACATAATAGTGAAGCTGTAAAGCATTACTCAAAATGTGAACGTTACAACGAGGGATTTATTTTGAAAGAGCTAAAGCGGACGACCTACTTACATTCTGGCTGACTTGACGCAGTCTATGTGCCCCTGCCTGGGCTCGTGAGCTTTGTGGGGTGTACGAAAGACACTTTTCTCTCTGCATATTCCGAGCCTGTGGGAATCACTGAATCTCACTGACTCACGCTGGAAAAGGGGCGGCAACTCATGCAAAAGCACGTGTTGGACCGGACCACTGCCAAGATTTATATCGCCAGCCGGAGCAGCGTAAAAACCCACCTCACTTGCAGGGTCGCTCTATCGGCTAAACGGCCTAGCTTGGAAACTTTTAGACTGAAGAAAATGCCACTAGTTTGTGGATATTAGTGGGATTTTTGGCCAGTCTAAAAGGGGCTTTACTGTCTGAAAACCTAGTCCAACATTGCTTCTATTCCTTCCATCTATGAACAAACAAAATTGGATTAGTGTAATCACTTCATTTTGTGATCAGATAATACCACTCAACAAGTAATTTTCCTTTTTGTAACATACAATATTGAGAGCTGGGCCAAACAAATCACTTTTACTAGAAATTCAACCAATTTACCATAACTAAACATCCCTTCAACATACTTCTAAACTGTCTAAGTTGTCTTTCCTGGTGAACACAACCTCCTTTGTTTTTTAGTCATACTTCGCCTCCACTTTAAAAGGAACAAAGGCAAAACTTCGAAAGTAGCCTAATTCCACTATAACTGCAGACCTGGCAACCCTTCTGCTGCGGCAGTGTTGGTTACTTGTTTATTCAAAGTGTATTAATATTGATCGTGTCACATGTCCAAATTGCAGCAAATCCTACACTGCATGTCCTCGGGATCCCTCAGGACCAACGGTTGTCAAGATATGTGAAGACACATAAAGACAGAGATTCCCGGGAATTAGTAGAGAGATACTGTGACCTCTGCTGAAATGCATTTTTGAGTCAAGATTCAGATTTAAAAAAAAATGCTGAGGTTGGTCCAGGTGTGAAGCCTCGTTGGCGCAGTAGGCAGCGTCAGTCTCATAATCTGAAGGTCGTGAGTTCGAGCCTCACACGGGGCAGCTGTTTTGGACGGCACGGTGGCTCAGTGTTCACAACTGTTGCCTCACAGAAAGAAGGTCTCGAAAAGTCTTTAGATCGTAACTGGAACATGTATAGAGCAGCAGAGGTTCTCTTCCCCATGAACCACCTTGAGACACAAATCTCTCTGAAATAGCAGCATGGAGGGGAAGGAGGGAGGAGGCAAATTCGAATTCAAGACTCTGGCACTCGCCTACATGGCAGTAAAACAGACTGCCCCTACAGGCCAGTACACCAGACCACCCCTCTTTATGTGCAATCTATAGTCAGGTTCCAAACCTCACCTCGCTCCCTTCGCTCCTCCACCCTTGCCGGTCGCTTCGCCTCTCCTTCCCTACGTGGACTTAGAAGTCGCTAATCCCTGTCGCGACTCTTCTCATCCCTGGTGCCACAATGGTGGAATGAGCTCCCCTCTTCTGTCGAAACGGCCCAATCACTGCCCAGCTTTGGACAGAAGCGCCATAATGTACTGTAATGTCGCGGGATTGATTGCTGCATTCTCCTGAAGCTTGTGCATCTCCTCGTTAGTATAGTGGATGAGTATCCCCGCCTGTCACGCGGGAGACCGGGGTTCGATTCCCCGACGGGGAGGACTATACTATTGTATGCGATGGTAGTGCTGTGCCCTCATAACCATCTGTGTTGCTGTTGGCACAAGCGTTTAATTCTCCCTAGTCTCATTGACGTCAGCAAGCTTCCAGCGATGGAGGGTCTGAATCACAAGTCTCTTTTTCGGCGCTCCGTCCAGATGCTGGACGCAATCTCTTGTTGGCTGGGCTGTGACGGAAGTGACATCATACAGCGCATCATACAGCGTGCCTCCATATTACATTCTGACAAGGAAACATGTACAGCTAGCCAGCCTCTCTTCCTTTCTGTCAGAGAGTCTGGCGTCGCAGGTTTCCATTGTGGGATTGCGAAAAAAATGCTCTGTTTGGGTTAACCAATCAGCCTCGTCTTGGGCGGTGCTTAGTGTTAGTGCCCTTGGAAAATAGTTTCGGGGTGGAACTTGTGCCGAGCAGGCCTTCTTTATTGCACAATCCAAATTTTCTTCAAAACTTGCCATTTTCAGCGTGTAGCAACGAGTTAGCCTGTAGGTTTCTGCCGTTAGCTTTCTACGCTAGCTAGTTAGCGTTCGGCGGGAGCATTACAGCGACACACATGGGAGCGGAAGCCGCTCTGATTGACATGGTCGGAGCCAATGAACAGAGCGTGACAGAGCTTGCAAGCGGGGGAGCGGATATCCTGCTGCCACCGAAACAGCCGCTCGAATGGGAGAGCAGCTTTAGAGCAGGGGCGGGCTGATCCCTGTTGCCTGTTTTCACAGCGCCAGACTCTCTGACAGAAAGGAAGAGAGGCTGGCTAGCGAGACTACTAGCGCAGTAACTAGTTAGTTACTAACTTTCTGGTTAGCATTAGATGTGTCAGCTGCTGCTAGTCTCTGAGTTAGATGATAACAAGATGTTGATTTCATCTGTTACCTGACTCCTGTAACACTAGCGTTAGGTGGTTAGCCTAGGCATGCTAGGTGTTGTCTGACAGTATTAATTGGTGTGTTTTCATAACAGTAGGCTACCAGACCATCAGCTCAGTGGGACAGGAGGGGTGAGAGTTTGGGTGGAGCTGAGCTGTGTGACTGGTGGAAGAGAACCTCCTTAGTTGGGACATATGTTTGACAATGTTGTTGTAGTTCCTGTGGCTACTGTTAGTTATAATTGTTATACTGATCCCTTAACCTACTTGTTTGACTCGATAAAAAACATCTATATATTAATTGTGATTTATTATAGCCAGTAATTTTCACATGTCTCTGTTGGCATACCTACGTGGAACCTTATAACATCAGCCCAGAACACAATTCATGCATCATTAGGCCTACTGGATGTTTGGGAACTTGAGAGTGAAATGAGTGTGATGTACACACTGTCTGCCGTTTTTTACATGAAAACCCATGTGAAGCAACGGCAGGGTGGGGAAAAAGCGGACACTCTAGAAAGCCCGAAATAGCTAAAATAGGCCTAGAAAAAATTTCAGTCAAAATATTTTATTTTGCTTTAACCCCTGTGCATGTTTTTAGTGGGCAGTTTTGTTATATGGAGGAAACCCCAGGTGAGCAAACTCCACAGAGAAAGTCCCCTTTTCACCAGATAACATCAACTGGGCATGAGGCACCGAAGCCATGGGAGAAACATGTCCCCAGTGCAACCCAGGCATGAATCGAATTCAGGACATACTTGCTGTGAGGCGACAGCCATACAACTGTGTCACCATTTCCCCAAAATGTGTTGCTGTTCCTGTCCAGTTTCAAACTGAGGAAGTTTGACACCTTAGGCGAACGTTAACTACGGGAACTGGCTATGGAAGCGCAACAACGCTGTCCAGCAATTCCCAAAAAGCAGGAAACAAACAAATCATTTTCCAGAGCTTTGGAGATTCCTTGGCTTCTTGTGAGGCACTTGGATGTGGTAAAGCCACGTCACACCTCTCATTCACATCAATGGCAATTTGTCCATTCAGCTGGGTGTACAAGGCTCTGTTTTTGAATGGACTCTCTACCTCCTCTGGTCAAGATCACAAATAATCCAGAGGAAGCTAAAGGCTATGGAGAATGCAGGCATCGATCCCGCTACCTCTCGCACGCTAAGCAAGCGCTCTACCATTTGAGCTAATTCCCCTCCACAGAGTGAGACTGGTTCTTGATCTGCCTCCAACACTCCTTCCGAAGATCATTTTCATCTCCTCCTCTCCTTGTTGCTTCCTCATGCGCACAACTCTCTTATACCTTTTTTACATCAAAAGTCCCACGATACATGTGCTTTTGTTACCCAGGAAAGCAGCAGGCGGTAGCAGCAGCAGCAGCATCGCCTTTCAAACTTTAGATCGCACTCAACCCACGTTTCTCCACCGCTGCGGGCTGTCTCTTCACCCTCCTTTTTCCCTTCTTCTCTCACAGCTGTCCAGACACAGCTGTCCACCAGCCAAAACAAAATGGAAACTCCCGAGTAAAAAATTCAAACTAATGTCATTTAAACAAGTAAATAGCCTCACTGATGCAGGTTGGAGGAGAAAAAAGTGTTTCAACAAACGAAGCAGCAAACATTGTATCAAAATACTCGTTTTGATGTTAAGATTACATAATAGTGAAGCTGTAAAGCATTACTCAAAATGTGAACGTTACAACGAGGGATTTATTTTGAAAGAGCTAAAGCGGACGACCTACTTACATTCTGGCTGACTTGACGCAGTCTATGTGCCCCTGCCTGGGCTCGTGAGCTTTGTGGGGTGTACTCGTGCATGACGAAAGACACTTTTCTCTCTGCATATTCCGAGCCTGTGGGAATCACTGAATCTCACTGACTCACGCTGGAAAAGGGGCGGCAACTCATGCAAAAGCACGTGTTGGACCGGACCACTGCCAAGATTTATATCGCCAGCCGGAGCAGCGTAAAAACCCACCTCACTTGCAGGGTCGCTCTATCGGCTAAACGGCCTAGCTTGGAAACTTTTAGACTGAAGAAAATGCCACTAGTTTGTGGATATTAGTGGGATTTTTGGCCAGTCTAAAAGGGGCTTTACTGTCTGAAAACCTAGTCCAACATTGCTTCTATTCCTTCCATCTATGAACAAACAAAATTGGATTAGTGTAATCACTTCATTTTGTGATCAGATAATACCACTCAACAAGTAATTTTCCTTTTTGTAACATACAATATTGAGAGCTGGGCCAAACAAATCACTTTTACTAGAAATTCAACCAATTTACCATAACTAAACATCCCTTCAACATACTTATAAACTGTCTAAGTTGTCTTTCCTGGTGAACACAACCTCCTTTGTTTTTTAGTCATACTTCGCCTCCACTTTAAAAGGAACAAAGGCAAAACTTCGAAAGTAGCCTAATTCCACTATAACTGCAGACCTGGCAACCCTTCTGCTGCGGCAGTGTTGGTTACTTGTTTATTCAAAGTGTATTAATATTGATCGTGTCACATGTCCAAATTGCAGCAAATCCTACACTGCATGTCCTCGGGATCCCTCAGGACAAACGGTTGTCAAGATATGTGAAGACACATAAAGACAGAGATTCCCGGGAATTAGTAGAGAGATACTGTGACCTCTGCTGAAATGCATTTTTGAGTCAAGATTCAGATTTAAAAAAAAATGCTGAGGTTGGTCCAGGTGTGAAGCCTCGTTGGCGCAGTAGGCAGCGCGTCAGTCTCATAATCTGAAGGTCGTGAGTTCGAGCCTCACACGGGGCAGCTGTTTTGGACGGCACGGTGGCTCAGTGTTCACAACTGTTGCCTCACAGAAAGAAGGTCTCGAAAAGTCTTTAGATCGTAACTGGAACATGTATAGAGCAGCAGAGGTTCTCTTCCCCATGAACCACCTTGAGACACAAATCTCTCTGAAATAGCAGCATGGAGGGGAAGGAGGGAGGAGGCAAATTCGAATTCAAGACTCTGGCACTCGCCTACATGGCAGTAAAACAGACTGCCCCTACAGGCCAGTACACCAGACCACCCCTCTTTATGTGCAATCTATAGTCAGGTTCCAAACCTCACCTCGCTCCCTTCGCTCCTCCACCCTTGCCGGTCGCTTCGCCTCTCCTTCCCTACGTGGACTTAGAAGTCGCTAATCCCTGTCGCGACTCTTCTCATCCCTGGTGCCACAATGGTGGAATGAGCTCCCCTCTTCTGTCGAAACGGCCCAATCACTGCCCAGCTTTGGACAGAAGCGCCATAATGTACTGTAATGTCGCAGGATTGATTGCTGCATTCTCCTGAAGCTTGTGCATCTCCTCGTTAGTATAGTGGATGAGTATCCCCGCCTGTCACGCGGGAGACCGGGGTTCGATTCCCCGACGGGGAGGACTATACTATTGTATGCGATGGTAGTGCTGTGCCCTCATAACCATCTGTGTTGCTGTTGGCACAAGCGTTTAATTCTCCCTAGTCTCATTGACGTCAGCAAGCTTCCAGCGATGGAGGGTCTGAATCACAAGTCTCTTTTTCGGCGCTCCGTCCAGATGCTGGACGCAAACTCTTGTTGGCTGGGCTGTGACGGAAGTGACATCATACAGCGCATCATACAGCGTGCCTCCATATTACATTCTGACAAGGAAACATGTACAGCTAGCCAGCCTCTCTTCCTTTCTGTCAGAGAGTCTGGCGTCGCAGGTTTCCATTGTGGGATTGCGAAAAAAATGCTCTGTTTGGGTTAACCAATCAGCCTCGTCTTGGGCGGTGCTTAGTGTTAGTGCCCTTGGAAAATAGTTTCGGGGTGGAACTTGTGCCGAGCAGGCCTTCTTTATTGCACAATCCAAATTTTCTTCAAAACTTGCCATTTTCAGCGTGTAGCAACGAGTTAGCCTGTAGGTTTCTGCCGTTAGCTTTCTACGCTAGCTAGTTAGCGTTCGGCGGGAGCATTACAGCGACACACATGGGAGCGGAAGCCGCTCTGATTGACATGGTCGGAGCCAATGAACAGAGCGTGACAGAGCTTGCAAGCGGGGGAGCGGATATCCTGCTGCCACCGAAACAGCCGCTCGAATGGGAGAGCAGCTTTAGAGCAGGGGCGGGCTGATCCCTGTTGCCTGTTTTCACAGCGCCAGACTCTCTGACAGAAAGGAAGAGAGGCTGGCTAGCGAGACTACTAGCGCAGTAACTAGTTAGTTACTAACTTTCTGGTTAGCATTAGATGTGTCAGCTGCTGCTAGTCTCTGAGTTAGATGATAACAAGATGTTGATTTCATCTGTTACCTGACTCCTGTAACACTAGCGTTAGGTGGTTAGCCTAGGCATGCTAGGTGTTGTCTGACAGTATTAATTGGTGTGTTTTCATAACAGTAGGCTACCAGACCATCAGCTCAGTGGGACAGGAGGGGTGAGAGTTTGGGTGGAGCTGAGCTGTGTGACTGGTGGAAGAGAACCTCCTTAGTTGGGACATATGTTTGACAATGTTGTTGTAGTTCCTGTGGCTACTGTTAGTTATAATTGTTATACTGATCCCTTAACCTACTTGTTTGACTCGATAAAAAACATCTATATATTAATTGTGATTTATTATAGCCAGTAATTTTCACATGTCTCTGTTGGCATACCTACGTGGAACCTTATAACATCAGCCCAGAACACAATTCATGCATCATTAGGCCTACTGGATGTTTGGGAACTTGAGAGTGAAATGAGTGTGATGTACACACTGTCTGCCGTTTTTTACATGAAAACCCATGTGAAGCAACGGCAGGGTGGGGAAAAAGCGGACACTCTAGAAAGCCCGAAATAGCTAAAATAGGCCTAGAAAAAATTTCAGTCAAAAGATTTTATTTTGCTTTAACCCCTGTGCATGTTTTTAGTGGGCAGTTTTGTTATATGGAGGAAACCCCAGGTGAGCAAACTCCACAGAGAAAGTCCCCTTTTCACCAGATAACATCAACTGGGCATGAGGCACCGAAGCCATGGGAGAAACATGTCCCCAGTGCAACCCAGGCATGAATCGAATTCAGGACATACTTGCTGTGAGGCGACAGCCATACAACTGTGTCACCATTTCCCCAAAATGTGTTGCTGTTCCTGTCCAGTTTCAAACTGAGGAAGTTTGACACCTTAGGCGAACGTTAACTACGGGAACTGGCTATGGAAGCGCAACAACGCTGTCCAGCAATTCCCAAAAAGCAGGAAACAAACAAATCATTTTCCAGAGCTTTGGAGATTCCTTGGCTTCTTGTGAGGCACTTGGATGTGGTAAAGCCACGTCACACCTCTCATTCACATCAATGGCAATTTGTCCATTCAGCTGGGTGTACAAGGCTCTGTTTTTGAATGGACTCTCTACCTCCTCTGGTCAAGATCACAAATAATCCAGAGGAAGCTAAAGGCTATGGAGAATGCAGGCATCGATCCCGCTACCTCTCGCACGCTAAGCAAGCGCTCTACCATTTGAGCTAATTCCCCTCCACAGAGTGAGACTGGTTCTTGATCTGCCTCCAACACTCCTTCCGAAGATCATTTTCATCTCCTCCTCTCCTTGTTGCTTCCTCATGCGCACAACTCTCTTATACCTTTTTTACATCAAAAGTCCCACGATACATGTGCTTTTGTTACCCAGGAAAGCAGCAGGCGGTAGCAGCAGCAGCATCGCCTTTCAAACTTTAGATCGCACTCAACCCACGTTTCTCCACCGCTGCGGGCTGTCTCTTCACCCTCCTTTTTCCCTTCTTCTCTCACAGCTGTCCAGACACAGCTGTCCACCAGCCAAAACAAAATGGAAACTCCCGAGTAAAAAATTCAAACTAATGTCATTTAAACAAGTAAATAGCCTCACTGATGCACGTTGGAGGAGGAAAAAGTGTTTCAACAAACGAAGCAGCAAACATTGTATCAAAATACTCGTTTTGATGTTAAGATTACATAATAGTGAAGCTGTAAAGCATTACTCAAAATGTGAACGTTACAACGAGGGATTTATTTTGAAAGAGCTAAAGCGGACGACCTACTTACATTCTGGCTGACTTGACGCAGTCTATGTGCCCCTGCCTGGGCTCGTGAGCTTTGTGGGGTGTACTCGTGCATGACGAAAGACACTTTTCTCTCTGCATATTCCGAGCCTGTGGGAATCACTGAATCTCACTGACTCACGCTGGAAAAGGGGCGGCAACTCATGCAAAAGCACGTGTTGGACCGGACCACTGCCAAGATTTATATCGCCAGCCGGAGCAGCGTAAAAACCCACCTCACTTGCAGGGTCGCTCTATCGGCTAAACGGCCTAGCTTGGAAACTTTTAGACTGAAGAAAATGCCACTAGTTTGTGGATATTAGTGGGATTTTTGGCCAGTCTAAAAGGGGCTTTACTGTCTGAAAACCTAGTCCAACATTGCTTCTATTCCTTCCATCTATGAACAAACAAAATTGGATTAGTGTAATCACTTCATTTTGTGATCAGATAATACCACTCAACAAGTAATTTTCCTTTTTGTAACATACAATATTGAGAGCTGGGCCAAACAAATCACTTTTACTAGAAATTCAACCAATTTACCATAACTAAACATCCCTTCAACATACTTCTAAACTGTCTAAGTTGTCTTTCCTGGTGAACACAACCTCCTTTGTTTTTTAGTCATACTTCGCCTCCACTTTAAAAGGAACAAAGGCAAAACTTCGAAAGTAGCCTAATTCCACTATAACTGCAGACCTGGCAACCCTTCTGCTGCGGCAGTGTTGGTTACTTGTTTATTCAAAGTGTATTAATATTGATCGTGTCACATGTCCAAATTGCAGCAAATCCTACACTGCATGTCCTCGGGATCCCTCAGGACCAACGGTTGTCAAGATATGTGAAGACACATAAAGACAGAGATTCCCGGGAATTAGTAGAGAGATACTGTGACCTCTGCTGAAATGCATTTTTGAGTCAAGATTCAGATTTAAAAAAAAATGCTGAGGTTGGACCGGGTGTGAAGCCTCGTTGGCGCAGTAGGCAGCGCGTCAGTCTCATAATCTGAAGGTCGTGAGTTCGAGCCTCACACGGGGCAGCTGTTTTGGACGGCACGGTGGCTCAGGGTTCACAACTGTTGCCTCACAGAAAGAAGGTCTCGAAAAGTCTTTAGATCATAACTGGAACATGTATAGAGCAGCAGAGGTTCTCTTCCCCATGAACCACCTTGAGACACAAATCTCTCTGAAATAGCAGCATGGAGGGGAAGGAGGGAGGAGGCAAATTCGAATTCAAGACTCTGGCACTCGCCTACATGGCAGTAAAACAGACTGCCCCTACAGGCCAGTACACCAGACCACCCCTCTTTATGTGCAATCTATAGTCAGGTTCCAAACCTCACCTCGCTCCCTTCGCTCCTCCACCCTTGCCGGTCGCCTCGCCTCTCCTTCCCTACGTGGACTTAGAAGTCGCTAATCCCTGTCGCGACTCTTCTCATCCCTGGTGCCACAATGGTGGAATGAGCTCCCCTCTTCTGTCGAAACGGCCCAATCACTGCCCAGCTTTGGACAGAAGCGCCATAATGTACTGTAATGTCGCGGGATTGATTGCTGCATTCTCCTGAAGCTTGTGCATCCCCTCGTTAGTATAGTGGATGAGTATCCCCAACTGTCACGCGGGAGACCGGGGTTCGATTCCCCGACGGGGAGGACTATACTATTGTATGCGATGGTAGTGCTGTGCCCTCATAACCATCTGTGTTGCTGTTGGCACAAGCGTTTAATTCTCCCTAGTCTCATTGACGTCAGCAAGCTTCCAGCGATGGAGGGTCTGAATCACAAGTCTCTTTTTCGGCGCTCCGTCCAGATGCTGGACGCAAACTCTTGTTGGCTGGGCTGTGACGGAAGTGACATCATACAGCGCATCATACAGCGTGCCTCCATATTACATTCTGACAAGGAAACATGTACAGCTAGCCAGCCTCTCTTCCTTTCTGTCAGAGAGTCTGGCGTCGCAGGTTTCCATTGTGGGATTGCGAAAAAAATGCTCTGTTTGGGTTAACCAATCAGCCTCGTCTTGGGCGGTGCTTAGTGTTAGTGCCCTTGGAAAATAGTTTCGGGGTGGAACTTGTGCCGAGCAGGCCTTCTTTATTGCACAATCCAAATTTTCTTCAAAACTTGCCATTTTCAGCGTGTAGCAACGAGTTAGCCTGTAGGTTTCTGCCGTTAGCTTTCTACGCTAGCTAGTTAGCGTTCGGCGGGAGCATTACAGCGACACACATGGGAGCGGAAGCCGCTCTGATTGACATGGTCGGAGCCAATGAACAGAGCGTGACAGAGCTTGCAAGCGGGGGAGCGGATATCCTGCTGCCACCGAAACAGCCGCTCGAATGGGAGAGCAGCTTTAGAGCAGGGGCGGGCTGATCCCTGTTGCCTGTTTTCACAGCGCCAGACTCTCTGACAGAAAGGAAGAGAGGCTGGCTAGCGAGACTACTAGCGCAGTAACTAGTTAGTTACTAACTTTCTGGTTAGCATTAGATGTGTCAGCTGCTGCTAGTCTCTGAGTTAGATGATAACAAGATGTTGATTTCATCTGTTACCTGACTCCTGTAACACTAGCGTTAGGTGGTTAGCCTAGGCATGCTAGGTGTTGTCTGACAGTATTAATTGGTGTGTTTTCATAACAGTAGGCTACCAGACCATCAGCTCAGTGGGACAGGAGGGGTGAGAGTTTGGGTGGAGCTGAGCTGTGTGACTGGTGGAAGAGAACCTCCTTAGTTGGGACATATGTTTGACAATGTTGTTGTAGTTCCTGTGGCTACTGTTAGTTATAATTGTTATACTGATCCCTTAACCTACTTGTTTGACTCGATAAAAAACATCTATATATTAATTGTGATTTATTATAGCCAGTAATTTTCACATGTCTCTGTTGGCATACCTACGTGGAACCTTATAACATCAGCCCAGAACACAATTCATGCATCATTAGGCCTACTGGATGTTTGGGAACTTGAGAGTGAAATGAGTGTGATGTACACACTGTCTGCCGTTTTTTACATGAAAACCCATGTGAAGCAACGGCAGGGTGGGGAAAAAGCGGACACTCTAGAAAGCCCGAAATAGCTAAAATAGGCCTAGAAAAAATTTCAGTCAAAAGATTTTATTTTGCTTTAACCCCTGTGCATGTTTTTAGTGGGCAGTTTTGTTATATGGAGGAAACCCCAGGTGAGCAAACTCCACAGAGAAAGTCCCCTTTTCACCAGATAACATCAACTGGGCATGAGGCACCGAAGCCATGGGAGAAACATGTCCCCAGTGCGACCCAGGCATGAATCGAATTCAGGACATACTTGCTGTGAGGCGACAGCCATACAACTGTGTCACCATTTCCCCAAAATGTGTTGCTGTTCCTGTCCAGTTTCAAACTGAGGAAGTTTGACAACTTAGGCGAACGTTAACTACGGGAACTGGCTATGGAAGCGCAACAACGCTGTCCAGCAATTCCCAAAAAGCAGGAAACAAACAAATCATTTTCCAGAGCTTTGGAGATTCCTTGGCTTCTTGTGAGACACTTGGATGTGGTAAAGCCACGTCACACCTCTCATTCACATCAATGGCAATTTGTCCATTCAGCTGGGTGGACAAGGCTCTGTTTTTGAATGGACTCTCTACCTCCTCTGGTCAAGATCACAAATAATCCAGAGGAAGCTAAAGGCTATGGAGAATGCAGGCATCGATCCCGCTACCTCTCGCACGCTAAGCAAGCGCTCTACCATTTGAGCTAATTCCCCTCCACAGAGTGAGATCGGTTCTTGATCTGCCTCCAACACTCCTTCCGAAGATCATTTTCATCTCCTCCTCTCCTTGTTGCTTCCTCATGCGCACAACTCTCTTATACCTTTTTTACATCAAAAGTCCCACGATACATGTGCTTTTGTTACCCAGGAAAGCAGCAGGCGGTAGCAGCAGCAGCATCGCCTTTCAAACTTTAGATCGCACTCAACCCACGTTTCTCCACCGCTGCGGGCTGTCTCTTCACCCTCCTTTTTCCCTTCTTCTCTCACAGCTGTCCAGACACAGCTGTCCACCAGCCAAAACAAAATGGAAACTCCCGAGTAAAAAATTCAAACTAATGTCATTTAAACAAGTAAATAGCCTCACTGATGCACGTTGGAGGAGAAAAAAGTGTTTCAACAAACGAAGCAGCAAACATTGTATCAAAATACTCGTTTTGATGTTAAGATTACATAATAGTGAAGCTGTAAAGCATTACTCAAAATGTGAACGTTACAACGAGGGATTTATTTTGAAAGAGCTAAAGCGGACGACCTACTTACATTCTGGCTGACTTGACGCAGTCTATGTGCCCCTGCCTGGGCTCGTGAGCTTTGTGGGGTGTACTCGTGCATGACGAAAGACACTTTTCTCTCTGCATATTCCGAGCCTGTGGGAATCACTGAATCTCACTGACTCACGCTGGAAAAGGGGCGGCAACTCATGCAAAAGCACGTGTTGGACCGGACCACTGCCAAGATTTATATCGCCAGCCGGAGCAGCGTAAAAACCCACCTCACTTGCAGGGTCGCTCTATCGGCTAAACGGCCTAGCTTGGAAACTTTTAGACTGAAGAAAATGCCACTAGTTTGTGGATATTAGTGGGATTTTTGGCCAGTCTAAAAGGGGCTTTACTGTCTGAAAACCTAGTCCAACATTGCTTCTATTCCTTCCATCTATGAACAAACAAAATTGGATTAGTGTAATCACTTCATTTTGTGATCAGATAATACCACTCAACAAGTAATTTTCCTTTTTGTAACATACAATATTGAGAGCTGGGCCAAACAAATCACTTTTACTAGAAATTCAACCAATTTACCATAACTAAACATCCCTTCAACATACTTCTAAACTGTCTAAGTTGTCTTTCCTGGTGAACACAACCTCCTTTGTTTTTTAGTCATACTTCGCCTCCACTTTAAAAGGAACAAAGGCAAAACTTCGAAAGTAGCCTAATTCCACTATAACTGCAGACCTGGCAACCCTTCTGCTGCGGCAGTGTTGGTTACTTGTTTATTCAAAGTGTATTAATATTGATCGTGTCACATGTCCAAATTGCAGCAAATCCTACACTGCATGTCCTCGGGATCCCTCAGGACCAACGGTTGTCAAGATATGTGAAGACACATAAAGACAGAGATTCCCGGGAATTAGTAGAGAGATACTGTGACCTCTGCTGAAATGCATTTTTGGGTCAAGATTCAGATTTAAAAAAAAATGCTGAGGTTGGTCCAGGTGTGAAGCCTCGTTGGCGCAGTAGGCAGCGCGTCAGTCTCATAATCTGAAGGTCGTGAGTTCGAGCCTCACACGGGGCAGCTGTTTTGGACGGCACGGTGGCTCAGTGTTCACAACTGTTGCCTCACAGAAAGAAGGTCTCGAAAAGTCTTTAGATCGTAACTGGAACATGTATAGAGCAGCAGAGGTTCTCTTCCCCATGAACCACCTTGAGACACAAATCTCTCTGAAATAGCAGCATGGAGGGGAAGGAGGGAGGAGGCAAATTCGAATTCAAGACTCTGGCACTCACCTACATGGCAGTAAAACAGACTGCCCCTACAGGCCAGTACACCAGACCACCCCTCTTTATGTGCAATCTATAGTCAGGTTCCAAACCTCACCTCGCTCCCTTCGCTCCTCCACCCTTGCCGGTCGCCTCGCCTCTCCTTCCCTACGTGGACTTAGAAGTCGCTAATCCCTGTCGCGACTCTTCTCATCCCTGGTGCCACAATGGTGGAATGAGCTCCCCTCTTCTGTCGAAACGGCCCAATCACTGCCCAGCTTTGGACAGAAGCGCCATAATGTACTGTAATGTCGCGGGATTGATTGCTGCATTCTCCTGAAGCTTGTGCATCTCCTCGTTAGTATAGTGGATGAGTATCCCCGCCTGTCACGCGGGAGACCGGGGTTCGATTCCCCGACGGGGAGGACTATACTATTGTATGCGATGGTAGTGCTGTGCCCTCATAACCATCTGTGTTGCTGTTGGCACAAGCGTTTAATTCTCCCTAGTCTCATTGACGTCAGCAAGCTTCCAGCGATGGAGGGTCTGAATCACAAGTCTCTTTTTCGGCGCTCCGTCCAGATGCTGGACGCAAACTCTTGTTGGCTGGGCTGTGACGGAAGTGACATCATACAGCGCATCATACAGCGTGCCTCCATATTACATTCTGACAAGGAAACATGTACAGCTAGCCAGCCTCTCTTCCTTTCTGTCAGAGAGTCTGGCATCGCAGGTTTCCATTGTGGGATTGCGAAAAAAATGCTCTGTTTGGGTTAACCAATCAGCCTCGTCTTGGGCGGTGCTTAGTGTTAGTGCCCTTGGAAAATAGTTTCGGGGTGGAACTTGTGCCGAGCAGGCCTTCTTTATTGCACAATCCAAATTTTCTTCAAAACTTGCCATTTTCAGCGTGTAGCAACGAGTTAGCCTGTAGGTTTCTGCCGTTAGCTTTCTACGCTAGCTAGTTAGCGTTCGGCGGGAGCATTACAGCGACACACATGGGAGCGGAAGCCGCTCTGATTGACATGGTCGGAGCCAATGAACAGAGCGTGACAGAGCTTGCAAGCGGGGGAGCGGATATCCTGCTGCCACCGAAACAGCCGCTCGAATGGGAGAGCAGCTTTAGAGCAGGGGCGGGCTGATCCCTGTTGCCTGTTTTCACAGCGCCAGACTCTCTGACAGAAAGGAAGAGAGGCTGGCTAGCGAGACTACTAGCACAGTAACTAGTTAGTTACTAACTTTCTGGTTAGCATTAGATGTGTCAGCTGCTGCTAGTCTCTGAGTTAGATGATAACAAGATGTTGATTTCATCTGTTACCTGACTCCTGTAACACTAGCGTTAGGTGGTTAGCCTAGGCATGCTAGGTGTTGTCTGACAGTATTAATTGGTGTGTTTTCATAACAGTAGGCTACCAGACCATCAGCTCAGTGGGACAGGAGGGGTGAGAGTTTGGGTGGAGCTGAGCTGTGTGACTGGTGGAAGAGAACCTCCTTAGTTGGGACATATGTTTGACAATGTTGTTGTAGTTCCTGTGGCTACTGTTAGTTATAATTGTTATACTGATCCCTTAACCTACTTGTTTGACTCGATAAAAAACATCTATATATTAATTGTGATTTATTATAGCCAGTAATTTTCACATGTCTCTGTTGGCATACCTACGTGGAACCTTATAACATCAGCCCAGAACACAATTCATGCATCATTAGGCCTACTGGATGTTTGGGAACTTGAGAGTGAAATGAGTGTGATGTACACACTGTCTGCCGTTTTTTACATGAAAACCCATGTGAAGCAACGGCAGGGTGGGGAAAAAGCGGACACTCTAGAAAGCCCGAAATAGCTAAAATAGGCCTAGAAAAAATTTCAGTCAAAAGATTTTATTTTGCTTTAACCCCTGTGCATGTTTTTAGTGGGCAGTTTTGTTATATGGAGGAAACCCCAGGTGAGCAAACTCCACAGAGAAAGTCCCCTTTTCACCAGATAACATCAACTGGGCATGAGGCACCGAAGCCATGGGAGAAACATGTCCCCAGTGCAACCCAGGCATGAATCGAATTCAGGACATACTTGCTGTGAGGCGACAGCCATACAACTGTGTCACCATTTCCCCAAAATGTGTTGCTGTTCCTGTCCAGTTTCAAACTGAGGAAGTTTGACAACTTAGGCGAACGTTAACTACGGGAACTGGCTATGGAAGCGCAACAACGCTGTCCAGCAATTCCCAAAAAGCAGGAAACAAACAAATCATTTTCCAGAGCTTTGGAGATTCCTTGGCTTCTTGTGAGGCACTTGGATGTGGTAAAGCCACGTCATGGCAATTTGTCCATTCAGCTGGGTGTACAAGGCTCTGTTTTTGAATGGACTCTCTACCTCCTCTGGTCAAGATCACAAATAATCCAGAGGAAGCTAAAGGCTATGGAGAATGCAGGCATCGATCCCGCTACCTCTCGCACGCTAAGCAAGCGCTCTACCATTTGAGCTAATTCCCCTCCACAGAGTGAGACTGGTTCTTGATCTGCCTCCAACACTCCTTCCGAAGATCATTTTCATCTCCTCCTCTCCTTGTTGCTTCCTCATGCGCACAACTCTCTTATACCTTTTTTACATCAAAAGTCCCACGATACATGTGCTTTTGTTACCCAGGAAAGCAGCAGGCGGTAGCAGCAGCAGCAGCATCGCCTTTCAAACTTTAGATCGCACTCAACCCACGTTTCTCCACCGCTGCGGGCTGTCTCTTCACCCTCCTTTTTCCCTTCTTCTCTCACAGCTGTCCAGACACAGCTGTCCACCAGCCAAAACAAAATGGAAACTCCCGAGTAAAAAATTCAAACTAATGTCATTTAAACAAGTAAATAGCCTCACTGATGCACGTTGGAGGAGAAAAAAGTGTTTCAACAAACGAAGCAGCAAACATTGTATCAAAATACTCGTTTTGATGTTAAGATTACATAATAGTGAAGCTGTAAAGCATTACTCAAAATGTGAACGTTACAACGAGGGATTTATTTTGAAAGAGCTAAAGCGGACGACCTACTTACATTCTGGCTGACTTGACGCAGTCTATGTGCCCCTGCCTGGGCTCGTGAGCTTTGTGGGGTGTACTCGTGCATGACGAAAGACACTTTTCTCTCTGCATATTCCGAGCCTGTGGGAATCACTGAATCTCACTGACTCACGCTGGAAAAGGGGCGGCAACTCATGCAAAAGCACGTGTTGGACCGGACCACTGCCAAGATTTATATCGCCAGCCGGAGCAGCGTAAAAACCCACCTCACTTGCAGGGTCGCTCTATCGGCTAAACGGCCTAGCTTGGAAACTTTTAGACTGAAGAAAATGCCACTAGTTTGTGGATATTAGTGGGATTTTTGGCCAGTCTAAAAGGGGCTTTACTGTCTGAAAACCTAGTCCAACATTGCTTCTATTCCTTCCATCTATGAACAAACAAAATTGGATTAGTGTAATCACTTCATTTTGTGATCAGATAATACCACTCAACAAGTAATTTTCCTTTTTGTAACATACAATATTGAGAGCTGGGCCAAACAAATCACTTTTACTAGAAATTCAACCAATTTACCATAACTAAACATCCCTTCAACATACTTATAAACTGTCTAAGTTGTCTTTCCTGGTGAACACAACCTCCTTTGTTTTTTAGTCATACTTCGCCTCCACTTTAAAAGGAACAAAGGCAAAACTTCGAAAGTAGCCTAATTCCACTATAACTGCAGACCTGGCAACCCTTCTGCTGCGGCAGTGTTGGTTACTTGTTTATTCAAAGTGTATTAATATTGATCGTGTCACATGTCCAAATTGCAGCAAATCCTACACTGCATGTCCTCGGGATCCCTCAGGACCAACGGTTGTCAAGATATGTGAAGACACATAAAGACAGAGATTCCCGGGAATTAGTAGAGAGATACTGTGACCTCTGCTGAAATGCATTTTTGAGTCAAGATTCAGATTTAAAAAAAAATGCTGAGGTTGGTCCAGGTGTGAAGCCTCGTTGGCGCAGTAGGCAGCGCGTCAGTCTCATAATCTGAAGGTCGTGAGTTCGAGCCTCACACGGGGCAGCTGTTTTGGACGGCACGGTGGCTCAGTGTTCACAACTGTTGCCTCACAGAAAGAAGGTCTCGAAAAGTCTTTAGATCGTAACTGGAACATGTATAGAGCAGCAGAGGTTCTCTTCCCCATGAACCACCTTGAGACACAAATCTCTCTGAAATAGCAGCATGGAGGGGAAGGAGGGAGGAGGCAAATTCGAATTCAAGACTCTGGCACTCGCCTACATGGCAGTAAAACAGACTGCCCCTACAGGCCAGTACACCAGACCACCCCTCTTTATGTGCAATCTATAGTCAGGTTCCAAACCTCACCTCGCTCCCTTCGCTCCTCCACCCTTGCCGGTCGCCTCGCCTCTCCTTCCCTACGTGGACTTAGAAGTCGCTAATCCCTGTCGCGACTCTTCTCATCCCTGGTGCCACAATGGTGGAATGAGCTCCCCTCTTCTGTCGAAACGGCCCAATCACTGCCCAGCTTTGGACAGAAGCGCCATAATGTACTGTAATGTCACGGGATTGATTGCTGCATTCTCCTGAAGCTTGTGCATCTCCTCGTTAGTATAGTGGATGAGTATCCCCGCCTGTCACGCGGGAGACCGGGGTTCGATTCCCCGACGGGGAGGACTATACTATTGTATGCGATGGTAGTGCTGTGCCCTCATAACCATCTGTGTTGCTGTTGGCACAAGCGTTTAATTCTCCCTAGTCTCATTGACGTCAGCAAGCTTCCAGCGATGGAGGGTCTGAA
Organism: Poromitra crassiceps; assembly: GCF_964638095.1. Lineage (NCBI taxonomy): Eukaryota > Metazoa > Chordata > Actinopteri > Beryciformes > Melamphaidae > Poromitra > Poromitra crassiceps. The sequence continues at coordinate 47,731,076 of NC_139631.1, read as the reverse complement.
TCACAAGTCTCTTTTTCGGCGCTCCGTCCAGATGCTGGACGCAAACTCTTGTTGGCTGGGCTGTGACGGAAGTGACATCATACAGCGCATCATACAGCGTGCCTCCATATTACATTCTGACAAGGAAACATGTACAGCTAGCCAGCCTCTCTTCCTTTCTGTCAGAGAGTCTGGCGTCGCAGGTTTCCATTGTGGGATTGCGAAAAAAATGCTCTGTTTGGGTTAACCAATCAGCCTCGTCTTGGGCGGTGCTTAGCGTTAGTGCCCTTGGAAAATAGTTTCGGGGTGGAACTTGTGCCGAGCAGGCCTTCTTTATTGCACAATCCAAATTTTCTTCAAAACTTGCCATTTTCAGCGTGTAGCAACGAGTTAGCCTGTAGGTTTCTGCCGTTAGCTTTCTACGCTAGCTAGTTAGCGTTCGGCGGGAGCATTACAGCGACACACATGGGAGCGGAAGCCGCTCTGATTGACATGGTCGGAGCCAATGAACAGAGCGTGACAGAGCTTGCAAGCGGGGGAGCGGATATCCTGCTGCCACCGAAACAGCCGCTCGAATGGGAGAGCAGCTTTAGAGCAGGGGCGGGCTGATCCCTGTTGCCTGTTTTCACAGCGCCAGACTCTCTGACAGAAAGGAAGAGAGGCTGGCTAGCGAGACTACTAGCGCAGTAACTAGTTAGTTACTAACTTTCTGGTTAGCATTAGATGTGTCAGCTGCTGCTAGTCTCTGAGTTAGATGATAACAAGATGTTGATTTCATCTGTTACCTGACTCCTGTAACACTAGCGTTAGGTGGTTAGCCTAGGCATGCTAGGTGTTGTCTGACAGTATTAATTGGTGTGTTTTCATAACAGTAGGCTACCAGACCATCAGCTCAGTGGGACAGGAGGGGTGAGAGTTTGGGTGGAGCTGAGCTGTGTGACTGGTGGAAGAGAACCTCCTTAGTTGGGACATATGTTTGACAATGTTGTTGTAGTTCCTGTGGCTACTGTTAGTTATAATTGTTATACTGATCCCTTAACCTACTTGTTTGACTCGATAAAAAACATCTATATTAATTGTGATTTATTATAGCCAGTAATTTTCACATGTCTCTGTTGGCATACCTACGTGGAACCTTATAACATCAGCCCAGAACACAATTCATGCATCATTAGGCCTACTGGATGTTTGGGAACTTGAGAGTGAAATGAGTGTGATGTACACACTGTCTGCCGTTTTTTACATGAAAACCCATGTGAAGCAACGGCAGGGTGGGGAAAAAGCGGACACTCTAGAAAGCCCGAAATAGCTAAAATAGGCCTAGAAAAAATTTCAGTCAAAAGATTTTATTTTGCTTTAACCCCTGTGCATGTTTTTAGTGGGCAGTTTTGTTATATGGAGGAAACCCCAGGTGAGCAAACTCCACAGAGAAAGTCCCCTTTTCACCAGATAACATCAACTGGGCATGAGGCACCGAAGCCATGGGAGAAACATGTCCCCAGTGCAACCCAGGCATGAATCGAATTCAGGACATACTTGCTGTGAGGCGACAGCCATACAACTGTGTCACCATTTCCCCAAAATGTGTTGCTGTTCCTGTCCAGTTTCAAACTGAGGAAGTTTGACACCTTAGGCGAACGTTAACTACGGGAACTGGCTATGGAAGCGCAACAACGCTGTCCAGCAATTCCCAAAAAGCAGGAAACAAACAAATCATTTTCCAGAGCTTTGGAGATTCCTTGGCTTCTTGTGAGGCACTTGGATGTGGTAAAGCCACGTCACACCTCTCATTCACATCAATGGCAATTTGTCCATTCAGCTGGGTGTACAAGGCTCTGTTTTTGAATGGACTCTCTACCTCCTCTGGTCAAGATCACAAATAATCCAGAGGAAGCTAAAGGCTATGGAGAATGCAGGCATCGATCCCGCTACCTCTCACACGCTAAGCAAGCGCTCTACCATTTGAGCTAATTCCCCTCCACAGAGTGAGACTGGTTCTTGATCTGCCTCCAACACTCCTTCCAAAGATCGTTTTCATCTCCTCCTCTCCTTGTTGCTTCCTCATGCGCACAACTCTCTTATACCTTTTTTACATCAAAAGTCCCACGATACATGTGCTTTTGTTACCCAGGAAAGCAGCAGGCGGTAGCAGCAGCAGCATCGCCTTTCAAACTTTAGATCGCACTCAACCCACGTTTCTCCACCGCTGCGGGCTGTCTCTTCACCCTCCTTTTTCCCTTCTTCTCTCACAGCTGTCCAGACACAGCTGTCCACCAGCCAAAACAAAATGGAAACTCCCGAGTAAAAAATTCAAACTAATGTCATTTAAACAAGTAAATAGCCTCACTGATGCACGTTGGAGGAGAAAAAAGTGTTTCAACAAACGAAGCAGCAAACATTGTATCAAAATACTCGTTTTGATGTTAAGATTACATAATAGTGAAGCTGTAAAGCATTACTCAAAATGTGAACGTTACAACGAGGGATTTATTTTGAAAGAGCTAAAGCGGACGACCTACTTACATTCTGGCTGACTTGACGCAGTCTATGTGCCCCTGCCTGGGCTCGTGAGCTTTGTGGGGTGTACTCGTGCATGACGAAAGACACTTTTCTCTCTGCATATTCCGAGCCTGTGGGAATCACTGAATCTCACTGACTCACGCTGGAAAAGGGGCGGCAACTCATGCAAAAGCACGTGTTGGACCGGACCACTGCCAAGATTTATATCGCCAGCCGGAGCAGCGTAAAAACCCACCTCACTTGCAGGGTCGCTCTATCGGCTAAACGGCCTAGCTTGGAAACTTTTAGACTGAAGAAAATGCCACTAGTTTGTGGATATTAGTGGGATTTTTGGCCAGTCTAAAAGGGGCTTTACTGTCTGAAAACCTAGTCCAACATTGCTTCTATTCCTTCCATCTATGAACAAACAAAATTGGATTAGTGTAATCACTTCATTTTGTGATCAGATAATACCACTCAACAAGTAATTTTCCTTTTTGTAACATACAATATTGAGAGCTGGGCCAAACAAATCACTTTTACTAGAAATTCAACCAATTTACCATAACTAAACATCCCTTCAACATACTTCTAAACTGTCTAAGTTGTCTTTCCTGGTGAACACAACCTCCTTTGTTTTTTAGTCATACTTCGCCTCCACTTCAAAAGGAACAAAGGCAAAACTTCGAAAGTAGCCTAATTCCACTATAACTGCAGACCTGGCAACCCTTCTGCTGCGGCAGTGTTGGTTACTTGTTTATTCAAAGTGTATTAATATTGATCGTGTCACATGTCCAAATTGCAGCAAATCCTACACTGCATGTCCTCGGGATCCCTCAGGACCAACGGTTGTCAAGATATGTGAAGACACATAAAGACAGAGATTCCCGGGAATTAGTAGAGAGATACTGTGACCTCTGCTGAAATGCATTTTTGAGTCAAGATTCAGATTTTAAAAAAATTGCTGAGGTTGGTCCAGGTGTGAAGCCTCGTTGGCGCAGTAGGCAGCGCGTCAGTCTCATAATCTGAAGGTCGTGAGTTCGAGCCTCACACGGGGCAGGTCTTTTGGACGGCACAGTGGCTCAGTGTTCGCAACTGTTGCTTCACGCTCAGAAGGTCTCGAAATGTCTTTAGGTCATAACTTGAACATAGAGCAGCAGAGGTTCTCTTTGATTCCGGGGCAATGTAAGAGATCTTTTTAGTGCAGCAGTCACTGCCTGTGAAATGATCCGATTTCATATCAAGTCAAGCTGCAATCCTCTGGAGCAACACACCCAATCCCTACAAGCACCAGCATCATGTTGACAGGCGGCTCCTTGCGGCCACACAAACACTGGGTCAGAGGTCATAGGGGCGGGGCCTGGTCAAATAGACAAGCATGTGGAATGAGGAGAATGAACTTTGGATTGCCAGGAGGGGGAGGGGTCGAGCTAAATGAGGACAGACCAAGCATTCTCTGCAGGGGAATTAGCTCAAATGGTAGAGCGCTTGCTGCGCGAAGGAAGGGAGCCAATCTTTACGCTCCCTCACGCAAGGAAAAAAATACGGGAAAATATAGAATAATGAAATCAAAGAGATATTTTCCACTGCAACAATATTCGGGTGATATCCCTGTGCATTACGGAAGATTTTGAGTGTTATGTTTATCGAGTCATCCTCCGTGAGCTTGATTCGAACCTGCGACTGCCGGATAACCACTACACTACGGAAACTGATGGCTGATTTGCATATTATTCATAACACTCACGCTCTTGGTGTTGTCTGTATTATACACATGTAGTCTATCCCCATTTCACGGCCGCAGACGTGACATAGGCTACCGGTATTATAATTTAATAATCAAGTCAAAATAACTATAAGAATACACAAATTATTAACCAAATTATTAACGATTAAAATATTCACGGCCGCAGACGTGACATAGGCTACCGGTATTATAATTTATTAATCAAGTCAAAATAACTATAAGAATACACAAATTATTAACCAAATTATTAACGATTAAAATACTGATTTATCCAGTTAACATTAAGTAGAAAAGGCATTTATTAGGCTACCACCAAATTAGGCTACATGATTTCTTTCCTACTGTGCAATAACATAATAGCCTATCACTTTATTTTGCATATTATTCATAACACTCACGCTCTTGGTGTTGTCTGTATTATAAACGAAAAAAGGGCTCGCAACACGGCGGACATTTATTGAGATGACAAACAGTTTCGGCTCAATTCGGGCCACGAAGGCCTCAATAAATGTCCGCCGGGAGCTATCAAGAAATTGTGTTGCAAGGCCTTTTTTCGTTTATTTTCCTGTTTAGTAGGCGAGCTCAGCACCAACAAGTGGATGTGCGTAAGTCTCTGGATGCTTGCGTTGTCTGTATTATACACATGTAGTCTATCCCCATTTCACGTCATTGTATTGATTGAAACTTTTTGTGTGTGTATTATTAAGAACATTGCTTTAGCTTTAAGATATATGCCCCCCAATGACTAGTAATGTTTATGTTTATGTATAATGTTTATGTATTTATTTATCCATAATAATAAAGTGTGGCAAAACAATTTCATGTCATTGTATTGCTTAATATTTTTTATTTTGTGATTATTATGAAAAACATTGCTATGGCTTTAAGATCATGTGTCCCAATGACTTGTGATGTTATTTATGTTTCTGTTCATATAATGATAATAACAATAAAATGTGCCTTCAAAGACTGTGGGACAATATGGAGCTTTTTTAATGATGTAGAGTCTGAGCCTTAAATGTTAATCAGATGTAATGTATCTGAACACAAGATGTAACACAAGATGAAAAATGAACAATTATTAAAATGAACACACATTTAAATACTTTTATTTGGATCCAAATTAGGGCATGTTATATAAGATCCAAATATTTTGGAAGAAGGTTACAGTACAGTAATCAAACCAGATTACGTAGTGTATGTTATTGTAAACACAGAAATGAGTGTGACACAATGGTAGCTTAACAGGTACAAATAGACATATGTAAACATGTTCAACACTCAAGGGTAAACAAACAGCCATTAAAGTGCACATGTAAAAGACCGGAAGGAAGTGGATGTGTACAGTAGTGATCATGTGACACTAGCTCAGCGGTTCCCGACCTTGAAAATCTCAAAAATGTTCGCAGAACCACATCGAGCGTAAACAGTACAGAAGCCAAACAATGCCTTCTCAAAGCACTCTTTATTTTAACGGTAAAAGAAGCTGTCCATCAACACCAGACAGAAATCCAGAAACTAAAAGTGAAGGTCTGTCTAGGCTAATTTATGAATAATTGGTTACAAATTAAATAATGGACTCATTCAACAACACAGAAATGTATTCTCATAATAATAATAATAATAATAATTGAATTTTCCCCCCCACAAAGAACCTAATGTTTTGCAAATGATTTGGTGGCCCACTTGTAATACCTTTGCTCCCCACAGGTTGGGAATGGCTGCTTTAGCTTACACCTGATTGGTGGAAATGGTGCTGTTAACACTAACTCAATATTACAACTAGGGATTTCACACAAAAATAAAAAATCACGGATACTGAATAAGTTCAGAGTGACTGAGAGACAATATGGCGGCATGACACTGCAATGCTCTGCTTGATATCGTTTCAGAATAGAACTGACAAGAAACTAGGAGGGATAGCCCCAAAGTGACTGCATGCTGACTTAGCTGTTTGGGAAGCCTGTGCTATATTCTGTCCACTGGATATTGAAAATATGTGTCTTTCATAATGAATACTGATGAGTAATGATTTGGTATTGCTTAAACACTCAAGGGCATGAATAAAACATAGGACTTAAGACCTCATCTCTTTAATGATTGCATGAGACAAGCAAAGCTCGACTGGTTGTAGGCAAGGCTGAGATGGGGGCCACACACACACACACACGCACGCACACACACACACACACACACACACACACACACACACACACACACACACACACACACACACACACACACACACACTTCAGAATAATTATACATGCAGGGAACTATACATGCAAGCACACAATATACAATATATACAGAAGCAAAACATGGTTCAAAAATTATTTTGCTGCTCTCTGTTCTGCCAACCACTCTTCCAGAGATTTGCCATTTGAGGCATGTGAGCAGAAGGTGACACTGCCATGACGACTATGCCCAAACTCTTTTGTTTTGGGCTGCTTACATTGGCTACAGGTGTTATGGGTGACCCATCTCTTATACTTCTTCTTGTGGACTTCCCCACTCTCCTCCTCAAGGGCCCGCCGGCGCCTGTTCCTCTCTGTGGACTGGGACACAGGAGTAGCAGGTGCAGGAACAAGTGTAGCTGGACCTGCACTGGGTGTTGAGGCAACAGGCGCAGCCAGTACGTACGACACAGTCATGTCTGGGTTGAGGATGAAAGTTCCTACTATAGGCAACATCCCAGGAGCTGAAGAGGGCTGTGCAATGGGGGTAGATGCAGTGGGGGTAGGTGCGATGGGGCGCACCCTGGTGGCAGTGGCAGCGGCTGGCCGTCGGCCTGGCCGCAGAACAGGAGCCTGCCCTTCCAGATTGGGAAGGAGGGCAAATTCATGCCGCGGGCCTGAGGCTGAAGGAAGGAGCTGTAGTCGTTCCTTCGGTGGTGGAAGCTGGTCAGGTGCCACAGGAATCGGGTTGGTTGGAGCCATTCCCTGAGAAAGGACACTCCTCTCCTGACTATTCTGCCGCCGTTGAAACCTGTGAGAAGATAATTTGTGTTAGATATGTATTAATTAGAGAACTATTCAGTCAATTTGAGATCAGTCAATTTAAATGATGTGCCTGACCCACCATTGAATGAGTGTATTCTGATTAAGCTCAAAGAGCTGGATCATAGTCTCTGCCATAACCCTTGGACTGTTGATCACTATTTCCCGGATGTGGTGGTAGTCACTCAGAATTTTAGTCCATCTGGGGGTGGAAACTCTAGCCTTCTTGGTGGCCGACTTGTGTAAAGAACACAGCCTTATGCACATGGCCTCAACCAACCGGCTCGTGCTGGGCCACTGAGCTGGCCCCCCAGGATGTCCTATTAGGCAGCGCTTCACACTCTCCACACCCGGCGTGACTCCAGACCGCTTGGGAGCCTTGAAACGGCCAGTTGTCAGTCGCTGCTGATGACGAGGCTGGTAGTCGACCCGCTCCTTGTCGCCTTCAGGGAGAGCTGTCCACAGCTGGATGACTTGGGTCACCTGCAGCTCAGTGAGGTAAGACGCCTCACGGAGATCCACCAGGTAAGCAGCGAGATCCTGGACCTTGTCCCACCCAGCAATCCCATCCGGTCCAATGACTGCTCCCTAATAAATGGATTGATTAATAGTAATGCATGTAAATACAATAAAATGTCATTGAGATTGGATTGAAATAGCCGTTAAAGTGTCTTACTTGAGCCTCGTCAGACAGATTGTCTTCAGTCTCCAGTGCAGCCTCAGCGGTGTCAGGCAGCACTGAAGGGACAGTGGCAGGATGTTGTCCTCCAGCGTGTGACGTGGACGGCAGATCAGCAGGTGATGCAGGGGCCTGAGGTGGAGAGGCCTGAGGACTCGTCATCAACTGTGAGGGCCTGTTCTCCAGATGACGGCCGGGGTCATCCTCAAAGAGCACAGGAACTGTGATGTCCTCCGTGATCTCTTCTACAAATCCCTCATCTTCTAGGTCCTCATCGTTGACTTCCTCCACCAGCCTGTCCTCCTCCTCTGGGTTCTGGAGCACCGGAGTCAGTGTTTTGCCGGTCTGGTTGTACAAGTACTCCATTCCCAGCAATTCACCTACAAAAACAAAACAGAAAAAATAAAGTATTCTTAATATTTTTAAGCAATATAGCATGAGTGAGAGTGGGGTTAGTAATGGATAATCCACCGGTGTTGTTCGGACGTAGCCACGAGGCCGGAGTTGTGCAGGTAACATTGATTAATGAATAGTGCTATTAAAGAACAAATTAATTAAGTTATTCTAAATTATTTCTTGCCTGTGTATGCTCCAGGGGTGCGATAACGCTGATCCCAGCATCTCCCTAGCACCTTTCGGCTGAGCTGGTCCACTGCCTCTCTCAGAGCACTGCCATAAGAGCGTATGGAAGGCGCTCCTTTTACGGCGTCCTCCATCCGGTCATCATTCCAGCGCATCAGCCCTTCAAGAAGATACGCCTGGAAATGCGCATCACTGGCACTGGTTCCTGAAGGTTAAATAAACAAAGAAGCGTTTGTCACATTTGAACAAGATATTCACTACGTATGAGATGCTATGAAGAATCTGTAACATGTAATAGAATTATGTTAAAAAATAATTGTCATTACAACACACAACATAAAATACTAAGATCAAATACATAAAAAAAACATACAATAAAATACTACAGTAGGGGTCATAAATAAGGTCACTGGAATAAATTCAGATAGTGATGCCAGAAGTGCAATAAAATGAACAAAGCGACATAGTAATTAATATGCATGAAGTGACTGGTGCTGAGTGTGGATGTGTGTTATGGGTTCAAGTCCAGACTGGGGGCAGAGGGAAGAGAGGGGAGTTGTACTATGAAAACTTAACAGTCCAGACTGAGGGCAGCCGTTGTATATGTATATGTATGCAATACCTGGAATGAATCTGTTTAAGTGGAGGTGGAATGACTCGAGGGAGGTAGAGCCACGGGCACACCTGTAGCAGCACAGCTCCACACCGCCTTTCTTCAGGGTGCCTGTCTGAAGGTAGAGCGAGAAGTCCTCTGGGTCTTGGATACAGCCCACGTGTTTCTCCTGCTCCTGCCATATCTGCTGGATCCGTTCGTGGTCCAGCAAACGAACGCCCAGAGTGTCCTTCCCGCTTGCACTATCAAACAGACTGATCAATGACCCAATCAGTCTGATGGTCTCCTCCACCCCTCTGGTCCTCCTCCTGCAGTGCAGCGCCAACTCTCTCCGTTTAATGCGAGTGGTCACCAACTGCTCCGAGATGTGGCCAATACTCCTTGCTGCCAGCTCACCCTCCTTGGCACGGCGAAGAGCAGCAACATCCTCCGGATCCCACTCAAAAATGCATGTGGACAGGCGTGCCATGAAAATGCCATACAGGGGGTGCGCCTCCGTTGTGACGCCTGCAGCAAACCGGCGCATGAAATGCCATATATCAAGGCGCACTTGAAGCCCGTCCCACTCTGCAAACATGGCATTCACCCGACAGGGGCCATGCTGACTGCAGCAGTCTCTGTCCACATACATAATTGTTGGTGGCGCCTCTCCTGCCAACCTGTACCTCTTCATTAGGCCAGCTGCCATAGCGTCCAGTGCTTGTCCCTCACCAGCTGTCATGACTGAGACAAGAACTTGACCGTGCTCGTTGCCCACATTAGTGCACCAGGCAGCTGTACCTGCAGCAGCACCAGCAAGTTTCTTGGTGACCTTTTTGGTGGAGTCCATCTTTAGGACAGAGCCGAAGATGGAGGTTATTTTGGCCTTCACCTCATGCAGTCGCCCAAGAACATCCCTGGCATACACAGCTAAAAGCCACTTAGGCTTGGGGAGGGCAGGTAAGGGGGGAGGCTCAGCGAATGCAGGGGGGAGCACAACAGAGGACCTTGTGAATGGTTCACAAGCTGTCAGGTACTGCAGGACATGCTGCATCCATGCTTCACTGTGTTGCTCCAGCAGCTTTTTGTACAGCTGAGTCACACTGTTGCCCATTGTCCTCTCCCTCATCATTCTCAGCACCCGGGTGTCACAGGAGTATCTAAGGAAAGAAGCATGTAATGTAGTGTAAGCGTGTAATGAAAGAGGCACGTAATGTTTAACAAATAACACAAACACAAATAAAAGCACCTAATAATTGACATCCATTATGAATTACCTGTATGTTAGCAAAGCTGGAAACTGGGTGCGATGGCCCATATCCAGCTGTCCTAAGATGTCCTCGGACCAAGCAGGATACTTTTTTGAGCAGCGTTTGCATTCCAGGTACTCAGTGGCAAGGTCATACCACCCGTCAATATCCAAAACCTTGCGCACTGTTTGGTACAGTCCTGCTGCTGTTAATCGGTGCTTGCAACAGGCTGGACGAACACAGACGAAAGGAAACCGCCACATCTTGTGGGGCATCCATAAGAACAGCCGCCGACAGAAGAAGTGGTCAGGTGAGGCAGGAGGCTGGGTGTGAATGAGGAGGGGCTGAGGAGGATGCCACCAAAGTTTCAGCTGGGCCACTAGCTCTGGCTTGCCGGTTCGTGGGTTGGCCTTGAACAATGTGTGCCGAATCCACTCCTGCTGGTAAGGTGGAAGCTGATCCTTCCAGTGTCTGGGAAGCTCAGCTGGTGGCTGGTGAACAACAACACCTGGTATCGCTGCTGGAGGGGGATCGGCACAGGCCTCTATATGCACAGTGGTTGCAAGAGCTAATGAAAGAGAAATGAAGAAAACAGCAGACAAATGCAACAAGTGTTAAGAAGCAAAGAACCAAGTGTAATTTTTTTTAAGAAGTGCACTCAAAGAATGCATTCCAGTTGATGTCATATAATTCTGTATTGTGAAGAGAAACTTTCCAGAAAATAATATTTCTTAGTGTTGTCACTTAACATTTTCACAATGTATGCATTTGTGTCATATGCCACACCTGGATTGAGCTGTGCTTCACATTGCGATGCAGCAGATACCAGTTCCTCGTCATCATCCTCAAAAGAGAAAAGCTGACGTTTTTCAGCCAGAGTTAAGGTGCACTGTGGTGCTGGAGCTGGGAAAAAGTGGACAAGTCTGTGTAGTCAGGTAAAATGGTTAAGCTATACATGTAGAACTGCTGTAGGAGAAATTCAAGATTCACACTCCTACTCACAGGGTTTAACTGATGACATCAGCTTCCTAGCCAGCTGTGAAGCAGGCAATTTGTTGCCATGTGCCAGCATCACTTTCACAGTGGCAAGCTTCCGTGCACCAGTTTGGATTCCTGCAGGTGGAGGTGCAGAGGCTGCAGAGGTGCTGGAGGCTGCAGGTGGAGGTGCAGAGGCTGCAGAGGCGCTGGAGGCTGCAGGTGGAGGTGCAGAGGCTGCAGAGGTGCTGGAGGCTGCAGGTGGAGGTGCAGAGGCTGCAGAGGCGCTGGAGGCTGCAGGTGGAGGTGCAGAGGCTGCAGAGGTGCTGGAGGCTGCAGGTGGAGGTGCAGAGGCTGCAGAGGCGCTGGAGGCTGCAGGTGGAGGTGCAGAGGCTGCAGAGGTGCTGGAGGCTGCAGGTGGAGGTGCAGAGGCTGCAGAGGCGCTGGAGGCTGCAGGTGGAGGTGCAGAGGCTGCAGAGGTGCTGGAGGCTGCAGGTGGAGGTGCAGAGGCTGCAGAGGCGCTGGAGGCTGCAGGTGGAGGTGCAGAGGCTGCAGAGGTGCTGGAGGCTGCAGGTGGAGGTGCAGAGGCTGCAGAGGCGCTGGAGGCTGCAGGTGGAGGTGCAGAGGCTGCAGAGGTGCTGGAGGCTGCAGGTGGAGGTGCAGAGGCTGCAGAGGCGCTGGAGGCTGCAGGTGGAGGTGCAGAGGCTGCAGAGGTGCTGGAGGCTGCAGGTGGAGGTGCAGAGGCTGCAGAGGCGCTGGAGGCAGATCTGCGTCTCTTTAAGACATATGCCTTGAAAATGGCCATGTTGGTTTTGGGCCGGGCAGTTGCTGTAACCAGGTACTTGATGAGGGTCTGGGCCTCCTTGCTCTTGTCCTCATAAACCTCCTTCATGGAGCGGCCCTCGAAATCTCCGAACTCCACCATAAAAAAGCCCTGGTCACCAGTTTCCTTCACTTTAGCCTGCATTTCCAGCTTCTTCCTAAACTTCTCCAGTTCCTCTGTCATCTCTCTGATGTTGGAAGTGTACTGCAGGAACAGCTGTTTGTTCTCTGACAGATCGGTTGCCTGCGCTCTTTCCTTCGAAACACTATGCAATATATACAGTGCATAGCCAAGACTGTTCTCAAGGAGCCATCTAAATCTTTGGCCCTGGTACATGCCAAACTGAAGCTTGCAGTGAGCCAGCACTAAAAACTTGTCAGTGGGGTCTCCACCGTTGCCAGTGACAAAAGTACTGGCCTCCGCCAGCACCACCTCTTTGGATTTAGCCCTTCCAGACTTCACATTTTCAATCGTCGTTGCCTCCTCCGATTGCGCCATGAGAAGTCTGGTTGACTTGGACTGGCGGCGGAAAACGGGGTAGGCATACATGTTCTGAATGAAGATAAGAAAAAGACTGTTACCTCTAGTCATCTGAAAGATACCTGTATATGGAAGTGTGTATATTACACTGTTTATCCAACTGTAACAGAGTTGCCTGCCCTCAGGGTAGGGTGGCCTAAATCATTATTTCTCTGTGGGCAATCTTTTTTTTCAAATGAGGGGAGGCAACCTCTGTTACAGTGATTATCTAACGTCACAACATGAGTACCATTCATACAGCTAAAACAAAACGATCACATTATTTATTGTAAGCCTAGAGAGAATAAGAAATAGCCATAGGCTATATATATATATATATGTGTGTGTGTGTGTGTGTGTGTGTGTGTGTGTGTGTGTGTGTGTGTGTATATATTTGTATAAATATATCACAAAATAATAATAAAAAAATATATATAAAAATATAACTAGAAAGAGAAAGGAAAACAATTATGATTCAAAAATGTATGCACAGGAATATGCATGTATGGATTGTATTATTATTATTATTATTAGTATTGTATGTGTTTTTGTTTGTTTTTTGTTTTATTTGCTACTCACTGTTTTAGTTTCTTGTTTTTGTCTATGTTGTACTATTTTTTTACTTTCTTTGTTTTAGGATATTTCTCCTTGTTGAAATCCTTTGTTGTACATTTGATGGCAAGTAAGAACAACATCCAAAAATGTCAGACGTATGAAAAAAATACTGTAAGAAAGGGGGGGGGGCTTTCATAAGCGTTTGCTTCTGCCCCTCATTCATTCAATGTCTCAAATGGCAGATGTAAAACATCTGAGGTCATCAAAACAAATGTGACAGAAACGACTATTAAATAGGCTATAGGCTATATAGACATAGACATGTCAATCTATCTAAAAAATAATATTTTACCTGGGCACTTCACACAGACTACCCGAAGTAAAGACACCGGAGCACTCTTTTCCGTCTGCACGTTTTAATAGAAGGGGCTGACTGACGTTTCGACAGACAAGTCTGTCTTCCTCAGTAAAATATTATTTTATGCATATTGTCCTCCACTGTTGAGCACCAGGACCCTTTTTATTCCAAACCTGGCTGAAGCGCGCTGGACTATATTACTAATGTCAATCTATCTATCTGCAAGTCAACACGTTACCGTCGGGGGGTCCACCCGCTATGCCGACCATCTATGATGCCAACCACCCGCAATGCCGACCTTAGGTTTAGGCATAACGTTAAATTCTCCACACAGCGCAGCGGCGGCGTAGTTGGGTTATTTTAAGCATATGAAATGGATTGCACGGCAACACCAATCAATTCGGCATACATTTAATACACATACAATAACTATTACAACATAAAACCCGGGCTGTCTTCGCCCTTTTGAGGCTCGGCGAAAACTCCATCTATTTGAATGGAGTTTGGCGAACAGAGTTTCACGCGTGCAAATAACGTTAAATTCTCTGTTCTGGCGAAATAATACAATCCAACTGTGACTGTGAACGTTGTTTTGATCCCTATTAAATATATATAGGCTATACACATAGACATGTCAACTCACCATCATTTAGTGCGTGAACCCCATCCAAAGTAAACACATGGCAAATTAATTAACCTAGCGATGATGCTAACGTTGTTTGTTTGCGCTTCCTGTATCCTGTCAACTTCAAGGTAAGCCACATGTGACGAACTTGATTGGTCAAAAGTAAGGCACAGGGGAGAAACGTGATTGGCTGATGTGGGGAAATAAACTGCCTTAATCTGTCTTAATCTGTCTTAATCTGTCTTATTTGGCGAAGTTGACCGTTCCCTCGCGGCGCGAGCGAGAGGTAGCGGGATCGATGCCCGCATTCTCCAACAGCTTTTTAACCCTTTCAGCAGGGCTGGAGCCTTCTGCACACTGCCTCTGTTATGTTTATTTAAGGATCCCCATTAGAAGCACACCATGTGCCTCTAGTGTATTTCAATACAGACATACAATAAGAAAACACTGGCAACAGTGTTGCCAGATTGGGTGCTTTCACGCCTGTTGGGCTGGTTTGGATTGCATTTTGCGGGGGGGGGGGGGGGGGGGGGGGGGGGATGGGCTCGGGCGGGTTTACAGAGTCACTTGTCTCCATAGACCTGCATTTGCTTTGTCAGTTTTGTGTGTGTTTTGGTGGTTTTTGAACAGTCTTTGGGCTGGAAACCATCAGCTGTATATAAATGTATATGTAAATATAAAAACAATCAGGCAAGCCAAATAGATACAAATGAGTGAAATTAAGGATGAGGTGATACTAGATAACAGAACAATTAAACATAAAAACAGAGAGTCATTGTTTTTGATGCATATAAAGTGATAATAACCTATGTGCAGTGAATATGCCACTGTCTCGGACTGTCTTATCACTATACTGCCTTATTGCTTATTGTTGCTTATTGCTTATTGCTTATTGCCTTATTGCTTATTGTTTTTGCACTCATTGTTATATTTGTACTATGTCGTAAACGGAGTCTACAGCACAAGAATTTCACACGTGATACTTGTACCATGGAGTGACAATAAAAATCTTGAATCTTGAATCTTGAATACAGCAAGCAGACGAAACAGATAGATGAAAGCAAGAATTAGAGGATATTAAAATCACATGACCTAACAATCAGATATGCATACATGTTAGTCGGTCACTTGAGCTGCTGTGACCCTGTCACTAATGTGATGATGTAGTTCTTCAGTATAACTGGACACAGCTCTGCCAGACAATGTTACGCTGCTACACAAGCAGATACTATATCATTTAATACATTTTTGTTGGTATTTACTATAAACTCTAATAGCTATCACTATGTTTCACCACATGAGGCAGTTTTATTAAATTACGGTATATTTATTGTAGAATTGATCAATATTGTTGTCGGCAGTGATTCTCAACCTTTTTCATCTCAAGGGCCGCTAATTTAGTGCACATTAGAGCCACAGAGCCCCATTTAGACAGTCTGGAGATGTTGTCTCGCTGAGAAGATTTCTATTGTTAGATCAGATTTTGGCCAGAATTCCATGAGTGTTCATCAATTTGCTGGGGACCCTGGAACCTCCTCAAGGACCCCTGGTGGTCCCTGAACGCCAGCTTGAGAACCCCTGATCTATGGGAAGAGCTGATCCTGAACTCTGATATTTTGATAATATTACACACAAGTATCCACAATTAAGTTTTATTATTTAGTATTATTAGTAATGGTAAACTGTCAATAATATACATTATTATTCTCCTGGGAATCAATCGTTTTAGTGTCCCATGATGAATTCCGTTTCCGAGTCTTTCCCACCCTGATGAGATATAAATACATTGAATATCAGCACAAAATTGTTGTTTTGATAAGCGCTATCAGTGTTACCCTGCCAACTGAAAACAACAGCAGAAGTCAACAAGTGTCTTTCTCTGCAGCAACAACAGGTCGCTGCCTCTTTAAGGAGCTCTGACTCCCCCCCCCCCCCCGGGGAATCCTCCCTGAGGGGGTGGTGCTTACACAGCTTGCTCACTGCTCACTGCTATTGGTCTGGGACCCTGTCACTCCCACCCCAGCTGTCAGCTCTGATTCGCTGTGGGAAAGGCTTCCTGTGTTGATTCAAAGAAACAGGGAGTGAAGTGGATAGAAAGAAAAGTATGTAACGGAGAGAGAGGTAATAACAGCAGTGAGGGAAGAGGGAGAGAGAGGTAACAACAGTGAGGGAAGAGGGAGAGAGAGAGTGAACACGTGGGGGAAAGAGAGCCGGAGGGACAGACAGAAAGGCCAGAGGGGAAGAGGAGGTGTTTGTCATCAGAGTGGAGACGAAACGACGGGAGAGAGGAAGTGTGAACCGTTAGCCTGGAGAGGAGAGGAAGAGAGGAGAGGAGAGGAGAGGAGTTACCCCGGGCGGCCAGCAGCCCTCTGTGGGGCAGAGGAGGGAGAACAAACTGTTAGACTGAACTAACTGCTGTGAGTAAACTGGAGATACTCTTTATAATCTGTCTGTTTCTCTACAGGGTTCCTCCCCAGGTGTGCAAAGTCTTTAAACATATTAAATATTAATTTAATCTTTTTCAAGGCCTTGAATAGTTTGGGAATTCTGGAAAATGTTGTGGTTAAGGTCTGATACACACATAATTCTAGCTTTGGTGTTGTTTTGAGCCACTTTGAGTCCACAGTTTGTTGATGATCAGAATAATGTTCAGATAGAGGGATGCTCTTATGACCCAGCTGCTGTCAGCATGCATTACATCAAATACCCTTCACCAAAATCACATCCAGGCAAGAACATAATGATCTGCACCAAAATCACATCCAGTCAAGAATAGGATCTGCACCAAAATCACATCCAGTCAAGAATAGGATCTAGACCAAAATCACATCCAGTCAAGAACATAGGGGGCTCTATCTTCCGACAGGCGATATCCCCTAATTAAGTTAAAAGTTCATACAGTATTTCCCCCCAAGTCTCTGTGTATAATAACAAAGGTATGAAGTGACAGCAACTACATCTGACTGACATACAGTTATCCCCTTAAACTCCACCACGAAATTTGGAAAGCCCTCGTGGCTGAGTGGTTAAAGCCGCCTGCTTTGCAATCAGAAGTTCAGTGGTTCAAATCCACCACTGGGTTTTAGCAATCTCTGTCCCAGGCCAGAGCTTCTTTACAGGTCCGGTACCATGTAGCTACATATGACCTACAGTTGAATAGACTCACTCCACTTTACAGGTCCGGTACCATGTAACTACATATGAACTACAGTTGAATAGACTCACTCCACTTTACAGGTCCGGTACCATGTAACTACATATGAACTACAGTTGAACAGTCTCACTCCAATTTACAGGTCCAGTACCATGTAACTACATATGAACTACAGTTGAACAGTCTCACTCCACTTTACAGGTCCGGTACCATGTAACTACATATGACCTACAGTTGAACAGTCTCACTCCAATTTACAGGTCCAGTACCATGTAACTACATATGAACTACAGTTAAATAGACTCACTCCACTTTACAGGTATGGTACCATGTAACTACATATGACCTACAGTTGAATAGACTCACTCCACTTTACAGGTCCGGTACCATGTAACTACATATGAACTACAGTTGAACAGACTCACTCTATTTTACAGGTCTGTTACAATGTAACTACATATGAACTACTGTTGAACAGACTCACTCCATTTTACAGGTCTGTTACAATGTAACTACATATGAACTACTGTTGAACAGACTCACTCCATTTTACAGGTCTGTTACAATGTAACTACATATGAACGTAATTTAGAACTATTGGTAATTACTGTGTAATTACATTTGGTGTTCATGTGTAATTACAAATAGTTCATATGTAACTAGGGTACCTGTAAAATAAAGGGTTACCAAAAATGTAATTAAGTCTGTCTTGCGAGTCGTCCTACCCCCCCAGAGGCAACATCATGTAGGCTACAGGTAACACAAGGCTAATTCTTACATTTGACTCCAGTTTTTTGTAAAGCAAATATTCCCATGTTGTGCAGTAGCCTATTAAGTCCGTTCTGTAAGCGTGTTGGACACCCGGGTGTCAAACAGCTGCAGTCTGCTTTTAATACAACGTATTGTTGTTGTCGTCGTCATCAATAGACCACTTGGTTTCTACTTTTAAAAGTTTGACTGTCCTCTCTGAATTTCCATACAGTTGTGCAACAATCTCTGACACTGGGGACAACTGTCACCAAAAGACTCATTCTGAAGGAATGGAAGTCCTCCCCTTCACCTTCTTTTCAGGTGTGGCTGATGGACATGATCTCTGTTATACAGATGGAGAGACTCAGGTCCCTGAGAACCGACTCGCTTAAAAGGTTCTCAACTATCTGGGACCCATTTTTGACCTACTTTGATGAGGTTAAGAATGACAAGTGACTGAGGTTAGGGGTAACAGATGGCTCGCCCGGCTGATGTTTCATGGACCACTTGTGTGCGATCCCATACACATGATCTCTTGCAGGCACATGGGCACCTTGTGCGATTCATAGCACCATGTTGTGGTGTTGAATGTCATTGATGTATGTTTTTTCCTCCTTTCTTTCTTTTCCTGTGTCTAAACTCGTTTGTCTTGTTCATATATTGTTCTATAAAAAAATGAAAATAAAATATTGGAACAAAAGTTTGACTGTCTGGTTATGTTTAATCTCTCGCTCGTCTCTGCTTGTCAGGCACAGTGGATGACAAAATGGATTGGATCGATTTTTGCTTTTATTTCTGCCTTTACCCTTTTGCTGTGATGGCTGTTGGCATATAGGCTATACATGCACAGGAATACTATAACGTTAGTTCAGATGATAAGGCAGGTTTCTTCAGGCACTAAACTCACACAGAGTCAAGGGTTTAAAGTTTAAAAGCCTTTATTTGCTAGGGCATATCTAAGTTAAACAATCAACACCGCAGTGTTGGACAGGAGTTACTCAAATGTAAAGACATGCATCATGAAATAAAACAAGTGCTTAACAGAGTAACTTTCTATCATGCACAACGCAAAATAAAAATAAAGATACTGAATGTCAGAAAAAATGCCTGCTCTCAGGAGCTTCAATACAAAATCCGTATCAGCTTTAAAATAACACTTATGGGTCGAACACTACATGTAACCAATAGGAAAGTAGAGTCTGTTGCTTGATCTCTGCTCTGGTGTTTGGCTCATACTGTATCTCCATCCCAGGCCCATGTGACAGCACAGTTGGCCAATCGTAGGCAGCTGTTGACCATGATGAGCAGGAAGCAGCGGGAGCTGGAGGGTCGCCTCGACGACATGCTGTCTCGCATCGCCATGGAGACGCAGGAGATCAAAGAGCTGGAGCAACAGCTGACTGATGGTAGGAAGACAACCCACCAGTCACAGAGCCTCTCCCAGATTGGAACCCTTCGATTGGCTGATGTCATGTCTTTGGCAAAGCTAACACAATTATTTCAAGTGGCTACGATTTAATGTCAGTGTTAACAAGATTTACCAAGGAAGCTGTGTCAGATTTGAAACATGTTATGTTAATAAATAGATATAATATATAGATATATATAATAGAAAATGAAACCGGTCAGCGGAGAGGAGCTGGTGACAGCAAGAAAAACATCATAGGAAGGAACAAAAAAATATATAAATATTTCTGGCTGTAACTGCACCCAGGACAGCAGACTGCTAACAAATGCTTTTTACTTTAAGATCTTAATGAGCTCCGCATTACACTTCATTGGTTCATATTCTATTAATATTATATATTTTATTTCCCCTCCCCTTCCAGGTCAGATCTTGGCTAATGAAGCTCTTCAGAAGGATTTGGAGGGAATCATCTCTGGACTTCAGGAGTATCTGGGAGGACTGAGAGAGCAGGTAGGAAGACTGTCAGTCAGAATGAACCACTATGCACTTAGGAGATGATAGCTGGCCAATCGTAGATGTGGTAATGTTACCACCAGATGTTGCCATGAGCTGCACTGCAGTTTGATATGAGAAAATGTTTCAAGATGTAAAACATCAGCAGTAAACAGTTCAGATCACCCAACTCCTTGTTAGTATATTGGAGAGTATCTCTGCCTGTCACGCGGGAGCCCGGGGTTCATTTCCCCGATGGGGACGGTTACATTATTTTGGGGAGCACGGTGGTGCAGTGGTAGTGTTGATGCCTCACAGCAAGAAGGTCCTGGGTTGCTGTTGGCACTGGGGGTATTTCAATAATGAGAGACTAGTAGAAAGTATAACAAGCTTTAATGATACAACATATTAATTTTGGCGTATGACTCCATGATATGATGACGCTCTCCTGAGATGATGAGAGGGCGTCGTCAGTGAAGAATAGGATAGGAAATCCCCCATAGGGAATTCTTCTATCAGGAGTCATGACCGATGGTGGTGTCAGGGGAGGAGGTGGGGCAAAAACAACTGCTTCAGCGATGATGATCAGCAACTGAGAATGACACATACACAGCACATAGCAAACAGAGTAAACATGGACCCTGATATACTACGCTGATTAGGTGATTGGGATCAGCTGGAGAGGAATACCTTGGCCTGATTGGTTATTGCCACATGTGTGGTAAACTGTGAATGGGTGAGGAGACAGCATCAGAGAAAGGGGGCGAGCCTAACAATGAATGGGTTATACATCCTCAAAGAAAGGGGGCGTGCACTGTGATATGACGAGACTGAGCGTTGGCTGTTAAGTAGTCTTCATTATTGAAAATAGTCCAAGACTTCATGTCTCCCTATGCCTTTGGTGCCTGGTTCCCAGGTGGGCTATCTCGTGAAAAGGGTCTTTCTGTGTGGAGTTTGCCTATTCTCCCTGTGTTCACTTGGGGTTTCCTCTGTAGATACTGTTCAAGCATAAAACAGCTCAGATCATTGATGGTATCTGAACATCTTCTCAAAGTGTTGTAATAATTGGATAATCGGTCATCAAGTTACGACAATTTATGACATTTTCACAAATGTAAAAATGTATATAAAACAACAACCTTTTAACAAATTGTGATGAGATAACTCTGTTAATGAATGCTACATAAAAAAGTGGTGATGTTAAAAATGTGTTTTTTCCAAACTTTCAAAATATCTCAAAAACAGAGGAGTCACGTGATCACCTGGACAAGATGGCAGCATAGGCTTTTGTCTCCTAGCCCAAATTTGCCAAATTGTTGCTTTTTGCAAGTTACTTGTTGTTCAAAATTCACTAATGACATGGCTGGCTGGGATAGGCAAGAATAAGATTGATGCCATTGCTGACTGCTTAATGGAAAAACAGCACAGCTACTTCGATCTGCACCTCACCCAAGCCCTTTTCCCACATGCGCTTTGTACCGCAAAATGACCGGAACGTGGTCAAATGGCTGCATGTGGGAAAGGCGCCGTGCCGGTATAAGCGCGACCCCGTCGTCGCGGCCATTTCACCAGTTTTTAGCTAGTCAGAAGAACGGTATGCCGCGATAGACAGACAGGTGAGAAAGGGGTCCAGTCATTTTCCGCTATCAGAGCACACAGTAGACAGTCCAACACCAAATACACAGCTGATTGTTCGATATTCCCCTGGTGTTGCGTACCACCAAAGGACTATTGCCAGTCGCAAACGCGCTTCCAGTGGTTTTCGCCACCGGGTGATCTTGCGTGCGGGTCGGACCAGACTCAGCACGTAATACCGGGACATGCGAAAATGACGCTTCCATTCCACGTCGTCAAAATTGTTCAGAGCATCTTCCCAAAATAAATTCCCTCCTGGTCTCTCTCGCTTCCAGACGGCTCTAGTCTCACGCAGCAGCGCAGAGGTACATAACACTGTCATGATCTGTCCCCGGTTTAGTCTATCTTCATATTCTGCGCGACACTCTCATGGGCGAGGTGTACACACGTTGCTTTAATGTTCCAGCGGGCATAATCTAATCATTAGCGCACATTAAAGCAAACTGGCGAAATGATCTTGTGATAATAAGAGCAGTAGCCTATGTCAGCTTCATGTGTGTGTGTGCTGATTTCCCCCTCTCCTCTCTGCTCGCTCTCTGGCCACAGTCCGTCCTCCTTCTTCAAGCACAGCCCGACAGGGACTAACTAAGCAACGTTGCCAACAGCCAAGGCAAGCCCGGACACATCAAATGAAGCCAGTCTGTAAAAAGTGCTTCAACGCAACGCAGGTGAACGGATAAACAAGCAAACTTATTTCACCATTCGGAGTTTTGCCGACACGCCGCCCCCCCCCCCCCCCCCCCCCCCCCCACATACAGGCAATTTCGCTGATAGATTCCCACATGCCAGAGGAGAGGTGTGAAGGGAAATGTCCGATATTGACTTACAGGTAATTTTCCGGTACGCATGTGGGAAAACGGCTCCAGATTCGGCGGGAAAAGACAATGAGGGGAAGCTAAGTGCTATTCAGGCTGAGCTAGCCACGCTGACGGCAGGTCTGGGCACCATCAGATCTGACGTTAACACATTCACTGCCAACAGTTTTTTCCAATCAGTAGGTAGCTTCTGCCAAGGGTTTTTTTGAGGATTCTGGCTCATCTTTCAAGAGCCGAGGATTATTTTCTGCTAGGACTTTGTGAACACAAAATATCTCAAAAGAACTAATAGAATGTGTGCTTTCTCTGTCTAAAAGAGTTAGTTTTTATCATGTTCTGTTATGTAGGCATTAGCAGTTGAATACAGCATGGTTTCAGAGATTTTCAGAGAGTTTTGAGATAAATGGATTTTTAGAACCACCTCACGTGCCTGTGATTATGGGTGCCCTTGGGCAAGTGTGTATACTGTATTGTGTTTGTGTGTGTGTGTGTGTGTGTGTGTGTGTGTGTGTGTGTGTGTGTGTGTGTGTGTGTGTGTGTGTGCGTGTGCGTGCATGCGTGATTCGATAGAACAGGCAGAACAGTCACTTTAACCATTTATTTTTGGCATCAGTGAGACATCAGACATCTAAACAATATAGTTCTGAACAGTAATTTCCTCCATAACAGCACCCCCACCCCCCTCTCCTTCAAACTCCTCCCTCCGTGGGTATGTCTCTGGTGGCTTTGCAGCGTTTGTCACAGGCGAGTCTCTGCTGCCTGTCTGTGCTGCCTGGCTGCTGGCGGCCGCTCGTCGGGCGAGTCTGGATGGGGCTCGTTCATTTCTGGGTTTTCGGTTGTGAGCTTTGATGAAGCTGCGTGCGATTCTGGGCTTTCTGCTGGTGTTTCAAAGTGTGTTGCACCCAGAGTATATTTTTGGAATCCCCCCCGTTGTGCGCCAGCGCGAAAGCGTTTTCGCCAAACCATTTTCATGAGAATGGCTTCCTCACGCTTTTTCCTGGTGTTTTTGCTCGGCTTCCTCTAGTCTGGAGAGCACTGTCGCCACTTAGTGGGTCGGTAAAATAGGTTATACACATTCAATAGCTCCCATATATTTATAAGAGATGTAAAAGGGTTTGATCCACGTCCCACCGTCAAATTTTTTTTTTTTTTTTTTGACGAGATAACCCGTCCACGGCAGTCAACCGTTGGATTTTTTTTGACGAGTTGACTCGTCGACGGCAGTGAACGTGTTAATCAGCTGAAGACCACATTCGGGCGCAATGCTACTACACTGGATGGCCACAGAAAAACTCTTCAGGCAATGGAGCTCAAGTTAGCAGATATGGGGCCCTATCGACGTACGGCGCTATTGTTTGCGCAGCCGTTTGCGCACCTCTTATGCTATCTTCCCTGTGCCTTAAGCTATCGTCTGCCTCCACCATTCAGTTTTGCACTGGAATCTAAGCGCAGACAGAGGTGTGTAGGGTGGCCCAGGCATGTCCGTGTGTCTCTCAGCCTATCATCTGCCTCCCACAAGTGTCATTTTGCACTCTGGCGAAGATACCATCGCCATGTTCCGAGCGTAAACACAGGTTTGGGCGTTGCCCGTGCCAAAATAGGCCTTCCAGCACAATGTGTTACAAAAAAGGGCCTTTGGTGCTCTCAATTTTAACGCCACCTAAAAGTGGGTCTTAGCGCAAAAAAAAACACTACGCCAGGGGTACTGTAAGCCTGAGCGCAGACGATATTCTCTGCGCAGTGCAGGAAATCCTCGCTTGGATACATTACGCACGGCATGGATGTCACTCTCTCTCCAACACCTCACGCGCACACATTCTTCCCTTCTCAGAATGCCACGTTGATTTTCAACTATAGCCTACATTGCAGAAAAAAACACCTTGATTTAAAAATGATCATGTCATGGTTTTATTAGGCTACATAATTCCCGACCATACTCTCCCCTCTCTCTCTCTCGCTCTCCCCCTCTCTTGCTCCCCTCTCTCTTTTCTCTCTATCTCTCACTCGGACATGAGCTCACACGTGTGAATACAGTTTTGGGCATAAACACGCCTATATGGAGGTTTGCATTAGATGACGCGAAGCGCATCAGTGTGACACGCCCACAATTAGGACTTTGTGCGGCGCTATTCCAGCGCGAAATGGGCGCTAACGCAGTTAGAGGTTTACTGTAGTAGGTGTAACATTCGTGTCACAGGTCTGGAAGAGGGAATTGAAGGCTCCAACGCAGCTGAATTTCTTGCCTGTTCCCTGCCCAAATGGTTCTCTTCACTCGGTGAGCTCCAGATTGAGATTATGAGAATGCGACTCTACAATGACGACGCACGCAAAGTTAACTGCACCCTTTCAGGGTATGTGTCCTGGTCGCTGCACCAGCCCGCTGTCAGGTGAAAAGAAGCGGGTGGCGACTGTACATGTATCCGAGGAAGCATGTGCTAGTCTACAACTCTCCCAAGATTGGCAGAGGGGGTGGAGCAACGACTGGGACAGCAGGAGGAATTGGCCAAGTACAATTGTGAAGAAAACGGGGTGGTTCCCACTAAACCCAACCTTTCTATCTAACTCCCACAACAAAAACAAACTCTTCTATCTAACTCCCACAACTAAACAAATTCTTCTATCTAACTACCACAACTAAACAAACTCTTCTATCTAACTACCACAACTAAACAAACTCTTCTATCTTTTTTCCAATATTTTATTTTCAGTTTTCAACAAACTCTTCTATCTAACTCGCACAACTAAACAAACTCTTCTATCTAACTCCCACAACTAAACAAACTCTTCTTCCTGTGTGGACACCCCCAGTCCTGTAGCTTCAGGACTGTTTCTTTCAGCCGGTAAGAGTGCAGTCATACAGCATCAATATAGTGAGGGTTTTCATTTAATGAATGAGTATATTTTTTTCTTTGAGTTCATAATTAGTCTACTGTTTAAATAGAGGCTACCTTCATTCAAGTACATTTCGTAGGCTACCCTGATATCTGCTCTCTAACGTTATCACCACAGCTTCATTAGCAAGTTAATGTAGGTTTAATTAGCAAACAATCTGGGAACCCTGAGTCTATTTCAGCACGTAAATAGACTCTGGGACAGCCGTACCTTTTTTTAGGCTTCCTGTACAGCGTGAATCTTCTGCCCAGGACTTCCGCCTCCGCGCAGTGCCGCTCTGTTGTACCGGCGAATACAAGAGTTCTGTTCCCGAACATAAGTGAATATATAAGAATTTTGACGTTAAGCATTCAAAATAAAAGGCACCGCGAAAGTGGAAGTCCCGGGCGGAAGAGCCGCGCTGTACAGGAAGCCTAAAAAAAAGGTATGGCTGTCCCAGAGTCTATTTACGTCCTGAAAACTGGTGCAATACCTGATACCTGATTGTTTACATATACAGCTTATTTATATGTAGCTAGTTTGTTTATGCATATATACATTCATATATACTGTACATACTGTCCTTCCACAGGCCAACCTTACGGGTTTCTTGTCTTTACTTTGGATACTTTGCCACAGCTGAATGAAAGGGAGGGCTATGACAGAATTTTTTAATTTGTTTTATTTTTCTATGGATACATCAGAACAGCTACTTTAGATTATGGGTGAACTTTCAATTTTAGTGTGGAACTGTGGTGGGCAGGAAGAAGCAAAAAAGTGGCACAAGAAAGCTCAGCAGGCCAAAAATAGAGTAAACAAGTCTATTCATTGAAGATGTACATTGTTTGTAAACTGGTTTCAGTACACATTATTTTTGCCTTGAGGGAATTTCCTCAAATTTGCCTCAAACGTCAGACTCAAGGATGAACTGATTAGATTTTGGTGGACAAAGTTCAAGGTCACTCTGACCTCATGAACACCATTCCCGAGTTGGTTAACGCGATATCTCAGGAATGTCTTCCAATTTGGCTCATTTTCAAGCTCGTTAACGCGATATCTCATCTAACTTGGACTCAAGGATGAACTGATTAGGTTTTGGTGATCAAAAGTAAAAGTGCAAAGTCACTGTGACCTCACGAACCCCATTTCCAAGCTCCTTCTTTTTTTCTTTTTTTTCCCCCCCCCGATTTTTTTATCCCATTTTATCCCCCATTAGTGCTCATTTGATTTCTCAATCCTGGTTGCAACTCCATCCTCTGCCGATCTGGGGAGAGCCGAGACTGGCTCCATGCTTCCTCTGAGACATGGGCAGTCAGTCAGCCGCTTCTTTTCACCTGACCGAGGAAGCTTCACCGGTAGGACATAGCACGTGGGAGGTTCACGCTATTCCAACCAGTTCCCCTCCCTCTGAACAGGCGTCCTTAACGACCAGAGGAGGAACCACATTAGCAACCAGGATATTGCATGTTTTTGTGAAGGGGGTTCCTATATGAAGGAAACCCCCGGGAGGCACGGGGAGAACATGCAACTCCACACAGAAAGGCCCTTTTGCCGACCCCACCCGGGCGGTGGGCACTCGAGGACATGCGGACGGGCACGCATTCCTTCAGCGTTCACCTCGTCCCCAGGTGGGAATCGAACCCACGACCTTCGAGCTGTGAGGCGATAGTGCTTACCACTGCACCACCGTACCCCCGTACCTCCCCCATTCCCCCCCATTTCCAAGCTCTTTAATGCGATATCTCAGGAACGCCTTGACGGAATTTCTTCCAATTTGGCGCAAACGTCGACTTCGACTCAAGGATGAACTGGTTAGATTTTGGTCGTCAAATTTCAAAGTTATTGTGACATCATGCCCGCTTGTTTCTAGTGTTGCACGGTTTACCGGTTCCTACCGTCTACCGCGGTGCCTAAACGTCACGGTGCCTACTATACTAGCTTCTTTAAACGACGCTGCTACCGTGAGACACTATACTACTGTGGAATGACGGTGCCAGCAGCACAATGCTTTACCTCCATTCCCAAATTCACTGGTTTCTGCAGTCATAATCCTATATTGACTGCTATCCATTCGCGTACAGGTTGCTACTTGTAGCTCAGCCAGAAGCAAAGATCTCTGGATCAGCTGACAGGAGTCTACAGACAGACACACGCATTTCACAAACTCAAACGTCATCTTCGCACGGTGAAATGTTACGTTTAGGGCACGTTGTCACAACAAAATAACACGTGGGACCGCTGAGTAGCGGTTGTAACGTTAACAGCCTCGCTCTGTCTGTCTGAATATTTTCTTCCTCCGCCGTTGCCAGTGTCAAGTGACTGCAAGTTAGCTAGCAACAGACAGGAAGTTAGGTGTAGCTGTGCCAAGCTGCCCAGTGTTAGGTAGGAAGTTGGGCTGTTCTGCCTTCAGAGTAAAAGCATAAATTGTGCCACTTCTGAGAGAGAGAAACAACTTTTTCTGAGCTGTGTAGTGCAAAAATGGTTAGAGAAATATAGTATAAAAGTACAATAGTATAAACACAGCACACACTGCCCAGCCTTAAATCTATCTATCTATCTATCTATCTATCTATCTATCTATCTATCTATCTATCTATCTATCTATCTATCTATCTATCAATCAAAACTTTATTCCAGACTCAAGGTCCGGAATAAAGTTTTGATTGATTGATTGATTGATTGATTGATTGATTGAAAGATTTAGATATTTATCTCTCTCTCTCTCTCTCTCTCTCTCTCTCTCTCTCTCTCTCTCTCTCTCTCTTATTGTAAAATATCTGCATATATATATATATATATACTGTATATATATATATATATATATATATATATATATATATATATATATATATATATATATATATATATATATATATATATACTGTATATATATACATATAATTAGTGGAGGTAAATATATTGCACATTCATAAAACAAAAAATATAGATTCCTCCGTGGTATCGTGATACTTTGGCTGGTATAGTATCGCAGGGTAAAACACTACTTGTTTCATGCTTGTTAACGTGATATCTCAGGAACGCCTTGATGAAATTTCTTCACATTTGGCTCAAACATCAAAGTCTGGACAGACATGCATGTCGACTGCTCACTTGTTGGCGGAGGCATATATCCACGGTGCGGTCATTCTAGTTCATTATTCTTTTCAATATTATTATTTTGTGTTCTATTGCCTTCTTATGTTTTGCGATCTTTATATGTATGATTACTGAAATAATGCTATTTGCTTATATCTGAAAGTTTATATTTCAATCACTGCATATCTTATATTTTGTATAGTTTATTGACATACAATAAAGAAAAATTTGATCGCAAAAAAAACATTTAAATTTTTTTCCACATGGACCTTGTGGGTCCTTGAGGCAAATTTGTAGAGCAACGTCAGCTGAACATGAGTGAAAATGTTAAGTGAAAATCTGACTTACAGTGGAAGTTATGGCCTTTCAAAGTCTGAAATTTTACCCTTTAACACGTTCACTGCCAATGACGTATTAATACGTAAAAATAATCCAACTGTTGACTGCCAAAGACGTATTAACACATTGACTGCCAGCCGGTTTTTTTTTGCTGTAGGTAGCTTCTGCCAGGCCGTTTTTTGAGGATTCTGGCTCATTTTAAAAGAGCCGAGGATTCTTTTCTGCTTGGAGTTTGTGAACACAAAGTTCAGAAAAGTACTAATAGAATGTGTGCTTTCTCTGTCTAAAAGAGTTAGTTTGTAGAGTTAGTAGTTATGTAGATATTAGCCGTTGAGTACAGCATGGTTTCAGCTGTCTGAGAGTGAAAGCTGAGATAATCGCAGTTTTGTGAAATTCAATCAAACAGGCAGAACAGTCACTTTAACCATTTATTTTTGGCATCAGTGAGAGATCAGACATCCAAACAATATAGTTCCGAACGCCCTCTCCTTCAACTCCTCCCTCCGTGGGCGTGTCTAGTGGCTTTCAGCCTGCGTTTGTCACAAGCGAGTGGTCTGCTGCTGCTGCTGCTGCAGCGAGTTCGAGCAGCCTCCCTCCCTGGCAGCGAGTTTGAGCAGCCTCCCTCCCTGGCAGCGAGTGTGGATAGGTCTCACTCGTCTCTTGGGTTTGAGAGCCCCGATGAAGCCCCGTGCGACTCTAGGCTTATGCAAATTTGCAATCCCCCGTGTGCTGCTGCTGGCGCGGCCCGAGAGCGGCGAGTCTGGTGACTGATGACTGTAAAATCGGCAAGCCATTTCCTTGAGAATGGAGGAAGCAGCCGCGGGAGGCGGCTGCTTTTGGTTGACTTTCTCTCTGTCGGGAGGGCACCGTCGCCACCTAGCTGGTCGGTAAAATAGATTACACACATTCAATACTTCCAATATCTCCATAGGAGACGCGGGAGGCATTGATCCACGTAGCACCGTCAAAATTTTGACGATTTTTTTGACGTATTAATATAATAATATATACGTCAGTGGCAGTCAACGTGTTAATACGTCAAAAAAATGATTTTTTTTTTTTTTGACCGTGGGATGTGCATCTAACCCTTTTACATCTCTTATATAATTATTGGAGCCACCGAACGTTTACAACCCATTCCACCGAGCCACTAAGTGGCGACAGTGCTCTCCTGACTAGAGGAAGGCAAGCAAAAAGCAGCCATTCTCATGAAAATGGATGGGGGAAAACGCTTTCGTTTTCGCTCTGATTGCTGGCGATGCGGGATTGCAAATTTGCATAATAGATTACAGGTGGAACACACTTTGAAACACGCAGCATAAATATGACCAGAATCGCAAAAGCTTCTCTCAACCAAAACTCCAAGAAGCGAGCGAGTCCATCCAGACTTCCTCAAACAGCGGCCGCGCACACAGGCAGCAGCAGCAGCAAAGCAGTGAGACTGGTGACAAGCTTGTGACGGCCGCTGCAGCCAAGAAGAACGCCCACGGAGGGAGGAGTTGGAAGCAGAGGGGGGTTTCCTGCTGTTATGGAGGAAATTACTGTTCAAAACTATTGTTTAGATGTCTGACGTCTTACTGATGCCAAAAATGAATGGTTAAAGTGACTGTTCTATCGAATTTCACAAAAAGCCGTTTATCTCTGAATAATTTTTCTGACGCTGAAACCATGCTGTATTCAACTGCTAATGCTTACATAACTACTAACTCTACAAACTAACTCTTTTAGACAGAGAAAGCACACATTCTATTAGTTCTTTTGAGATATTGTGTGTTCACAAAATCTTAGCAGAAAAGATGAGCCAGAATCCTCAAAAAACCCCTCTGGCAGAAGCTAACTACAGTAAAAAAAAAAACGTCTGGCAGTGAATGTGTTAACTATAGCGCCCCCATTAGGCTGACTGGGGAAATATTTCTGGAGCTAGTAATGGTTACCAATATCTGTCATTGGGCAAAATTGGATGTCTCTGAGTCTGCGATGTACCAACTCACGCAGATCCCTCAGTATGTGTTCTCATGCAGACACCTCAGTATGTGTTCTCATGCAGACACCTCAGTATGTGTTTTCATGCAGACACCTCAGTATGTGTTCTCATGCAGACACCTCAGTATGTGTTTTCATGCAGACACCTCAGTATGTGTTTTCATGCAGACACCTCAGTATGTGTTTTCATGCAGACACCTCAGTATGTGTTCTCATGCAGACCCCTCAGTATGTGTTTTCCGGACTGACTGACTGAGTGAATGAATGACTCACCCGAAAATGCCTCCTTATGACCATGGCTCCGCTAGCGAGTGCCGCGGTCAAAAGACAAGCTTGCTGGTCCGTCAGATACACTGTCATGCTGTGTGTGTGTGTGTGTGTGTGTGTGTGTGTGTCTCTAGGCTCATCGAGCTCAGCACCAGGCCGACAGTCTGCAGGAGGACAACCAGGCTCTTCAGCGCCAGCTAGAGGACACACAGACACACTGCAGGCAGTTGGAGGATACTGCCAGGACACACACACAGGTGTTCAAGATTCAAGATTCAAGATTCAAGATTTTTATTGTCACTCCATGGTACAAGTACCACGTGTGAAATTCTTGTGCAGTGGACTCCGTTTACGACATAGTACAAATAGGCAACAGCAATAAGTAATAGGCAATAAGAAATAGGCATCAATAAGCAATAAGACAGCAATAAGGCAATAAGAAATAGGCATCTTATAAGCAATAAGACAAGTCGGTGGCTTATACGACAGTGGCATATTCATTGCACATAGGTGCACATGTCATGTGCATACGTTAGACGTGTTCAGACATTCCAAATTCGACGTTTTATACATACATGTGCAAATAGCATGTACCTTATTAAACATACACTTAAATTTACAATTAAACGTTAGGCACCTTATTAAACATACACTTAAATTTACAATTAAACGTTAGGCATCCGTAATAGTAGCAGCTGCAGTACGGTACTGCAGTACGACTACTGCACTATTTGTGCATATTTAGGAGTCTCGTGGCCTGCGGGAAGAAACTGTTCCTCAAGCGATTTGTGCGTGTTTTTGGAACCCTGTATCTCCTCCCTGAGGGTAGCCGGGAGAACAGGCTGTTGTGGGGATGGTTTGTGTCTTTGATGATCTTCAGGGACCTCCTGAGGCACCGCTGGTTATACAGTTCGTGCAGTTCTGGCAACTCGTCTCCTGTTACGTGCTGGGCCGCGCGCCTCACCCTCCGTAGCGCCCTGCGGTCCATGGTGGTACAGTTCCCGTACCAGGCGGTGAAGCAGCCAGTCAGCAGGCTTTCAATGGTGCCTCTGTAGAAGTCCCTGAGGATTTCTTTCCTTAGCCCAAACTTCTTCAGGCGCCTGAGTCCGTGTATTCGCTGTTGGGCCTTTTTGACAACAGTGGCGGTGTGGCCGGCCCAGGTCAGGTCCTGGTGGATGTTGACTCCCAGGTACTTGGTACTACCAGGTGTGTCTGTGTGTGTGTGTGTGTGTGTGCGTGTGTGTGTGTGTGTGTGTGTGTGTGTGTGTGTGTGTGTGTGTGTGTGTGTGTGTGCATGCGTGTGTGTGTGTGTGTGTGTGTCTGTCAGTACTGTGTGTCTTCCTGTGTGTAAACCTCTACAAACATGTTCAACAATGTTCTATCTTTGCATCGGCGTAGAAACTACGCCGAGCGCCTGGCGCAGCGCTGATCAGTGGGCGTGGACCAGCGCACTTGATATCTTGGTGTTGGCGCTACACGCAGCCTAAATCAGAATCAGAATCAGAATCAGAAAGACTTTAATAATCCCCGGGGGGAAATTGGGACAAATCACAGCTGCTCGTTCACAAAACACACATATCCTAAAATAAATACACAGTAGTAGTGCAATAGTAATAAGCAGAATAGAAGAAACAAACAACACAACATAGCATGGAGTAAACAAATTGTTATTACGTGTCAAATTGTCCTTATTGCACACTGAGCTTATATTTATATTTATATTATTCGGCTTGCCCCCTACGTTGCACGTGGCTCAGCCAGGCACTTTTCCAGTTAACCTATTCAAATTATTGCACACTGAAACATGTATTATTATTCAGCTTGCCCTATACTTTACACGTGGCTCAGCCAGACACTTTTCTAGTTAGCCTATCGGCTGGCTCAATCTCAGGGAGACTGAGCGTCTCCGAGGTGCACTTTTAAGAGAGGCATTAAAAAGGCCAATGGCCACAGGCAGGAATGATTTCTTGTGCCTCTCCGTGCTGCATCTAGGTGGAATCAGTCTCTCACTGAATGTACTCCTGTGTTTGACCAGCACGCCATGGAGTGGGTGCGAGTCATTGCTCATGATGGAGCGTAGCCTGGATAACGTTCTCTTCTCTGACACCGCAGTCAGAGAGCCCAGGTCCAGCCCCACAATGTCCCTGGCCTTACGGATCAGTTTGTTAATGTAAAGCATTACAACCACGCCTTTTAAGCGTAAAATTATGCACCGTCTGCTCATTGGATAAGTGCAATAAACGAATCACACGCTTGCCCTTTAAGCTACAATTCCAGTGGTCCAATGATCCATATTATTATGCTTCTCAAACCAATCTAACTGCAGTTTAAATACTGCAAGCATGTAAATACGCTACACTAGCAAGATCAAAGTGAAAAGAATGTTCTAAATGCATCAGCTAGAAAAATATAGCCTATCCCTATATGATGAGATTAATTAGATTGGTGAAAGTTTGTCCAGAAAGATATAGTTTTCTCTCCCCTGCTGCAGGTAGGATGATGCACATAAATATAGCCTACATTATGTAAAGTCATTGCATAAATGTGTTTTTATTGTAAAACTAAAATGTGAAGTAGAGCCAATTTATTGGAGCGGACATCACAGTGGACATGACAGTAGAAGCGCGTTACGCTGTCACTTATCTAAATCATGTTAAATCAACAAGGGATGACATATAGGTTTCACATAGGGTGGTGTTTTCATTTCAATGTTTTATTTGGTCCAATATTGAAATGTTCTACAATTGCAGGTTGTGTTACCATTACACATTATTTAGATCTACCTTTATATCTATTTCGGCTCATTTGGTTGCTATTTAGTAGCGAAATGGAGTAGCACAATGCATGCTGGGACATTACACAGGCAGTGAACTTACAACTAATTTTTCCTATGAGACGTGTGTTGTGTCTGTCTGAGCGAGGGAGTCAGAGAGAGACACAGAGAAGGGTGACAGAGAAGAGGCAGAAGAGCGCTCCTCGCAACTGGCGCACTGAATAGGCCTGGTTTCAGAGAGAGACAGAGAAGGGTGACAGGGGAGAGACAGAGGAGCGCCCCGCTCAACTGGCGCACTGAATAGGCCTGGTTTTCAAAAGCGCAAAGCGCTAAATTTACGCCAGGTGCGAAGATATCATTAGGCCGGCATTTAAGGACGAAACGCCCATTCTCGCCCATTCAGGGAGTGCGCCACGCCCATTCAGCGTAAAGCGCATTTACCAGCCTAAAGCCATGTTGATATCTTCCCGAGACAGGCGCAAGGCACGTTCCTTAGCGCCGAAGGCCCGTTTTAGCGCCGAAGGCCTGTGGGAGTATAGGGGCCGTTGTATGCTGGACTTTATCAGAGAAATGAAATAGTTAAATATTTATTAGGCGTCTTGCTGGTCTTGCTGGTCTTGATTTACTGCTGGTGGGCATCAGATATTCTAGCTTCTTTGCCTGTCTCTGTCTATCGAGCCTGCTGTCTGGGTCTGTGTTTACTGTCAATGGTTGTATGCTGCCCTGCCTGCCCCACCCCCCTCCTCCTCCTCCGTGGGAGTGTCTGGTGGCTCTGCTGCGTTTGCTCTGCGTTTGCTCTGCACTGAAAAGTGCGCTGCACCCCGCTTTTTCACAGCATGTCGCCGGCTCCCAGCTGAGAATAATGTAACTTTTCAGAAAGACGCTGGTGTCAGCAACTAAATCATATGGAGGGGCTATCGCAGCGGAGACGGAGGGGCTCAATTGTGGCAGCAGATTGACTGCTGTTCACAGGCACAGCTAACGTTATGCTTCATGCATATCGATGCGATTTCCGTTTCCCCATGACTTCTTCTCTCATTTTTCCTCGCCTTTCTCTAATCTGGAGAGCACTGTCGCCACCTAATGGGTCGGTAAAATAGGTTATACACATTCAACATGCCCCAAAATTTCACAGGAGATGGATCTGGCTTTGATCCACGTCCCACCGTCAAAAAACGCAATTGACGACTTTAGTCATCATTGGCACTCAACGTTACTATCCGAATTGACGACTAAAGTCGTCATTGGCACTCAATGAGTTAATGTTAATGCACCAGAAATGTTTTAAATAAAATAAAGAAAAATAAAGATTGGTCACAAGTCCCAAACCTTCAAGTCTTTGAGGACGAGTCTCAAGTCAAGTCTCAAGTCCCTGGATCAGGCCTGGTATTAACATGCATCTTGGGTGATCCGATCACAAGTGGCCAGCTCTAAGTACTTCTGTTCACACCTGGCATTAGAATGCGTCTCCACATGAATGCTTCTTGTGATCAGACCTCACTTCCCCGCCCCATAATGCAAATAAACACTAGTAATGCTGCGAGTAAAAATACAATGCTGGCTGCTTTGGCTTTTTGTTTGGCAATTAATACCATTGAATCATTATAGAAACATTACAGCTGCAATTATTACTGACTTATTCGATGGGTATCAGGCTTGCCACTTTGTGGAAATTTTCCTGTCAGTTCCTGTCTCTACCACAGAGAGTACATTTATTTAGCTGGGCTCATCGTGTTGGACGTAACAAAATCTATTTTGTTAATTGCAATAATTTAAAATTGTACTATTTAAATGGGAAATTATAATACAGTTAGCCTAAACTGCTTTTGCAATAATATATATATATATTTTTTATATATTTAAGTCAAGTCAAGTCAAGTTTATTTGTATAGCACATTTCATAGACAGAGGCAATTCAAAGTGCTTCACATAAAATGGTTGACAGGAAAAGAAAAGAAAAGAAAAGAAGAGAAGAGAATAAAATGGACATTTAAAAGCATCACAACAAAACTTTAAAAAAGAGTATAAAAAGTGCATTAAGCAACAGGCGCAGCAGTTGCAGAAAGAGCTAAAAACTTATAGAGGACTCATTGGGTTTGCATAGTAGCTGTCAGCAGTTAAAAGCGACGGTAAACATAAAAGTCTTTTTTTTAAAGTGAGTAAGGTTGGGGCAGATCTGAGGTCTTCAGACAATTTGTTCCAGCTAGCAGAAGCATAGTGGGTAAATGCAGCCTTCCCATGATTTGATTTGATCCTAGGGACAGTTAATAAGCTGGACCCTGTTGACCTAAGAGTTCTAGACGGTTCGTAGCGTGGGAGCAATTCAGCTATGTATTTTGGGCCTAGGCCATTAAGTGATTTATAGACTAATAACAGTATTTTAAAATCTATTCTATGACACACTGGCAACCAGTGTAAGGACTTAAGAACTGGAGTGATATGATCAGCTTTCTTAGTCTTCGTTAGAACTCTAGCAGCAGCATTCTGAATGAGTTGAAGTTGCCTAAGTTCTTTTTTGGAGAGACCAGAAAAAAGGCTATTGCAATAGTCTAACCTACTATAAATGAAGGCGTGAATTAGTTTTTCTAGATCCTGTCTGGACATGTATCCCCTAATTCTTGCTATATTTTTAAGATGATAAAAAGCCGATTTTCTAATTGACTTAATGTGGGAGTTAAAGTTGAGATCGGAATCAATAATAACGCCAAGATTTTTGACTTGATCCTTAGGCTTCAGGGATAGAGACTCAAGGCATACAGTGATTTTAAGCCTTTGTTCTTTGGGGCCAAAGACGATCACCTCTGTTTTGTCTTTGTTTAGCTGTAGGAAATTCTGGCACATCCAGTTATTTATTTGATCAATGCACTGGCACAATGATTCTATGGGGGCATAGTCAGCTGAGGAAAGAGTTATATACAACTGAGTGTCGTCTGCATAGTTATGATAGGCTACTTTGTTTTTTTGCATAATTAGTCTGTACTATTCAAACCCTCTTGTAAGAATAGCAGAAATATTTACACCAATGTAAGACATGAAGGGTTCCCACGTCTTATGAAATACAGTGTCTTTGTGGTGTAACATGCATGTCAAATAATCTAATGATACATATTCAAGGATCACATTGTGCCACTGTGTTTTGGAAGGAAGCTTGTCAGTTATCCAGTTCAACAGAATGCACTTCCTTGCACAGAATGTTAACATTTTGTAAAGTTTCCCTTTATAGTTATCATTAATAAGGCCGGTCGTTAGCCATAGTAGCATGTGTAATGGATCACACTCTATATCGATGGGATGGCATTCATTTCCTGTCCTACCGTATGCCAGAATTGCTGTATTGTCGTACATGACCATAGACAGTGAATGAGACTGCTGTCTCTGTTTTGCACTTGGGACATGCAGGGGAAGAGTTCATGTTAAATTCATGGCGGTGAGAGGGAGATATGTGGGCTCTGTGCAAGATCTTAAATTGAAGTGCCTTCACTCTGTTACAGACACTCAAGAGTGTTTGCATTCTCCCAAGCTTCCTTCCAATCATCAGGTGCAGGGCCGGCGCGTGCATTTCTGCCGCCCTAGGCGAGAACAAATAATGCCGCCCTATTTTGCAACCTGCCATACCACAATATGCGCATTTTTGCGTGCGTGCAAAAATATTAACTCATTGAGTGCCAGCCACTTTTGGAAAACAGATGCTCCCAGTGCCAGCCCTTTCAGAGCGTTTTCAGTGATTTCTCGAGGCCCACAGAATATTGTGTGATATTACTATGTAAACACCGAACACGCCCAAAGAACGATGAGACTCTATTGTATCATCAGCAAAAAAAAGTTTATTGATATCATTTTCCGTTCTTTAGTTATCAGCCGGAGAAGATGTTGTTTTCACCAAAACAGACGTTTCAAACTAGAAGCTGAGATAATCAGCCTTTTGTGAAATTAAGCATTTGAAGCACATCACTGACTCTGAAGCTAATATTTTCTGATGTAGTGACACCTCAAAAATAATTTCCTTCAATAAAACAGCGAAAACAAAGGAATTTTGTTTGGCAAAATAATATTTTTTAGCTCCAACCAGCAGCGCTGGCCCCTGCGTGCGCAGACCTTCTTGCTGGTCTTGATTTACTGCTGGTGGGCATCAGATATTCTAGCTTGTGTTTGTAAATCTGTCCATCGAGCCTCCTGCTGTCTGGGTCGGTGTTGTATGCTGCCCTGCGTGCCCCACCCCCCTCAACTGCACACTCCTCCGTGGGAGTGTCTCTGGTGGCTCTCTGCTGCTTGCTCTGCACTGAAAAGTGCGCTACGCCCAGCTTTTTCACAGCGTTCCGCCGTTTTTGCTCCCAGCGCTTCCAGCTGAGAATAATGTAACTTTTCAGAAAGACGCTGGTGTCGGCAACTAATCATGTGGAGGGGCTATCGCAGCGGAGACGGAGGGACTCAATTATGGCAGCAGATTGGCTGCTGTTCACAGGCACAGCTAACGTTATGCTTCATGCATATCGATGCATACCGATGCGGTTTCCGTTTCCCCATGACTTCACCTAATGGGTCCGTAAAATATCTTATACGCATTCGACATCTCCCATATTTTTACAGGAGATGCATCAGGCTTTGATCCACGTCCCACCGTCAAAAAATGCAATTGACCGGCTCATAACTAAAGAACGGAAAATGGTCGGTGTTGTATGGTGCCCTGCGTGCCCCACCCCCCTCAACTGCAAACTCCTCCGTGGGAGTGTCTCTGGTGGCTCTCTGCTGCTCTGCTCGCTCTGCTGCACGTTTCAAAGTGCGCTGCACCCAGCTCTATTTTCACAGCGCCCCGCCATTTTTGTGCGCCGGCTCCCAGCTAGATACACCTTCAAAATCCCCCATACTTTTACAGGACATGCATCAGGCTTTGATCCATGTCCTACCGTCAAAAAACGCAATTGACGTCTTTAGACGTCATTGGCACTCTACGTTACTATTTGAATTGACGTCTTTAGACGTCATTGGCACTCAATGAGTTAACTGAGCCAGGATTCCCTTTGTTATGCAGAGGAGGTCAGTAGAGTAGGTGGTCCTTAATGCCTCCTAGGTCACATTGCTGTTCAGACACACACAGGAATCCACCCACATGTGGCCCAGGCCACCTCCGGAGGTGGCTTGAGGCAATCAGATCTCAATGTGCATTGGGTGCGTTCAGACCTGTACTTTACTGAGATCAGAGCACCAAATATCAGAACTGGGCCATTTAAATGCCAGGTTTGAACGGGGTCTGTGTGTGTGACGGTGAAAACACACCGCACGCGTCTCCTGCACGTAAGCTGCGCAGCGCGACCATTTGCGACCTTGTGCGCAGCCAGTTTTCATTAGGACACCATGTTATCAGATCTGTCAGTCCACACCGAATTGCGCGCAGCGCGCAGCGCGCCGCTCAGCTCAGCTCCGCGGACGCTCAGGACCGCTCAGCTCAGCCTGGAGTTCTATTTTCCTGCGCGGCCGTCTGCGCCTGTGAGCGACTCTGTCAAGTTGAACAGATCAGATAAGGGCAGACAGGAACTCCGAAACCGGACATTCGTCAAATAAAACCAATTTCAAAGTGAAATAATGTTTATTTACGTTGTTGATTGCCCCTTTGGAAGTGTGAAAAGAGAGAAAGAGCAGTGGGAGAGGGGGAGCGGCTTCTAGGGGCTCGTTGCCTGCGGAGCAACAAGTAGAGAGCTAGGACTCGCCTTCTCTCTACAACAGCACGCACTGGGAAAACGGGAGGAGAACAGACAAATGATGCAATTGCATTTTATAAAGAAGGTAGCCATTAACTGTTATCCCAAACATATTACTTTAGATATTTATGTCATCATTTACTTGGCCATGATAAGGAAGACAGGAGATCTGGGGCAAAATATATAGCGGACGAGCAGAGCGCGCAAAGAGAGCTGCGCTCTCTGTGTGGACACTTTTAAGCGACTTCTGCGCGGAGGTGCGCTGCGCGGCGCATGCGCGCAATTTCCGCCTCTGGTATGTCCCCAGCGTGACTTAAGTGCGACTCAAGTCCAAGTCTCAAGTCCAAGTCCCCATCTCTGTCATTCAGTCGCATTTTCTAAAAAAGAAGGATAAGACATCACTCACGTTCAATAGAAATGGCCTCAAAGACTCCCTGTGATAGCTTTTTGTATATCCTTGATGTTATTATGTTAGCGTAGCCTTGAGAAGCTGCCAAACAAAGTTACCTGTTTGAAAAACTATATATACTGTTACATTATGCTACTGCATAATGTATTGCAGAGCTACAAGGAGACATGTCACCGAGACGCCATCTTGCGCTTTTTTCTTCAAAAGAATGTCGCGTAGTTGATGACCCAAGCGGGCACGGAATAACATTTATAATGTGATTCAAGCTGACCAGCGGGGGAGGGGGGCAATCGTATTCGGGCATGTAACGGAATGGAACGGAACGGAACGGAACGAAAGCAATCGTTCCCAGTGAGAAAGCACCCTGAGTCTCCAGGAAATGTAAATACCCAAAAAGTCACTTAAGTATAGCCATGTGTGTGTGTGTGTGTGTGTGTGTGTGTGTGTGTGTGTGTGTGTGTGTGTGTGTGTATGTGTGTGTGTTCTTGCAGGATAAGTCCTCACTCCAGCAGCTAGTCCAGAATCTGCAGGCTCAGTTGGATCAGACCAGAAACCAGTTGAAAGCCACAGAAACCCAGTTAAACCATTGCAGAACCCAGTTGGACAAGACCAGAACCTCCACGTTGGATCCGCTGAAGGTTCATAATCGACTGGAGCACCTGGCCGAGGCTCTGACCACAGGACAGGACAACTACAGGTACCAGTACTCGTCAGCACCAGTGGCTCCTGCATTACATTACTGGCTTTCCTTGGGAAGCTAAGCATGTCTGGCCTAGGATACTCCTTGGATGGGAGACTGTGCTGGAAGTGGTGTTGGAGGACCAGTAGGAGGTGCTCTTCCCCTCTGGTCCGAATAATCTGATCTGATGAATAATCTCCCCAATGCCCCAGGGCAGAGACAGGGACTCTGTCCTGTGAGTGAACACCGTCCTTCGGATGAGATGTTGAACCGAGGTCCTGACTCTCTGTGGTGATTAAAGATCCCATCGGCACTCTTCACAAGAGTAGGAGTGTAACCCGGTGCCCTGGCTAAATTCCCAAACAATCATGGCCACCTAATCATCCCTCATTACTTAATTGGCACATTCAGTCCTCAACTCTCCACCATGAGAGCTGATGTGTGCTGAGTGTTCTGCTGCAAACTGGCTGCTGTGCATCACCCAGGTGGGTGCTACACATCAGTGGTGAATGAGTTGAGTCTCCTCCTCCCGATATGTGAAGCGCTTTGAGTGACTTGAAAGGCACTATATAAATCCAATCAATTGTACTATTATTATTAGTACTGTAATAATAATAATAATAATAATAATAATAATAATAATAATAATAATAATATACAACAGTTAGTTCCGGCCGAGCAATTTGACAAGAAGCACTCCAGCCGTGCTGATATTTCAGTGTAACATCACAGGCACTTCACTGTGTGTATATCACTCCGCTTCAGAGCTGTTCTAAACGTTACCTTAATTAGCTGAGTTCAAACAGCTTAGCATGTTCTGGTAGAGAAACTGGTTAGCGCTTTTGGTCTAGATCCATGTCTGGTGGGCTGGATCCTCGACTTCCTAACCAACAGATCTCAACGTGTAAGGGTTAATGAGATACTGTCCAGCTTTCTGTCATCTTCCACTGGTTCGCCTCAGGGCTGTGTCCTATCTGCTTTCCTGTACATTCTTTGCACCAATGACTGTCGTAGCCGCCATGACAACAGATTCATTGTCAAGTACGCTGACGACTCTGTCATCGTCAGCCTGCTTGGCGATGATGAGGATGGCCACGGTCAGGTTATAGATGACTTCCTGTCCTGGTGCAGCGACGCCTTCCTAGAACTTAACATCTCGAAAAAGAAAGAGATCTGTATTGATTTCAGACGTCTCCCCCCGAATGACCCAGAATAGTGTCGTCCATGGTCAGACAGTGGACATTGTAACCAACTACAAATATCTGGGCACGATTATCGATGACAAACTGAAATTTGATTTAAACATGACATGCTGTGCAAGAAGGGCCAGCAACGCCTTTACTGCTTGAGGAAACTAGCCAAGTTCCAAGTAGACAAGAGCCTGATGAAACTGTTTTACAGTGCTTATATTTAATCTGTTATTTCCTTTTCCTTCATCTGTTGGTACGGTAACCTCTGTATCAAAGATAAAAACTCCCTCTGGAGAATTGTGAAAACAGCTTCTAAAGTAGCCGGCATCCAACTGGAGAGCCTTGACCTCATCTATAACAGACAGGTGCTCAAAAAAGCTCTGTCCATCCGCACAGACAGTGCCCACCCACTCAGTTCGGAGTATAGGCTACTGCCATCCGGCCTTCGCTTGTGTGTCCCACGGACCACCAAAAACAGGTTAAAATATTCCTTTGTCCCTTCCTCCATCCGAGCAGTGAATGCTGCTGGAGGAAGGAAAAAATGACAGAGGAAATAATGTTTCATTAATCTGCTGTACCAGCAGTTGTCTCTTTTATGTTCTTAGCTCTTCTTATGTTTTTTATTTGTTTTATTTGTTTTATTGTTTTATACTGTTTTATCAGCCGTATCAGCCGCTGGCTCATCCCGATCCTAAGTTCTTAGTGTCGTTTTAATTTTCTTTTATCGGCCGCACCAGACGTATGCTCTTTTATGTTGGCTCATCTTATGTCCTAATGTTGTTATATCCTGTTTATTTGTGTCATTGTACGTATGGTATTGCACTTCTATGTTTTTATGTTTCAAGCCTCTATACCTGCTGTAATCCAATTTGCCCTCTGGGACATTAATAAACTACTTGAACTTGAACTTGAAATTAGCTAGCTTGCAGCCGGGGAAACTGCAGGCAGCAAGTTTACCTGTATTTGCTTGTCAGGCAACACTTGGTAGTGCAATCCTGGGGGAATTGTTTTTGTTGGCGGAGACAAATAACAGACAGAAATCATCTGTTGTCACAAATTGTGACAACAGATGATTTCTGTCTGTTATTTGTGACTCACAAATTACTTAAAACAATACTATTAGTACTTGACGAATAGCTTAATTTATATGGTACAACTGTTCACACTTGAGGTCATGCTGTTGTAATGCAATATTGTCACAGCTGTGATTTGGTCGTAGAGATAATCACAGCCGTGACGATGTTACAGTACAACAGCACAACCTCGAGTGTGATATTGCCAAAAACAGTTCCCCCAGGATTGCTTGAATATAAAACTGAAAAACTGGAAATTAAATATAAAATTACAGTTTTTGCAGTTTTGCAGTCTTTGGACTTCATAATTGGCCATAGGT
Source organism: Poromitra crassiceps (assembly GCF_964638095.1). NCBI lineage: Eukaryota > Metazoa > Chordata > Actinopteri > Beryciformes > Melamphaidae > Poromitra > Poromitra crassiceps. The sequence continues at coordinate 47,687,944 of NC_139631.1, read as the reverse complement.
TGCAATTCAGTGTACAAACATTTCTCCTCACTTGGGCCCACATTTCAGTGAAAGTTGCAAAGCCCTAGCACGTATGCCTGATCTTTTATGAATTTTTAAAGTTTGAAACTTTAGACGGTCACTGTAGCGCCACCATCAGGACTATTGGCGCCAAATTCGCGTCAACGAAGTTTGGCATGGGACTGGACCTTTGTGTAAAGTTTGGTTTATTTTCATGCATGGGAAGTCCAACTTCCCGGGAGAAGCAGAATAATAATAATAGCAAATACAATAAGTGGCCCTGCCGGTTCGCTGGCCCGGCCACTAAAAAGGTTGATGGTTCGATCCTCATGTCAAAGTGTCCTTGAGCAAGATACTGAAGCCTTAATTGCGTGTCTACGGATGGGAAGCAGGATTAAGGGTATGTGTCCTGGTCGCTGCACCAGCCTCGCTGTCAGGTGAAAAGAAGCGAGTGGCGACTGTACATGTATCCGAGGAAGCATGTGCTAGTCTACAACTCTCCCAAGATTGGCAGAGGGGGTGGAACAAAGACTGGGACAGCAGGAGGAATTGGCCACAACTTTTCTATCTAACTCCCACAACAAAAACAAACTCTTCTATCTAACTCACACAACTAAACACAACTCTTCTATCTAACTCCCACAAATAAACAGAACTTTTCTATGTAACTCACACAACTAAACAAACTATTCTATCTAACTCACACAAGTAAACCAACTCTTCTATCTAACTCCCACAACTAAACAAACTCTTCTTCCTGTGTGGACACCCCCAGTCCTGCAGGTCCAGAGGACATGTTGTCCAGCAGTTTGGAGCGGCTCTTCAGGGAGCTGCAGGAGAGCAGGACCAGCATGGAGCAAGTCCAGCAAGCCCACAACCAGAGCCAGGATCAGGTCCAGCTAGCCCAGGAAAAGGACCAGGTAGCCCAACTACAGGCCCAGCTAGCCCAGGAAAAGGACCAGGTAGCCCAGCTACAGGTCCAGCTAGCCCAGGAAAAGGACCAGGTAGCCCAGCTACAGGTCCAGCTAGCCCAGGAAAAGGACCAGGTAGCCCAGCTACAGGTCCAGCTAGCCCAGGAAAAGGACCAGGTAGCCTATCTCCATGCCCGGCTAGCCCAGGAAAAGGACCTGGTACCCCAGCTACAGGTCCAGCTAGCCCAGGGAAAGGACCAGGTAGCCCAGCTACAGGCCCGGCTAGCCCAGGGAAAGGACCAGGTAACCCAGGGAAAGGACCAGGTAGCCCAGCTACAGGCCCGGCTAGCTCAGGAAAAGGACCAGGTAACCCAGGGAAAGGACCAGGTAGCCCAACTACATGCCCAGCTAGCTCAGGAAAAGGACCAGGTAACCCAGGGGAAGGACCAGGTTGCCCAGCTACATGCCCAGCTAGCTCAGGAAAAGGACCAGGTAGCCCAACTACAGGACCAGCAGGCCCAGGACCGGGCCCAGGATGAAGAGGAGCAGTGGAGGCTGAGGGATGAGCTGGAGAGACTCGGAGACAAACTGCAGAACTCACAGACACAGTACAGACAGACTCAGCACAGCTTGGTCAGTATCAACTGTAACTCTCTAACAGCATCAATCTGTCTCTCTCTGTCAGCCAAGCTGTCTCTCTGTCAGCCAAGCTGTCTCTTTCTGTCAGCCAAGCTGTCTCTCTCTGTCAGTCAAACTGTCTGTCTCTCTCTGTCTGTCAGTCAAACTGTTTCTCTCTGTCAGCCAAGCTGTCTCTCTCTGTCAGTCAAACTGTTTCTCTCTGTCAGCCAAGCTGTCTCTCTCTGTCAGTCAAACTGTCTCTCTCTGTCAGTCAGTCAGTCAGTCAGTCAGTCAGTCAGTCAGTCAGTCAGTCAGTCAAACTGTCTCTCTATGTCAGTCAAGCTGTCTCTCTCTGTCAGTCAGTCAAACTGTCTCTCTCTGTCAGTCAGTCAAACTGTCTCTCTCTGTCAGTCAGTCAAACTGTCTCTCTCTGTCAGTCAAACTGTCTCTCTCTGTCAGTCAGTCAAACAAACTGTCTCTCACTGTCAGTCAGTCAAACAAACTGTCTCTCACTGTCAGTCAAGCTGTCTCTTTCTCTGTCAGTCAAACTGTCTCTCTCTGTCAGTCAACAAAACCATAAGCTCTGTCCTCATCCTGTCAGGAGACGGGGCTGGAGCAGGGCCGGCTGCAGCTACAGGATGTCCAGGAGGAGAGAGATGCACTGCGGGCTCAGGTCAGGGGAGCTGGCCTTATATAGTCCATTCCATTTGCATTGAGAACTAGAAATATCACAGTTGGTGACGTTACACCCAAGTTGTCGGCGTTCCATTTGAACAGTTGGGAAACCAGCCAGGTTGGCTCTAGCCAGGCAAGCCATTGTTAGCAATAATAACAGTTCATCACGCATTCCGCTGTATTTTGCGCACATATAAACACATGTCCACAGATAGAAGTTAAACAGTACTGTGAGTACGACTGATATGAGACACAAATAAAACAGAAGTGCTAATAAACAGTTTTACTACAACTTTAACTACTGTTGAAGGGCAGAGCTGCCATCTTGGATTTTTGAGATCGGGGCTGGTGAGGCTCCCCCGAGTTTGGCAGAGAACATCCGAGGGTCGGTGACGTCACAGGGTTGTTCCTGACCTTTGAACTGTGATGTCACAGGCAGGGGCGGACTGGGATCATAATTCAGGCTGGGCATTAGATACCAAGCAGGCCAGGCCAATACGGGCCGACGCGCGTGCCGAAGGGCGCCGGCGAAAAATTTGGCCGTTTGAAGCCCAATTTGGGCCGTTTGAAGCCAGATTTGGGTCGTTTAAAGCCAGATTTGGGCCGTTTGAAGCCCAATTTGGGCCGTTTGAAGCCCAATTTGGGCCAAGTCCAATTTTACAATGAGATGCACCCATTTTAAACCTGAATAAAGTAATAAAACCACTAGTAAACCAGTAGGCGGCGCCTGGCCTGCTGTTCAGTGAGTGGCCTGGCCTGGCCTGCAAATTTTTTTTTTTTTTTTTTTTTTTTTTGGCAGGCCAGGCCAGGCCAGGCCACCGGGCATTTGCCCGACGTGCCCGATTATGCAGTCCGCCACTGGTCACAGGGGTGTTCCTGACCTTTGAACTGTGAAAACCCCAGCTCCCGGTTTAAATGGAAGGGCGCCTTATGCACAAGCTATTCTCTCAAACTGTTCATATCACATAACAACAAAGGTCCCTCCGTGAATCAAAAGCAGTGTTGACTCTAGTTTTCGGCCGACGTCGGTCACTTTGCTGCTGTATGGCCAGATGAGCTTCACTAGATAAAAGTTTTTTCTTTGTTTTGTGCTTAGGTGAGCTTTTTGGTGTGGTGGGTTGTTTGTTGATGTTCGACTCCATTTCTAAGCCAACATTAACTAGCTCGGGAGCACGAAGAAATGTCACATCCATTGGATTTCCATGGAGAAACTGAGCCGAGTCCTTCTCAGGAATCAGTCCATAAGCAACAATGAAACGTGGGTGGTGGTGGTCATATTGTAAAGACCCCTTAAAGTCATGTTTCAAGATGTATATAAAATACTCTAATTTGAATAATAATTTGTGTCTGATGGTTTTCCCTCACAAAAAAGTTAAATTATCTTGTTAAAATCCTTAAGATGACTGACCCTCATTCTGCCTCATTTAAAAATTCAAAGCAACCAATCAAGGGGATCTAGAACCTAAATTAACAGCATACAACACATTCTCACTCCCAACTCATGACAAAGTGACGAAAAGAAGGGTTCCTGACCGATCTGCAGTATATGACGAGTTGGGAGTGAGAATGTGTTGGTGGCTTTGACTGCTGAATACTGGACAGGGATTGGCTCCAGGATTCGTGATGTCACAAATCATGCTTGTTGAAAAGGGCCTTTTCAGTGAGCTCATAGAAACTTCCACTTTCACCAGACGATTGTGAAAACAGCTTCTACTGTCAAACTCTGCACAGACATCATTCTCCACCGTGAAGCTCACATATCCAACTGAAGGAACAAGAAGAAAAACAGATGTTTGACTTTAGGGGGTCTTAAGTTAAGTTACTTCCGATTCACTCATTGGCTATAAAAAAGTATTAACACATATAAATTGCTAAACAATTCTTACACATAGTACCTTTAATTGAGCATGGCGATAGTTCTGGCAGGCCACAAAGTCAAGCTCAGCTCACAAATCCAGCCCACATCAGCTGATTTCCTTCTAGGCATTCAATTGGCAAGCTGCTTCATGTCCGCCTTCTCTTTTTGGCTTCCTCTGCAAGCCCTTTGCAACCCACTTCCTCCAGAAGTGTAACACTGTGTCTGACTTAAACAATGTCATTTCTGTTGTCACTGTTCTGTACCTGGGGGGGGGGTCTTTGCTGCTGCTCTCCCTGCCTTAGGCTCCCAGAACAGAGCCAAATATTGCGTAATCGTAGGCGTAGCTAATAAACGTTTATTTTTGACTATAGTGGTCCTGGTAGCCACAATGCTACAGTATGAAGAAATAAAAAATGTTGTGCCTATCTGGTTGTCCAGCTGCGGTCAGAGAGCGCAGCTCATCAGAAAAGCCTGGGCCGTGTGGACAGGAAGCTACGGCAGCTCAGCAGGGTCATGTCCCACTCTGAGCGGCTGACGGCTGAACAGCTGAGAGCAGCCGCCGATCAGCTGAGAGCTCTGCACGGCACTGTGGAGCTGATGGACCGAGAGAGGGAGCAGGTACACACACACACACACACACACACACACACACACACACACACACACACACAAACAAATATTGTGTATAAAAACCATGGAATGTGGGTGGGAAATCTGCACATTTAAATTGTTAAATAAATAAATTTTCTCTCTTTCCCATTTTTCTCTTTTTTTTCATTCAAACTTGGCTGTCAGTAGGGCTGGTAACCCAGTGCCAAGTAGCATCAAATCCTGTCCAGTCAAACAATACCTGCATCCAATGCTTTTTGTACACAGATCTAGGGAAAACATCTTATGGTTTTGCTCGCAGCCAATCACCGCAAGCGGTTTTAATGCGACATGTGATTGGCTCACTCTGCAGGATGGTCTGGGCGAGCGGGACGTCCTGCAGGCTGAGCTGGAGCAGGCGAGACGCAGCCTGAAGAGAGAGAGGGAACACACACACACACTGCAGGAGCGGCACACACACACTGTGGAGGAGCTGAGAGCAGAGCTGACCGCAGCTCAACAACACACACACACACTGAGACAGCAGCTGGACCGGGCCAGGACCAGGACCAAGACAAAGACCAGGACCGGGACAAAGACCAGAACCGGGACCAGAGACGGAGGCCAGTGGTACTACATACCACCTGGACACAGTGTGAGACTACTATTGTTACTGTTACTACTACTGCTACTACTGATACTCTCAATTCAATTCAATTCAATATGCTTTATTGTCATGAATGTCATAAGAACAAATCTGGCCAACAATAAGCGTCTAAGGACAATGAACTATTAAAGATACAATTGCCCTAACAACAGAGTAAGATAGTAAAATGAAAGGATTGGTATTCAAATAGGAAGATAAACAAATAAATGCAAGAACAATATTAAAATAATAGTGTTATAACAATAAGTAATGGTACTAGTATTATTATACTACATATTGTTTCTAATATAATTATTGTCATCTCTCTTAGGCTCCCTCTCTTGTCTCTGTGGGGACTCAGGACTCTGGTTTGGGGCAGCAGTACTTCAGTTCTCCAGATAGGGGGCGACAGCAGGACATACCTCCCACAGGAGGGGGGTACTGGGTCTACATCCCCCCAACACACTCCAGCTCTGAGACAGGTACACGCACGCACGCACGTACACACGCACGCACGCACGCATAAGGATCGGCGGTGCACGCGGGGCAATGCACCGGGGCCCAGAGCTGTCAAGGGCCCATGAAGAGCGAGACGTACTTACGGTTTCTGCTACAGTCCCACTCCAAATAAACTTCCATGCTGTATTATGCAGTCAGCACTTTCCGTCATGTAGCTTACTAGGCTAACGAATGCTATATCTATAAGTTTAGTTTACTGGATTAACCGATAATGGCCTGCTTCTCAAGGTCAATACTGATAAGATAATAATAATGGCCTGCTTCTCAAGGCCGATACTGATAAGATAATAATAATGACCTGCTTCTCATGGTCAATACTGATAAGATAACAATAATGACCTGCTTCTCAAGGCCGATACTGATAAGATAACGATAATGACCTGCTTTTCATGGTCAATACTGATAAGATAACAATAATGACTTGCTTCTCATGGTCAATACTGATAAGATAACAATAATGACTTGCTTCTCAAGGCAGATACTGATAAGATAACGATAATGACCTGCTTCTCTGGCCGATCCTGATAAGATAATTTCACATCTTTGTATGTGAATAAGAAGTTCTTAACCTGTAGTTTATGCACACCTGAAGGTATGAAAAGCTAAGATAGTGAGCAAAGATGGATGATTTAATATAACCAAATCTAACTGACATCACTATTGTGAACACAACAAAAACAAAGAACACTTCTGTCTCTTCAAATGTCTAGTTAAGTACATTAGAAAAAACAAACAGAGTTTTGCTTTCATAGAACATTTTGCCTCGGAAGTCAAATGAAATGCTTTGACATCATCTGTCAAATCACAAATGTCAATGTATCAAATACAGGTTATTAGTAGTAAAGGGCATCAGCCAATACATAAATAAATGTTTTTGTAGACGTGAAAGCCTCTGGCTGCTTAGTCTGTAGATAAAACACAATGACAAAAGGCAGATAGTGGACTGTATGTCATGATGTTATTATAACTTCATTATCGGAATAATACAATTTCTCCACTTCTCAGAGTGGAGGGACAGTGGAGGAGGTAGTGATGCTGACAGCAGTAGCTCCAAAGGAGGAACTCCTCGGCCGCCTCCTGGCCCGGCGGCGGGCCTCTCTCCTGGGCTGTCTGACAGCCCGGCCCCCCTGACCGGAGCGGCCTGGCTCTGTGGTTCTCCTGCCGTGCTGCACTGCAACATCCCAGAACACACACACATGGTCGGTGTCACCACATCACACACATCTGTGCATTATTGTGTACTGTATTATCACTATATTTTATGTAAGGGTTAATGCACAACGAGCTGTCCATTATCATTTAAAAAAACTATGGGACGACATGCAGGCGGGAACCGTCCGAGACCCAGCAAATTTGCGATAAATGACACCTTGCTTATATCATGGATACTTGCCAAAGATATAATAATATAATAATTTTATATTTAAATTTTTCCCCATAGGCTATTTTATTTTTATTTCTATTTCAGAACATGTAAAACGAAAACAGGAGGAGGGAGGTACGGTGGTGCAGTGGTAAGCACTATCGCCTCACAGCTCGAAGGTCGTGGGTTCGATTCCCACCTGGGCCGATGTGAACAATGAAGGAATGCGTGCCCGTCCGCATGTCCTCGAGTGCCCACCACCCGGGTGGGGGTCGGCAAAATGGCCTTTCTGTGTGGAGTTTGCATGTTCTCCCCGTGCCTCCCGGGGGTCTCCTTCATATAGGAACCCCCTTCACAAAAACATGCAACATCCTGGTTGCTTATATGGTTCCTCCTCTGATCGTTAAGGGCGCCTGTTCAGAGGGAGGGGAACTGGTTGGAATAGCGTGAACCTCCCACGTGCTATGTCCTACCGGTGAAGCTTCCTCGGGCAGGTGAAAAGAAGCGGCTGACTTGACTGCCCATGTCTCGGAGGATGCATGGAATCAGTCTCGGCTCTCCCCAGATCGGCAGAGGATGGAGTAGCAACCAGGATTGAGTAATTCAAATGAGCACTAAACGGGGGATAAAAATGGGATAAAAAATCGGAAAAAAAAACATAAAAAAAAAAAACGAAAACAGGCTCAGACAAAAACAAAGAAGGAAAAAAGACACGTGTAACCGAAGTGAATCAGCGCCGATTCCTCGTGAGTCCAGAGTGGTAGCGATTAGGTTGGTTAAACTCACTTCCCCAGTATAAAGGAACGTTAATCAGCTCCGCCAAGGGGGCTAGCTCTCTTGGTGAAGTGGTTAGCGTGTCCGTCCCGTAAGCCGAAGGTCGATCGGCAGTTCGAATCCACCCCTGGGCAAGCCCTTAACATGGGTTGCTGCAAGTACCACCAACACAACGCCGTTACACACGCACATCCAAAAACCCACTGGGATCAAAAAAATACCTGAGACAATGAAAAAGCACACCTGTGAAGCTCCCGTTTGAAGGTTTTTATTTCAGCGTGACGTTTCGAGCCACACGGTCTCCTCCTCCTCAGACGCTTTCTGATGTAACAGAGAGACGCCATCTTTAAATACCCATACAACATAGTGACTAATCCAACAATGAAATCATCATTTAATCATCATTTTGAAAATTACATAGAGACAAATATATACAGCATATGTGAAGCACAAAGATAAGAAGCACACATGTATGGAAAGAGTACTAGGATAAGAATAATAAATATATAATACAATTGCCCCAAAATAGTTTCTCGTCCTGAGGGCTCCAACTACAAAAGCCATGTAAAGAAAGTCGCAGTTTGTCGTCAAACTGAAACGTAGGAGTTAGTTTTGTATAAAAACGACATAGCTCGTGGAAGCTCGTGGCATGTCGCCGGTCTTCAGCTTTGCCGGTAGAGAAAGTCACATCGCTTAGGCGACAGTGTATGTAGTCTTTCAGATTTATAACTTATAGTGCAACAGTTTGGCGACAAACTGCGACTTTCTTGACATGCAAAGTTATGTTTTAAATTGAAAAAATGAACGTTGGCACGCCGTGGCACAATTAAAACAGGATTAAAAAAGTAACGTTATTCTCCGTTCACCGCCATTCATATTTTTTCAGCGGCTGGTACAGCGAGAAAAGCAGGAAGTGACGTTCACGTTGCCTCTCTATTGTTTCTAATAGTGCTGCGATGTTCAGCAATACGAGTTTTAAGAGGTATAGTGGTCTTGCCAACATAATGCTAAACCAATGGGCATTTGAGCATATAGATAACATTATATATTATTATTATTATTATTATTATATATATATATTATTATATTATATATATAGACATTAGCAGTCGAACATGAGATGAGTGAGTGAGCCGATTGCTGCAATAATAGGGTTGCCCGGGGGCTGTCTGTAGATGTTTTGTGGATTTTGGGTAAAGTGTAGAAAAACGAGGTGATAGGGGCATCTAACAGTCATAAATGAGTGTTCAGATTTGGTGATGTCACCTTGTTCTAGAAGGATATTAAAGGAAGGACCCCAGACCTTATTTCCAGTTTAAAATATGATGTTTTACTCACCCAGAGAACTTTGGTTTCATTCTGATCGCCATAGAAGATATTCAGGTCCGAGTAGAGTCCTGGAACTGGCCAAAATGGGCGAAAACGGGGCATACTTGGTACACACTGTAAATAACGTATTTTCTGCAACGTAGTGGTTCATATCCTCATAATACCTCGTCCACAAATGAACGTGGATCCGTCTAGTCTCCTCCGGGCTGCCTCGGGCAGCCTCGGTTTCCTCATCCGGGGTCTGTGAATTCAACAGAGGCATTCCTCCTCTGTTCTTGGCCATGCAGCGCTTGCTCGTCCCTGGCCTGTTGTTCCTCTCTCTTTCTCCTTGTCCGCTCTTCAATTTCGATTAGCTCTTCTCTCTTTTAGTGAACCAACATTATTATTATAATCATTTTTTCTCTCTCTCTGAACTTAACTGTAGCACCTTCCTCTATGCTCTAGTATGCAGTGTACTGTCTCTGAAGTGGGTTTGTCCTAATATATTTGATGGGAGCATGGGATTAATTTATATTTTCATGTGTTTTGCAATCAAAATCTAAAGTTCTTTATCGTCCATAACTCTGTTTCCCCGCTAGTACCTGGAAGTTCTCCTGCAATGGAAACATTGTTCACTGCTCCATAGGACCAACCTTAAAACACGACTTCAGACAATCTAGCCAGCTCAGCTCATAGTTCCCTTTGGCTCAGAGCCAGGAAGCTTATGGCCCATTTCCACCGCTGGTATCAGCGCGGCCCCGCCCAGCTCGTCTCGCTTTTTTGTCTCATTCCACCGATCAAAAACGTGGACACCACGGGTTGAGTCGGGGTTGAGTGCTAGTTTTGGTCCCTGCTTTGTTGAGGTTCCAGCGCTGTGAACCCGGTACCATACGGTGACGTGAAAACACTGCAGACGACTGATTGGTCAGGCAGAATCGTGTTTACTCTATCTACTGCTCATGTCTAGTCAATGCTGCATACCAGTTTAGTGGGGCTTACCTTCTCTTCTGTTATGTTATTTCCATCAGTCTTTTGTGTTGCTGCCTTCGGGTCTGGTGAAATAAAATCGATCTCCTTACTCAGCTTTAAAGGTCCCATTCCGTGCAAAAGCTGTTTTTACTTGTAATTGCATATATACTGCTGTCAGCCCTCCCTGTAATGAGTGGTCACAACCTCAGAACTGCCACAGTTGGATTTGTCCCTATCCAGCTTCCCCCTGCAGTCTCCTTCAAGCCACACCCCCAAACGCTTCGTTTGCCCAGAGGGGGATTTGGGACGTCACGAGCTTCCTCACGCATACTGCGCGGGTCTCTCTCACACAAGCTACCTGCACCATTTTGTCTATAGCCACAAAATTAACACTTCTAGCTGGAGCGACGCCAACTGTACGTGATCCAGCAACTGCAGAGGTGCATTCGGTAAGTCTAGGCATTTTGAGATGTCCTCTTTAGCGTAGTAACCGTTAAGTTAACGATAACTCGTAACCTAGCGTGCTGGTCCACAGACGCTAATCTGATTGGCCGCTGGGAGCCTGGGGCGGGCTCTCCCTCAGCGACCAATGGGAACTGTTAGTTCTGAATATATTATAGAAACAGACCGTTCTTGGGAAGCGACGAGATGAGGAAGTGAGAATTACAATTGACACAGAATTGTGTGTGTGTGTGTGTGTGTGTGTGTGTGTGTGTGTGTGTGTGTGTGTGTGTGTGTGTGCGTGCGTGCGTGCATCCGTGCGTGCGTGCATGTGTGTGCAGCAGAGGGGCAGGTGTGTGTGTGAGTGTGTCCAGAGAGAGGCAGACAGACTGGAGGAGGAGAAGAAGAAGCTCCGACTGGAAACCAAACAGCTCCGACACACACTGAGGTAACAAACACACACACACTCTCTCTCACACACACACACACACACGTGCGCCACGTCCTTGATTTTATTCATGATAAACTTGAATATTAATGCTGCTTATTCACCTTACAAATACATGTTCTCCTACTATTCTCTGCTGCTTTCATGCTGCCCTCCAGTGTTTACTTTACCCCCCTCAGTCTCGACCAATCACTCTGAACGACCCTACTTACAGCACCATTCACTCTCTCAATGACTGTACTCACAGCAGTGTTGACACTTCTCACTTAGCCCAGATCAGCCAGGGCTTGAAGGAGCACACGCTTGATTGAACACAAATGTATTAATATCGAACGTGTTTCGCATCCGAATCGCACGAAAACAGGGCACTGCACTCCGTCGGGTCGCCATCAGCGCACCCCCCGAGTTTCAAGTCGATCCGACCAACGGTTCTCGAGATACGTGAAGGACAGAGAGACAGAGAGAAAGACAGAGAGACAGACAGACAGATGCTATCGTCATTATAGTATAGATAGATATACAATAGGTGTAATGTAGAGGAGTGGAGGAGAGTGCTGTAGTGTTTGTGCACGCGTGCGTTTGTGTGTGTGTGTGCGCGTGTGTGTGTGTGCGCGCGTGTGTGTTGGGGGGATTGTATGCATGAGGTAGGTGCAACAGCTAAAGTGATTCAAGTGTACAGTGAAGTGTTCAAGTAAAGTGATCAAGTGACTGGTTTGAGTGTGTGTGTGTGTGTGTGTGTGTGTGTGTGTGTGTGTGTGTGTGTGTGTGTGTGCAGGAGTGTGTGTGTGTGTGAGCAGGTGGAGTGTGTGGAGAAGACTCTGCTGAAGAGGAGAGCTGAGCTGAGACAGGCTGACAGACTGTTGTTGGACGCTCAGAGCTGCATACACACTACCAGAGACAAGGTACACACACACACACACACACACACACACGCACACGCACACGCACACACACTCAGAGCTGCATACACACTACCAGAGACAAGGTACATACACAAGATATATACACACACACACACACACACGCACACACACACACACACACACACACATACACACACACACACACACACACACACACACACACACACACACACACACACAGATACACACATGCTCAGAGCTGCATACAAACTACCAGAGACAAGGTATATACACACACACACACACACACACACAGATACACACACGCTCAGAGCTGCATACACACTACCAGAGGCAAGGTATATATACACACACACACATTATTTGGATCCAAAGTAGAGCAAATATTACAGACCCAAACATTTTAGAAGAAGGCCGCAGTACAGTACATTTCTATTGAACCAGACACTGATGCATGTACTTCTTAAGCACAGAAAAAGACATTGCAGCAAGATGATGACTTAAATATAATGTATGCAAACTAACATATGTAAGCATGTTTAGCACTCAAGGATATACAAAGCATCGTCTTCTCCAGATAAAGAGACTGCCTATTATGGCTGAGATGGAGCAGTATTTTGCTAATTTGTTTTGCATCAGGCTTTAGCAGCCTGCCTAGTTGCAGTCCACGGAGCACGAGTTTGTGGACATGCCCCAGACTCCCAAACACAAGCACAATGAGTTGGCAGCTGTAGCCTAGAGTTGTAATATATTCTACCAAGGGCTGATATTTCATGAGTTTGGTTGTGAAGCAGGTGTCCATGTACAGATCAAAAGAGCAGCTATTTCAATGATGGTGACTGACTTTCTGCTTTCATTGATGAAAACAATGTCTGGGGTATTTGGGATATTGTGCAGTGTGTTGTTGTCGGTGGTGTTGTGATTGAACCAGTCCAGTTTGACAGTGCTGTGTTTGTGCATTTGTGTTGTATTGTCCTGTACTTCTCTGATGCTGTTTGACACCAGATCCACCAGGCGGTCGTGTCTGCTTATGTAAAGTCCTTTGTATTGGCTGCAGCCGTTTAGGATATGTGCTATTATCTCTTTGTCATGGGGGGTTGGGTGTAGGATACAGTGTGGGTCATGTGTTGATGGATACCAGGTTGCCAGGTTATATTTTGTTGGTAGGACTTGTAGGCGGGCCTTGATGGTTGACACACACACACAGACACACACACACACACACACACACACACACACACACACACACACACACACACACAGATACACACACGCTCAGAGCTGCATACACACTACCAGAGGCAAGGTATATATACACACACACACACACACACACACACACACACACACAGATACACACACGCTCAGAGCTGCATACACACTACCAGAGGCAAGGTATATATACACACACACACACACAGATACACACACGCTCAGAGCTGCATACACACTACCAGAGGCAAGGTATATATACACACACACACACACACACACACACACACACACACAGATACACACACGCTCAGAGCTGCATACACATTACCAGAGGCAAGGTATATATACACACACACACACACACACACACAAACACAGATACACATACGCTCAGAGCTGCATACACACTACCAGAGGCAAGGTATACCCCCACACACACACACACACACACTCACACACACACACACACACACCCACAGAGACACACACACGCTCAGAGCTGCATACACACAGAGACACGGTACAACACACGCTCAGAGCTGTATACACACGACCAGAGACAAGGTGCGCACTAGGGCTGTCAAAGAATATTCTATATTCCAATATATATTTGAATATAAAAATTAAAAGAATATTCAAATAGGAAAAATTACTATTCTAATTGATTATGATTATGATTATTTGCAAAACCAGGTAAAAAACCTGGCCAAGTAAAAAACATACATCATTTGCATGGTTATTTAAAAACATTACAAAAGTGTAGGCCACTACTGTACTAGTACTGACTGAATAAATATGAAAAAAAAATCAATGTTTATGTTGGGGGAAGTGGAAATAAATATACCAAGTAGTTATATAAGTTATAATTGTATTGGTTTGCCATTGTATGGACACACGCATTTTCCCCCCTTAGTATTCAAATATATTCAAACGAATGTTTTGTTTAGAATAAATATTTCAATATAATTTTGACAGCCCTAGATTGTACCCTATAATTTCTCCCATATACCACAATGCAATGCGGTCGTGTTGACCAAAGGAGAAGAAGAGTTAGGTTGTGTCCGTAACTTGTTAGATCGTTCCTCATATAGTTCACTATATCATAAACACTACATGGGGAATAGTGAATCACTGAATGAGTGAAGCATTCTGAACACAGCTTGTGTTTGTGACTTCATAAACGTGTGTGTGTACATGTGTGTGTACGTGTGTGTGTGTGTGTGTGTGTGTATGTGTGTGTGTGTGTGTGTGTGTGTGTGTGTATATGTGTGTGTCTGTGTGTCTGTGTGTGTGTGTCTGTGTGTGTGTGCGTGTGTGTGTGCGTGCGTGCATGCGTGTGTCCAGGCCAGGTGCAGCCAGTGGGAGGTGGAGCAGCTGGAGCGCAGGGTTCAGGACAGCACCACCTGTCTGCTGGAGGCAAGGCTGCAGCTCAGGTAAACAGCAGAGATTAAATACAAATAATATGGACTCCCGGTTTGACTGTCACCATCTTGTTTTTTTGGAGCCAGAAGTGTAAACACACAAAAAACAGAAGAAATTATTTTCGATCCGGGGCACCTGGGGGACCATTCTCCTACACTGGTCCACGGTGCCCACATTGCCCAGGTTCATTCATATAAATATCTGGGTCTACATATTGATGACAGCTTGTCATGGAATGTCCATGTGAACTCTGTGTGCTCTAGGATTCAACAGCGACTCTACTTTCTACGGAGACTCAGGGTGTTTGGGGTCGGACAGAGGGTGCTTATGTTGTTTCATTCTGCTGTTATAGAGAGCATTATACGTTATGGAATTTCTGTTTGGTTTGGCAACTTATCAGTTAAATCAAGATCACAAATCAATAGACTGGTTAACACGGCAATGAAAGTGATGGGGGTGAGAAACCATCCCACCCTCCAAATGCTTTTTGAGAAAACTGTAATTAGACAAGCTAGGAAAATGACTGCTGACCCCTCCCATGTCTTACATATAGAATACGAACTGCTTCCATCTGGTAGATGCTACAGAGTCCCAATTAAAAACAAAAAACGATACCTCAACAGATACAAGAACTCTTTCATTCCCATATCAGTTAGTCTCCTAAACTCGGGTCATAATAAGTTTCTACTGTAACTATGATGCACTTGCACTTTAATTGTATGTTTGTTTGCACTGTCTTGTATGTAGCAGCCGTATGTATGTCCAAGACAAATGTCCCTTGGGATAAATAAAAGAATCTTGAATCTTGAATCTTGAAGTATTTGGACAAAATGTGTGGAACTGGTGGAGCTGACGCGTAGCAGACAGATAGCAGCTAGCCACCGGTTTCACCATGGCTCACATCTGTCCAGCAAATACTAGATGAATGCGGTTTTTCTTTCATTTGGTTGGACCAAATGTGTGACAATATTAATTGGTTGAAGCTGGTATTTTTTTATTTATTTTTTATATATTTTTCCTGCAGTTGTGTCAGATCGAGGTTGGATCACTTCCTCACAACAAATTCAACGCTCCAGAGTTCGTTTGGAAGGGGACCGAGACCACCCTTTTTTGGCGATCTTGGACCGCTTGCTTTGTCCCACATCCAAGTGCGATTGCTGTGTTCACACCCCCGAAAACGAAAAGGGGGAAAACGCTCCCTGTTTTGGAACAACTGCTCCAAACGAGACAGGTGTGAATACACCCCAAGATATTCACTGGGAAAGAAATACAACCACAGATCCAAACACTTCAACTTCAAATGTAGCCTTAGCTAATCCCTCCCTGTGAACGTGAGCTCCTGTTGCCAAATCTCGCGAGAGTGTGTTGCTGAGACAAAGACAGGTCTTGAACAATTCAAATTTTCTCCTGGTCTGTCTGTCTGAAAAATGCCATTTAACACATTGAGTGCCAAGGACGTCTGTGGACGTCCTAAAAAAAAGTAACGAGGAGTGCCAAGGACGTCTGTGGACGTCCTAAAATCATAATTCATATTATTCCATAATTCTGCTGTTTAAGGTCGTACCTAGCCAGTGAGCATGAATCCCTTCAAGGGATCACACGGCGCCACCTTAAACATCGACACGGGAGCTGCGCCACCCACCTCAGATCCTTTACTTTGTGCAGGAGAAAGCAGGGAAAGACGTGATCAAAGGGGAAACCGATGCATGCTGCAGCCAGAGCCGTATAGATTGCTCTGTCTGCAGCTGAAAGTTGGCTGCATCCGCGCCCACAACTGAGCTCTTCTGCTTCTATCTATCTGTCTGCATATAGTTTCTCCACACGATTCCCTGCCAGAAAGCCAGCACCCGAAGCCGAACGGCCAAACCTTTTCGTTCAGTCGCGTTTGGCATTTCCTTGTTGCGCTGGGATGCGCCCGGGGCAAAAACGGAGTCTGAGAAAACAGACTCTGTGCGTGTGGGGAGGAGCCCGCAGCTCAGAGGTGGAGAGGGGGGGGGAGGGGGGGGGAGGGGGGCACGCAGGCTGCACAGAACCACACCATGCCACCACATCAGAAAACACCAGCCAGAGTCAGTGAATGTGCTCGAAATTAGAGTGCAAAAAGTATTCATAAAAGTGACTATATCTTGAAAAGTAAAAAAAAACGGCAGAAAACCCTTGAAAGTGCTCTTCTTTCAGAGACTGTCATTTCATAATGGAACTGTCTAGAAACAAAATTTCTTCTTTGGAAGAAGCAGGAGTGTCCAATGTTTCATTAAAGTCCAGCCCTGTCAATATAGCCCTAATAGAAAAAATTCTATAGCTGTTTTCAACTGAATGGAAGTGAATCTGGCACAGGCTCCAGACAATTTTACTGAAGCGCTGTGGCACTCAATGTGTTAAATGTCAGAATGTTCAGAAGAGATGTGGCTTGCGGAAAATTGGTCCAATATTAATTTTGATTACTATGGAGTGAAGGAATCGGTCATAATCTGAGATCATGTTCACTCCTTCCATTGACTCCAATAGACTCAGGACCTGCTGCTAGTCTCCTAAGGGGGCGTGGCCATTGCGAAACCCACATGACACAGATACAGGAAGTGACTGGAAGTTGAGGTGTCTCAATCTATATTAAAAGTCCCTGGGAAAACCTGCAGGAGGGTTGTCAGAGTGGGAAACTGCTGGTCCAGGATCAGTCAGAGACGAGACAGTGCAGTTGTCATGGCGATGGAGCAGAGCAGAGAGAGATGTCACATGACACGACATCACTCTGTCACATGACAGAGGGGTTTAAAGCCCGCCCCTCCAGTGTATTTTGTCATTTCTAAGATCTTCCTAAGAACTATGGTGCTGAGTCATGTCCTGACAGTGTTGATTAGCCACACTGTTCCGTTCGCTAAATATTTTTGGCAAATGTTAATTTTGTGTTCATAGTTAAAAAATGTAAGTTAGTTGCTAAAATCGGACGATTACGCATGGCTATTACTAGTGAAACTATAGTTACATGTATGACAATTAAATTCTGACTCAGGACGAGCTAGCATGTTAACTAACTAGCTAGTTGTTAGCTACATAAGCGAAGCCCGCTGCCCGCTGTCTTAGCAGCTAAGCTACACCGGGCTCAAAATGACCACTGAGTGACCGAAACACTAATTAACTAGCAAGTCACGCTGATTTCAATGGTGAAATCTGCTCTGTTATTGCGAAATCTGCAAGCTCGTGTGGCTATCCCTTGTGGCTCAGCTGCGGAGGGACGTCTGTGAATACTGTTTCATAAGCAGCGGCCGGCCATCTTACACAAATAGCGTAGCACAGAATGACGTATGACTATTAACCAGCGCCCACAGAGTGTTTGAAAGAGAAGATTAACCGTTAAACAGCTGGAGGGGGGCTTAGGCCTAGTTTACATGACAGCGCTGCATCAAATGGCCCTTCTGTTTCCATGACTCGTTGGGGCCTGAAAACAAAAAAGTGAAACCAGGTTCCAGTCTCATTTTACAGCTCCACTGCACTGCATGCAGCAGCCACCGTGGAGCGCTGTAACCTGTGTGAATCCAGCCCAACTCTCCTCTTCCCTCCCTCAGAGAGCTACAGGAGGAGGTGGAGGAGCTGAGGAGGAGGAGGCACGAGGAGGAGCAGACTCTGAGGAGCAGAGAGCAGGAGAGAGAACCACTCACACGCAGGTACACACAGGGGAGGGGAACTGGGGGGACCAGCGTGATCCTCCCACGCTGTAGCGGCACCAGGATTCATAGTATGAAGACAGGTAGGCCAAGACGAAAAGAGTGGGGGGGGGGGGGGGGGGGGCTTGGTGGATGTGATAATCTCAACCTAACATGCTGTAGCTTTTATATCACATCCAACCACACATGCGCATATCAGACCAAACAACAGACCTGCCAAGGCACAGCTGCTAAATCACACACGCACGCGCACGCCACACCACAAAATACAAACAATCCACTTCAGATTGAACCAGTTTCTCCTCTGCGCTAGGGTGCTGAACCTCTTAAAACAAGGCTCACATTGGGCCTGCCTCCCAGTGGGTGGGCCTGTGAAACTCCTCGCTGTCAGCTGAAAAGAAGCGTCTGGCAACTGCTAGTCTAGAACTCTCCCCTATATTGTGTAGCTTATTTTTCTTTTAATATGCATTTTTTTAACCATGTTACATTGATATTTTATTAACTGTTTAAATGATGTTTAAAGGATCAATTCGTCAACATTCTGTGTGTGTGTCTGCGTGTGCGTGTGCGTGCATGCATGTGTGTGTGTGTGTGTGTGTGTGTGTGTGTGTGTGTGTGCGTGTGTGTGTAGCCTAGCTGATGTGCTGTCAGCCAGTGTGGAAACTCAGAAGCAACTGGACTCTCTGAACAGCAAGGTAACCTGTGCCTCCTCCTCTCTCCTCGTCTCCTCTGTTTACAGTTATGCAGGGTTGTAGTGTGAACACAGACACTATTTACTGAAAATGACTTTAATATTTAAATACTTTATAGTTATCTTCATAGTTGTAGTAGATGTGAACAAGCCTTTACCGTAGACTCTAGTTATTCTATTGTATTGTTAATGCAGAACAGAGCAACTCCTCTGTCAGGTCCGTTGGTTTTACTGAGCTGCTCCTCCCTGCAGGTGAAGCAGCAGGAGCAGAGGCTGGTCCAGGGAAGACAGGAGGAGCAGGCAGTAATGGATAGACTGGAGGAGGCCCGAGAGGAGGAGACACACCTGAGGAGCAGAGTTCAGGTGAGGAGGAGAGGAGACACACCTGAGGAGCAGAGTGCAGGTGAGGAGAGAGGAGACACACCTGAGGAGCAGAGTGCAGGTGAGGAGAGAGGAGACACACCTGAGGAGCAGAGTGCAGGTGAGGAGAGAGGAGACACCTGAGGAGCAGAGTGCAGGTGAGGAGAGAGGAGACACCTGAGGAGCAGAGTGCAGGTGAGGAGGAGAGGAGACACACCTGAGGAGGAGAGTGCAGGTGAGGAGAGAGGAGACACACCTGAGGAGCAGAGTGCAGGTGAGGAGGAGAGGAGACACACCTGAGGAGCAGAGTGCAGGCGAGGAGAGAGGAGACACACCTGAGGAGGAGAGTGCAGGTGAGGAGAGAGGAGACACACCTGAGGAGCAGAGTGCAGGTGAGGAGAGAGGAGACACACCTGAGGAGCAGAGTGCAGGTGAGGAGGAGAGGAGACACACCTGAGGAGCAGAGTGCAGGTGAGGAGAGAGGAGACACACCTGAGGAGCAGAGTGCAGGTGAGGAGAGAGGAGACACACCTGAGGAGCAGAGTTCAGGTGAGGAGGAGAGGAGACACACCTGAGGAGGAGAGTGCAGGTGAGGAGAGAGGAGACACACCTGAGGAGGAGAGTGCAGGTGAGGAGGAGAGGAGACACACCTGAGGAGGAGAGTGCAGGTGAGGAGAGAGGAGACACACCTGAGGAGGAGAGTGCAGGTGAGGAGGAGAGGAGACACACCTGAGGAGGAGAGTGCAGGTGAGGAGGAGAGGAGACACACCTGAGGAGGAGAGTGCAGGTGAGGAGAGAGGAGACACACCTGAGGAGGAGAGTGCAGGTGAGGAGAGAGGAGACACACCTGAGGAGGAGAGTGCAGGTGAGGAGAGAGGAGACACACCTGAGGAGGAGAGTGCAGGTGAGGAGGAGAGGAGACACACCTGAGGAGGAGAGTGCAGGTGAGGAGAGAGGAGACACACCTGAGGAGGAGAGTGCAGGTGAGGAGAGAGGAGACACACCTGAGGAGCAGAGTGCAGGTGAGGAGGAGAGGAGACACACCTGAGGAGCAGAGTGCAGGTGAGGAGAGAGGAGACACACCTGAGGAGGAGAGTGCAGGTGAGGAGGAGAGGAGACACACCTGAGGAGGAGGATCCCGCACGAGGCGTCCATGAGAAACCAGCCAGGCGAGTCACCCGTCACCCCTAACCTCATCGAGGCAGGCTAGAAACGGCTCCCAGATCGTTGTAAGATAGCTACTTCTAATGGAGAATATGGCGTTGTCACTGTCAGCCCTTCACTGGTCTTTTGCTTGTGGAAGGAGAAAGGAAGAGGCAGAGGTGAGGAATATGCAGAAACTGCACTAAATGGGTGATCCTGCAACGAGAGGCTCAAAGTGAAAATATCAGTGGAATGATCAGATGAGATCAGGTTGACAATGAGCAGAGCGTTTTGTGTGCCTCCTCTCTTCTCCTGCACTGCTTCACTACCAGCTGACCAGCCAATCAGAGTGATTTCTCTACCAGCTGACCAGCCAATCAGAGTGATCTCTCTACCAGCTGACCAGCTAATCAGAGTGATTTCTCTACCAGCTGACCAGCTAATCAGAGTGATTTCTCTACCAGCTGACCAGCCAATCAGAGTGATTTCTCTCATCAACGAACCGACGCCAATTCAACATGTTGAATGGTCCGGTTAGAGGCAACAGTGCAGGACACACCTATACACCTATACATATATACAGTACGTGACACACCGCCAATACTAGAGCCACACATGGCCCACACTGACTGATGGGCCGTATGTGTCTGGGCTGCACAGACTCTTTGTGGACTTTGTGCGCTTTGCGTTCCCGGGAATTCGGTGAGTGCTGATGCTCCAAATCCACTATGCATCCAGTCCACAAGAGGGCTCCAGCAGACTTTCTGCAGACTTCAGAGAGTCCTTTTGGGCTGCACAATTCACCACATTGACCTGACTTCATTACCCACAATCCATTGCAATACGGACATGGCGTTGTCTTCTTATGAACTTCTTATGAATGTGTAAAACAGTGACTTTATTAAAACAGTACTTGAATCATGTAGGCCAGAATATGTAAGCACATCATGACACAGCGATATGTAGAGGTACAGGCCATAGAGGTAAGCCCCCATCTGGCAGAGTTGGGTTATTGCAGAGGACAGGAGAAAGAAAGATGAGGTATGGATATGAAAAAATAACGTGTGTGTGTGTGTGTGTGCAGGAGCTGTGTGAGCAGCAGGAGGCGCTGCTGAGCCACAGCAGGGCGACGGTCTCTGCTGTGAGAGAGGAGGAGCAGAGCCTGCTCACTCTGCGCTCTGAGCTCCACACACACAGAACAGGTACACAATGAACTCTACTGCACTACATCATTCATATACATACTGTGTCAGTGGTCCTCAAACCTTTTCATGTCAAGGACCCCTTAGCTGATAGAAATTAGACCACAGACCCCTATCTGATAACATCCCCCCAGGGACCCCCCCATCTGATCAGATTTTTTCTTTTAGATGCTTTAATCCTTTTTTCTGACCACTGCTATATGTGATAATACATCATACTACTCTGTGTGTGTGTGTGTGTGTGTGTGTGTGTGTGTGTGTGTGTGTGTGTGTGTGTGTGTGTGTGTGTGTGTGTGTGTGTGTGTGTTCAGAGCTGAAGCAGGTCCTGCAGCAGGTGCTTGTGGAGCAGCAGGCATTGGAGGGAGTGAAAGCCAAATGCACCCAGAGTCACCACAAGGTGACCACAAGGCTCCACAGGAAGCAGGGAGAGCTGGACAGGAAGCAGGATGAGCTGGACAGGAAACAGGAAGAGCTGCACAGAAAGCAGGAAGAACTGGCTGCACTGCAACAGGAAGTGGAGTCACACAGAAAGGAGGTGGGGTTATGTCAGAAAGAGGCGGAGCAACAGCGAACAGTGCTACAGGTTGGCAGATAGACTAATGAATATTTAAAATATTCTAATATTTAAAATACAGCTGACGTGAAGAAAATGGCAGGTGAATTTATTTGTTAGTTATGTTTTAGTCAGGCGCATTGTTCCAAGTGTTTATTGTTGCAATACTCATTATGGCCACAAGAGTGCACCACTACCACAGAACATGGGGTAGTGGTGCACTCTTGTGGCCGAAATTAGTTTTGCAACAACACACACTTAGGAAAAATAACCTTGACTAAAAAAAGCACCTGCCAAAACTTTGAATTATTATTTTATGCATTTCCTGTTTGTGTTCAGGAGCTGCAGGAGGAGAGGAGAAGGGTGGAGTTACAGGAGTCAGAGCGGAGGGGGGCGGAGCTACAGGAGTCAGAGCGGAGGGGGGCGGAGCTACAGGAGTCAGAGCGGAGGGGGGCGGAGCTACAGGAGTCAGAACAGAGGGGAGCGAAGCTACAACAGCAGTGTAAACACCTGGAGGCCCGGCGGAGACACGCTGACAGGTACACCGAGACCATAACATCTTGTTTGGGGAGGTAGGGGAGATGTTTGTTGTTGATAACCATGGAGCCGTGCGCAATTCTCATTTCTGTCTTTCAAATTTCTCTGCAATCCACAAAGTCTGATTGTCAGATTGTTAATTCCTCATGTCAGTTATGTTTTTATCACCAGCCAATCAAAGGCTACGATTTGAAAAGTTTTATGTGTTCCTCGGATGGTCCGGTTTTACGAGTTTGAAAGTCGTTCTTCCGACATCGGTGTGTTCATGTGCTTGTGGTGTCGGAATGTTGGGAATGTGGATCTAGGTCACTCTACGTGGACAGCAACTAACAGTGACAACATATTACAAATTACATGTGAGCAAAAAAGTTGATTTATGTGAATTAATATAAAGGTTCTTACCATCAACAAAGCATCAAGTTTCCCAGTTGTTATTCTGACATGAGCCTCCGTTCACGTGAATTTTCCCAGATGGGGTTTCATTTTTCAGATTACTCCGACAGCCAGTATTGTAGTTGAGTCTTTATCTCGAGTCGAGTCCCCAGTGTTCCAGTCTGAGTCCAAGTCCTCAAAGTTGAGTCTGCAGACTTGGAACATTGGCATTTTAGGAGCAAGGACATTTGGCTTTCAATGCAACACAATTCTTTATGCCACAAAGGCCATTAAAGACCCTGGAAACCAAAGATGAATATGCATTTTGAGCTCATCACACCACAGGAACCTATGTATATAGGAACCTGGTGGCTATATAATAAGCCACCAGCAAAATTTGGACGATGATGAACGTCACAAAGTATTAATTAATACACAGGACAAGATGTTACTATCCCTTGTGCCATAATCCGAGGAAAAACACATTTAGAAGCCCAATCCAGAATAAAACAAGCTAACAGGCTAACAAACTAATAAACAAGACACAAATCACCAGTTACCTACCCTAGCCAACAGCAGTATGAAGCATGTCATTGGTTTTCAAGTGGGCACCTTCCTTCACCGACGTTTCGTTAAGTTAGGCCCACGACACCTCAAGAAGGCTTAACGGTGTAATCCAGCGTCCTGGAAACACCCCCCTCCATGCTACCACCGCACAACTGCATATTACCTCACTATCTAAGCCTAGCTATCCAGGTCAGTTCGGTATGACATTCCTGCTACCACCGCACAACTGCATATTACCTCACTATCTAAGCCTAGCTATCCAGGTCGGTTCGGTATGACATTCCTGACTACACCACCACTGTCAATGATTCAGCCCTGTTGATGCGGACCGTTAATCATGACCAACAACAAACAATCCCTAACTACACCACCACCGTCAATGATTCAGCCCTGTTGATGCGGACCGTTAATCATGACCAACAACAAACAATCAATCTGACCTTAGCGAGCTCCCCAGCTAGCATGTTTCCTCCTTATCCACAGCCATTCACTTGCTCGTTCTGCTGCCTGAGACATGTTGCTAACCGCAAGTTTCAGGCTCCGTCCCCGAATGCCCAACTCAGTTAGTAAGGCAATAACGGACTTTGCCACAAAACCACGGCAGCCCACCTCTACAGGCCGCACTCGAGCCCTCCAACCTCGCTGCTCTGCCTCTGCTGCCATTTCAGCATACCTAGCTTTCTTGCGCTCATAAGCCTCCTCAACTCGATCTTCCCACGGGACTGTGAGTTCGATAAAATAAACTCTCTTCTCTACCTCAGACCACAGTAACAAGTCCGGACGTAGCCGGGTGCTAACTATATATGCTGGGATGACTAGCTGTTCTTTCAAGTCAACCCTCATTTCCCAGGCTCCACCTACACTTAGCTGCCCTAACTTGTGCCTGACCTTAATTGGTCTAATCTTTTCTCCCTCACGTACAAATTTGATCTGTCTAGTCTCTTTGCTAGCAACTAGAGAATTTACTTCTACCCGCTTTTCCTCAACTGCAGCTGCCAAACATTTCAACACCTGGTTGTGACGCCAGGTGTATCGCCCCTGGGAGAGACTGACCTTACACCCTGACAGTATATGCCTCAATGTACATACACTAGAACACAACGGGCAGGCACCATCCTCGCCCAACCACTGATTTAAGTTCTGGGGAGATGGCAGCACATCATAAGTAGCCCCTAGAATAAATCTAATTCTGCTGGCCTCCATGCTCCACAACTCTCTCCACTTCAACTTTCTCTTCTCTACACTCTCCCAGTTCACCCACTGTCCTTGCTTTGCCTGCGACACTGCCTTAGTACATCTTACTGCCTCCTCTTGCCTATGTACTTCTTCAACTACCATCTTCCTCTTTTCTATTACTGATGCCTTGTTCCACACAGGTTTCCCTATGCACAACCCTAAGCCTCCACGCCCATGCTGCACCTGACCTATGATATCCCTGTGTCTAAGAGCTGACTGTGCTTGCTGTACTGCCTCCTTTGGGTTCCACTTCCTCCCTGTTTTAACTGTGGGCGCTACACTCCTAACCACTGGATCCTTTGACTGAGTCAGAGTCATTTCCAGTCTAACCTTAGCACACTTGAACTCCTCTGTCAGGCTAGATAATGGCAATTCCAATATGCCTTTCCCATATAAGGCTACACTGCTTAGGCAGCGTGGGACTCCGAGCCATTTTCTAATGAATGAGTTAATCATCCTTTCTAGCTTTTCTACCTTTGAAAGGGGAACCTCATACACTGTCAGTGGCCACATCAACCGAGGCAACAATCCAAACTGCAAACACCACAACTTTAACTTTCCTGGGAGCCCTGACTTGTCTATACTTGAAATACCTTGAATCATCTCCTGCCTCACCTCCTCAAACTGTCCCTTATCACTGAGACTTGCATCATACCATCTTCCCAAACTCTTGACTGGTTTCTCTAACACTGTAGGCACCACCTCATCATTTATAACAAACTTCTTACCTACTACCCTCCCTTTAATGATTGAAATACTCCTGGACTTACTTGGCTTCACTTTCATTCTAGCCCACTGCAGATTACTATTTAACTTATCCAACAATCTGCTAGTACATGGAGCGGTTGACGTCATAGTTGTCATGTCATCCATGTATGCCCTAATTGGAGGGAGCCGCAGCCCTCCCTGCAGCCTTTCTCCACCCACTACCCATTTTGAAGCCCTAATAATGATCTCCATTGCCATGGTAAAAGCTAATGGGGAAATTGTACACCCTGCCATAATGCCTATCTCCAGCTGCTGCCAAGCTGTAGTGTACTCTGCTGTGGTAAAGCAGAGTTGAATATCTAAGAAGTAGGCTTTAACTAAGCTCTTTATACTACCTGGCACTCTAAAGAAATCAAAGGCCTCCCATAACAGACTATGCGGCACTGACCCGAAAGCATTAGCCAGGTCCAAGAATACTACATACAGGTCTCTCTTCTCACGCCTAGCTGACTGGATTTGGTGCCAGATCATGCTGGTGTGCTCTAAGCACCCGGAGAAGCCGGGAATTCCAGCCTTTTGCACGGAAGTATCTATTAGCCTATTCTTTTCTAGATAACTAGACAGCCTCTGTGCCACAACACTAAAGAAAACCTTCCCTTCAACATTAAGTAGACTGATAGGTCTAAACTGAGTTATCTCTAATGAGTCCCTTTCTTTAGGAATGAAGATTCCCCCTGCTCTACGCCACGCCTTAGGAATAACCTGCTTCTTCCAGACTACCTTCATCAGCTTCCATAGAAACTGCAACACATCTGGAGCACTCTTATACAGCCGGTAGGGGACTCCATTAGGACCCGGGGCTGAAGAGGCCCTTGCACGTCTCACTACTTCTTGAACTTCTTTCCACCTTGGTGGGCTATCATCACACTGGCTCTCTATTTCACCAATAGGTGGAATATCAGCTGGGACTGTCATCTCTCTAAACCTTTCCCTATCTTTGTGAACCTCCTCCAAATATTCCTCAAGCTTCTGCTTAGGTACCATAAGGCTACCATTCTTTTCCTTACTAAACAATGACTTCACAAATCTAAATGGATCCTTATAGAATGCTATTCTAGCTCTCTCTTTCTTTTTCCTATTTTTCCTAATGCTCTCTGCTCTTCTTAAAACTGCCAACCGATCCCTCACATCTGACTGCAAGCAATCAATGCCTTCCTTCTCAACCTCTGTAGCTTTCCTCCACTGCCTCTTAAGCTGTCTTCTCTCCTGGATAAGTCTATCTATCTCTTGTTGGCGCCTAGATTTAACTACCTCACCCTCTAGTTTCTTCCTTTTCTCAAAGACGCCAAACCTTTCCTTACCATAATCATAAATACAATCTCCCATTTTCTCCAACTTACTCTCAGCAGTTCCTTTAAGCTTCTCTAACATCCTAACCAAATCACTATTGATATCTTCCCACTTCCTACTTTCCGCTGCACCTGGCCACTTAACTCTAGGCTTCTGACCGCTAATCTTCTCCCTTTTTGGCTGGCTGGCCTCTCTGCTTTCCTCGGTGCTAGGACCTGCCTCAACATCAGGGGTGCTGATGTCCTGCGAGCTGTGGGTTACTTCCTGTTGCTGGACTTCACCCGACTGACTTGATAAACTTCTTAAGAAATAATTATCAATGCGGGGTCCCTGTGTTCCCTCTACCAAGCACCTCTTCCTGCCTTGATGGATTCTAAGGCCCCTCAAAGTTGTTACCTTCTGCCAGCCACACAAGCAAACCTGATGCTTCTTTCCATCTACATCTGAACTAGTGGCTTCCACTGACATGTTTTCCCTACTCATAGTCAAGTCCGTTCCAGAGTCAATAACCGTGTCAACCATAGGTGAGTCATCTTCCGCCCCCGCTCTCGCAGACTCTAGGGGTGTTTTTTCATAATTCTGTTTCGTAGCAAGTTTGGGTGTAGCCAATGGCCTATTGGCCTTGGCTACTGCCACAATGAGCAGCTAACCCATTGCAGCCCCGATGGGGTCTAATCCCTCCTGTCAGCTGTCTTTCCATGCTGTCACTAGGTCTTTCCCTAGTTGTCAGCTGCACTATTCACAACAGTCACTAGCCTAAGCTAGCTTTAGTATTAATTAATACACAGGACAAGATGTTACTATCCCTTGTGCCAAAATCTGAGGAAAAACACATTTAGAAGCCCAATCCAGAATAAAACAAGCTAACAGGCTAACAAACTAATAAACAAGACACAAATCACCAGTTACCTACCCTAGCCAACAGCAGTATGAAGCATGTCATTGGGGTTTTCAAGTGGGCACCTTCCTTCACCGACGTTTCGTTAAGTTAGGCCCACGACACCTCAAGAAGGCTTAACGGTGTAATCCAGCGTCCTGGAAACACCCCCCTCCATGCTACCACCGCACAACTGCATATTACCTCACTATCTAAGCCTAGCTATCCAGGTCAGTTCGGTATGACATTCCTGCTACCACCGCACAACTGCATATTACCTCACTATCTAAGCCTAGCTATCCAGGTCGGTTCGGTATGACATTCCTGACTACACCACCACTGTCAATGATTCAGCCCTGTTGATGCGGACCATTAATCATGACCAACAACAAACAATCCCTAACTACACCACCACTGTCAATGATTCAGCCCTGTTGATGCGGACCGTTAATCATGACCAACAACAAACAATCCCTAACTACACCACCACCGTCAATGATTCAGCCCTGTTTAAAAAAAAAAAAAAACACGATTTCAGACGGATAAGCCCGTCTTTATTGTCACACGATTACAATCAACACATGCACGGAGGGCCACAACACACACATGCTGACGGTGGCCGGTGAAATTTGTCCTCTGCATTTAACCCATCCTGGCTTTGTCCTTTCCTCCGGGGGGCAGGCCAGGAGCAGTGGTCGCTTTCTCGTACAGCGCCCGGGGACCGACTTCGGATGTTGTCGTCACTGGTCGGATGACGATGACGATCTGATCTTCTGCATGTTTTTAATGGGGGGGGGGGGGGGGGTTATATATACGGAGGAACCCCCCTGGGGGAGCACGGGGAGAACATGCAAACTCCACACAGACAGAAAGGCCCTTACGACGAGATACCCCACCTGGGCAGTAGGCACTGAAAATATGGGGGGGAACACAACCACAGCGCCCACAGTGTCCCAGGCGAGAATCGAACTCAGGACCTTCTGACTGCGAGGCGACAGCTCTACCACTGAGCCACCGTGCCCCCTGTTGATGCGGACCGTTAATCATGACCAACAACAAACTATAAATTGAGGTGTGAAAGTCATGGAGAAACTAGGCAGATTGACGTTGTGAGCCGCGATGCAAAGAGATTGACGCGGGCGCAGCCGAATCTGTCCCAAATCTGCTCCACCACTTGGGCGTGTAGCTGCTACTCCGTCTGCCGGGGGTTGCCCCGCGACAGCAAGTCCGCCCCGAAGTTCAGTTGGCCGGGGCAAGTGCGCCGCTGACAAGGAGCACAGGCGGGAGTGCACCCAGAGGTGAATCTCCGCCGCTACTTGGTTCTAGGTTCTCGACCGCACACCGCCCTACTTGTTCAAGTAGGCGATGGCGGCTATGTTGTCCGAGCGAATCAAGACGTGGTGCCCACGTATCTGATGCCGGAAGTGGCGTAGAGCCAGGCGAACAGCTTCCAACTCTAACACGTTTATATTTCACAGGCCTTCTTGAGGCATCCTTGAGGCATCCTCTCTGCCTCTGGATTGCCTTTGCCCCGGGAGGGTCTGGTGAGACGAAGGAGGAGCGCGGCCGGGAGTCACCCACAGGGCCTTAGACCCTCCATGCACCGAAAGGTCTTTCAATGCTGTGGTGTAGCACTAACTCTATTGCAGCGGATTGGGCGTGATCAACACTTCCGCGAGCAACGTTGCAGACAGAGTAGGAAGGCTGATCCGTGAGCGGCTGCTTCTGGGATGCGGGTCGGGGTCTTAATCGACCTCGGCTGGGTCTACTGGGCGAGGGTGTATGATGTTTGACAGACCCGAAACACCTTACGACCCCAGTTAACATCACTGATGACGCATCCCAGCGCATGCTGTAGTATGTATTTTAAACATATGGCGAAGCTCCTGGGCTTCCCACCAGCCGTTTGCCGGGAGGCCATTGCACACCGCGCCCCAGCCCCAGAGGCAGGCGTCGGTGCGAATGACACACCTGAATGGAGCGGATCCCACTCGCACGCCCGTGGAGAGCCAGCGAGGGTCCGTCCACATGCACAGCGACCATCGGGCCGCATCCGTCAAAGTCACCCTGCGAGCATACCCCCGCTGGTACCTTGCGTCATCTGTTGCCCGTCGACAAACAGGCCGCTTTTTTTCTCTAAACCTTGCTTAAAATGAGTACCGCTCAAGTAAGCTCCCCTTACGCGTGCGTCCCTCCTGACACATCACCTCACCTTCTTGTGAGTATATCCGCATTACGGAACCATCCCCCCGACCTGCAGTTTTTAGCAGTAATTACAATAGAAACAGCTGTCAGCAGTTAAAAGCGACGGTAAACATAAAAGTCTTTAGTCTATTTTTAAAAGTAAGTAAAGTTGGGGCAGATCTGAGGTCTTCAGGCAATTTGTTCCAGCTAGCAGAAGCATAGTGGGTAAATGCGGCCTTCCCATGATTTGAATTTATCCTAGGGACAGTTAATAAGCTGGACCCTGCTGACCTGAGAGTTGTAGACGGTTCGTAGCGTGGGAGCAATTCAGCAATGTATTTTGGGCCTAGGCCATTAAGTGATTTATAGACTAGTAAGAGTATTTTAAAATCTATTCTATGACACACTGGCAACCAGTGTAAGGACTTAAGGACTGGAGTGATATGATCAGCTTTCTTATTAGTCTTCGTTAGAACTCTAGCAGCAGCATTCTGAATGAGCTGAAGTTGCCTAAGATCTTTTTTGGAGAGACCAGAGAAAAGGCTATTGCAGTAGTCTAACCTACTATAGATGCAGGCGTGAATTAGTTTTTCCAGATCCTGTCTGGACAAGCAGGGACTTTATTACAAAATTGAACAAAACAAAACAAAATACCTGTCTTTATCAATTAACAAGTCTGAGCGGTGAGTCCTTGTCTCCAACTTCTGAGTCTAAATGCATGAATGCTCGAGTCCAAGTCCAAGTCATCAGTGTCTCAAGTCCAAGTCGAGTCACAAGTCCTGAAAATTGGAGTCAAGTCGGACCCGGGTTTTCGGTGATTATTTATAAAGAGCCAAGTGGCGGGAGATTCCCTGTCTACCAACACAAGGGTCGGACGTTCGCACCCCCGTGTTACCTCCGGCTTGGTCGGACGTCCATACAGTCACGATTGACTGGTGTCTGCGGGTGGGAAGCGGGATTGGGGGTATGTTTCCTGGTCCCTGCACTAGCGCCTCCTCTCGTCAGTCAGGGCGCCTGGTCGGGATGGAAGGGAACTGGTGGGAATAGCGTGATCCTAACATGCTACATCCTGGCGGTGATGCTCCCCCTGTCAAATGCAGCCAATGGGGACGGGCCCGTGCCGGCCTCAGATAGGAGGTGCTCAGGTCAGCCCGAACAAACATCTCACAACCTCTGTTTCTGATGCTGTAAAATCACTGTGTGTGTGTGTGTGTGTGTGTGTGTGTGTGTGTGTGTGTGTGTGTGTGTGTGTGTGTGTGTGTGTCAGGTGTCTATCAGCAGTGGAGGCGGAGGTTGCCAGACTGAAGGAGGAGCAGAGCCATGCCCAGCTGCTCAAACAGGAAGCGGTCAGAGATTCAGCAGCCACTCAGGAGCAGCTAAACGGTATGACATCATCACACTGTGACTGCAGGCGGTATTTTAACAAGTGAGCTTAATGAGCTAAGAGGCTCTAACTAAAAAATACAAAATAATTTACCTATCTTTCTTCTGTCATCTTAAAGTTGTAGAGAACTGAACTTTTGAACGGTTTGTGGACTACTGTTTTTAAGCCTGAGTTTGGCATTTTGACCGTCGCCATCTTGTTTTTCCTGGAGCCAGAAGTGACCATTTGGATGAGCAGAGTCGCAGCGCCGCCTGCTGGTCTGTGACTGGGATCACTACACAGGTGACCTGTCAATCAACCAGGTCCCAAAGCATAGTCTGCTTTATGGTCTATTTGACTCTAAATGGGACCATAATTGACTAAATGATCATCATGCTGTATTGAAGAAGACTTGAAACTAGCGATTGAGATCATAAACTCATTAGAAAAGTGTTACTGAGGAAATAAATCAAGTGAGAAGTAGGCTCTTCCTACAAAAGCCGAGAACGGCCACGTGTTTAACGTTTTATCATGAAACGACTTGTTATTTCGTTATCTCGATATAACAAAGTCCGTTTTCTTGTGATAACGTCTTATTATTTCATTATCTCAATATAGCAATGTTCGTTTTCTCATGTTTTTTTGTTTTCATTATGCTTGGGAAGTAGCCTGTGCGCTCTTTCAGAACCATGGAGCTATCCGGGTAGTGTTGATTAGCGGGCAATCACCAACTAACTAGTGTTAATATGAGTGTTCTTCCTGTAAACCGCCTGTTGTTTTGATCTAAAGCCATACTAGGCTACTTAATTCATGATCAACCTGTAGCTCCAGTTAGGGCATTTTAATCACCGAGTTCACCACCGTTTAGACACGCTGTCTTCATCAGGGTATCCGAGAAACCAAAATCACACTGCGACAACAGTAGCCTAATCTCGTTTCATAAAATTAGACCTAATCATGTGTGGGTTCATAAGATATCGGTGCTATAGTGTGTATGTGCGTAAAGTGGCTGCTTTTCTGGTCTATGTTGATGCATGTTGTTCATATGCAAACTAGTGCAAAATGGAGATATATATAAACACATCCTCATCTATAGACGGTTTTAACTTGACAACAAAAACATTCTAAATTGAACCCCCGCTCACTTCCTGTCTATACAGCTGAGCAGCGAAAACAAAAGTAACGATGTCAAGTGAATATTTCTGCAGTTTGCCGAATGCTGAGAAAAAGGAAGTGCTGTGGGGTTGCGCTCTGGTGAAAACCGTCTATACAAGAGGCTATACATGATGAGTGAATGTGTGCGTAAAAGTGCATTCCAGGAATTCCATGCAGTAAATTAACGATAATTGAACATAGCCTAGGCTATATGTATAACAGTACATAACAGTGTAACAGTGTAAGTGTAACAGCATCTGATAATGCTGCATAATCAAAGCAGTCTAAACCAGGCCAGCTCCATGCTGAAAGGGTGCACTGCGCTGTATGCGGTGATATTCCCGTTAAAGAAATTATGAATTAAGTAGCTTACTATGGCTTTAGATCAAAACATAACAGGCGGTTTACAAGAAGAACACTCATATTAACACTAGTTAGTTGGTGATTGCCCCTAACTCATTGAGTGCCATGGACGTCTTTCGACGTCCAATTAAATAGTGACGTAGAGTGCCACGGACGTCTTTCGACGTCCAATGCGTTTTTTGACGGTGGGATGTCGATCAAAGCCTTCCGCATTTCCTGTACAACTATTGTAGCTATTGGAGGTCTATAACCTATTTTACAGAACCCTTAGGTGGCGACAGTGCTCTCCAGATTACAGAAATGTCAGGAATACACAGCCTGAAATAGCCGTGATCAAAGAGAACCCGCTCATGCTGCAGTCCAGAGCCATGTAGATTGTTCTGGCTGCAACTGACGGTGCGTGCGAACACAGTCAATCCGCGCACACAACTGAGCCCTTCCGCCTCTGTCTGTCTGTCAGCATAGTTTCTCCACATGATTAGCCGCTAGAAAAGCAGCAGCCGACACTCAAAAGCCAAACCTTTCACTGCAGTCCGCGTGTGGCTTCTCCATGTTGCGCTGCCTGGGAGGCGGCGCACCAAAAGCACTCCGAAAATAGACGCTTGGTGCTGAGGCTGTGTGTTACTAGTGTGGGGAGGAGTTTTCAGCTGGGGGGGGGGGGGGGGGGGGGGGGGGGGGCACGCAGGGCAGGACACAACTACACCACATCACTACATCAGAAAATATTATCTAGAGTCAGTGAATGTGCTTGAAATGCTGCATTTCACAAAAGGCTGAATATCTCAGCTTATAATTTGAAATGCCTGAAAACGCTGAAAACAACCTATCTTCTCCGGCTCATAACTAAAGAACGGAAAATGGTATCAATAAACTTTTTTTGCTGATGATACAATAGAGTCTCCTTGTTCTTTTTGCGTGTTCGGTGTTTACATAGTAATATCACACAATATTCTGTGGGCCTCGAGAAATCACTGAAAACGCTCTGAAAACTCTGGCACTGGGAGCATCCGTTCTCCAAAAGTGGCTGGCATTCAATGAGCTAATCAACACTCAGTGCTGTAGTGGTAAAAAAAAAAGTTGGTAAACTATACTTTTGAGGCAGCTTTCTAACGGCGGATAAACTATAAGCTTCCGTGACCGATATACAAGACAAAATATGAGAGTAGAACAACTTAATCTGAATTTGGGGGTGCCCCACATTTCTGAGTAGTCAGCCACATAGGAAAAGTAGCTGGCTAAAAAATATGGGATGGGCCTTGGACCTTCAAGGGGGATCCGGGGGGATTCTCCCCCGGAAGAAAATGTTGTACATTTTAAAGTGAAATTCGTCAACCTGGTGCATTTGAGAGCAAAATGAAGAGGCTAAATCTATGAAGAACTACACACATCTCTAATGTGTTGTGACTTTACAAATAATTAGGCCTAAACAATCAATATAAAATGTATTTACACATTGTACACAAAGTGCATTCATTGTGACAAATTTACAATAGTTAATATCCAGCCAGAATCATTGCAAATGGATGTTCAAAGTAACAGTTAGCAATAGCATTCAGTTAATCAATGCCTAATGACAGCCAGAGCAGTGCACATTAATAACATTAGCTTGATTGAGCTCAGCACATCAAGCTTCAATCATTGCTACTTGACAACAATAATGTCAGGCATAATCTGACTAACTGATTTAACAAGCAATTTACCATTTGCAACCTATTGTAGCGATCCAGGTAATTACAGGTAATGTGGTGTTTCCGTGTTTAGCTAGGAACTGAGATGTGTGGGTTGTTCCTAGGGGGAAGGGTGTGTAGGTGACCAGCGGCCGTGTGGCAGAAGTCAGACAAGGGAGGCGGGGAGCTGGTGTGGTCGAGGGGAGAGCTAGCAGCAAGGCTACCGCGGGAAGCTAAGATAACTAACTGTGAATAAAAGCCCTGTACCAACTTCAAGTCTCCGGTTCCTTGGCGAATTCACGATTCGCTACATTGGTGCAGAAGTGAAGCGGTAACGCCTCTGATTCGGCCGGGAGGGGAGAGAGTGAGGAGGAACGACGGAGAAAGTTGGAACCGACAGCTTTTGGGCGCGTGCGGAACGGAGCCGCCCGAAGATGGCGGAAGCCGAGCCGGACCCCGCTGGCAGACAGGCAGGGAGTGACGAGGCTGAAGCACGGCCCGCGACAGCGGGGGACGGCGCCCGCAGAACCAGGAAGGACGTGGCCGTCCCGAAATACAACGGTAAAGGCCAGTAGGAGGCGTACTGCAAGCAGTTTGCTGCAGACTGGAATGGCTGGACGAGAGGGGAGAGAGCCAGCCATCTCGTGATGTCCCTCGAGGGCGAGGCTATAACGTGCGTGTCGGCAATAGCTGATACAAAGGACTTGAATGTGGTGATGGGGGCCCTGCGGAGACGCTTCGGCCGATGTGAAGAGCAGGCCATCGTAGTCGCAGAGCTGTGTAACAGACGCAGACGGCAGGGTGAGTCGCTGCGTGGACTGGCAACGGACATTGAGATTCTCAGCCGGCGCGCATACAGTCAGCTGCCGACGGAGGCGCTGGATGGGTTGGCCCTAAGTTACTTTGTCCAGGCCATCGAGCCACGGAGTCTAAGCCAGAAGGTAACGCTGAGACATCCGAAAACACTGGAAGCAGCGCTGGAGTTGGCGCTGGAGATAGAGATTGTGGAGGGCTGGAACACGAGCAGCGGCATGATGGAGGCCGCCCCCGTGGCGAGAATGGCGGTGGAGAGCCCGCCACGGGAAGAGCCAGCGTCCAAGAGGGCGTTGGAGGAGCAACGCAGCATGGTGCGGGAGCTATCTGAGTCGGTGCGCCAGTTAAAAGAACAACTGCTCCAAAGCGCGACCCTGCAGCCCACCACACGAGACAATACCTGGCCCAGGGGGCCCGGGGCCATGCGCTGCTGGACCTGTGGACGCCCCGGACATCGGGCCAGAGAGTGCCGCGGAGGAGCGTGGAACCAGGGAAACGACACGGGGCCCGTCTAGAAGGGGCGAGACGGGTCCCCGATGTCATATTCCCCGTAGCCACGTCATCGCGGGAGGGAGCCCATCGAGATTCAAGATTCAAGATTCAAGATTCAATACTTTATTGCCATGTCAACAGAGTTGATTGGAATTTGTTTCAGTGCAGCTCTAAAGAACAGACGTAAAAACAAACATAACAAATCACAGATTCAAACACAAAAGAGAATAAAAAAGTGGAAAAAAAAACACTACATAAAATATGAGAGAGGCTGAAATAGATAAATAAAGTGCACAGTTTTACAAGCAGCATTTGTTTACAAAAGCAGTATCGAGCTGCCTATAAAGTGCAATTCAAGTTCAAGTTCAATTCAAGCCTACGGATTTAAGGTGCGATTTAAGGTGCGAATGCAAAGAGGGTCAGAGTTCATCAACGGGGAGGTGGGGCTCCGCCTTCCCCCGAAGTAGACGACATCGCCGGAGGTGTCAGCATGCAGAACGGGCCGCGCACGATGAACGGCTGCCATGTTCCAGTCTACCTGCAGGGGAGGTACTGTGTCGCCCTGGTGGACACGGGGTGTACGGCAATGCTGGTGAACTCCAACATGATGCCAGAGGGAGCGCTTCTGGAGCAGCCAGCGGCACAGCTGCTGAGGACAGTATCCGGTGAGTTGATGCCGATGAGGGGAAGGGGGTCCGTGACGATAACTGTGGGGGGACAGACAGTGAACTTTCCGGTATGGGTAGTAGAGATGGCGGGGCCCTGTATCTTGGGGGAGGACTACTTGACGCTAAACCAATGCACAGTAGACCTGGGAAAGAGGACACTTACGTTCGCAGGGGGGCCAGTAGTTCAGATGGGCCACCCTCCCACCGCTCCAGGGGAGCAACCAAACGTCAACAGCATCACTGTATACCGCGTCACGGTTGAGCACGGGCCCCACTCGGAGCCGCAAAAGAGACTGTGTTGGACATGTGGGAAACCGGGGCACTTAGCGAGATGGTGTCGCAGCGGTCCCGGGGAACAGACCAGGTACGCGGGACAATGACATGGACAGCAGGGAGCCTGCTGGGCATGCGGCGCGATTGGACACCTGGCCAGAGAGTGTCGAAAGGCTGTCGGGGACCAGAGGACAGCGGGCGAAGAGAGACGTGCAGGCGACGGGCAGGTGAGACTCTGCTGGACTTGCCGTTCGCCTGAGCACTTGGCCAGAAACTGCACTGCGCCCCCCACGATTGCTGTGCGGAAAGCCGAGGTGGAGATCGAGGCCGGTTGTGTTCCCCCTGCTGTCCTGAACACGCCGCCCCCTGGGGAAGGGGGGCGGGAGGACAACCGAGTGCAGGAGGTGGAGGAAGACGAGGAGGACTGTCCAGATGTGGATCTGGAGGACGACGGCGTAACCATCATGGATGTCGACGTGCGTGAGTGGAAACGCAGGCAGGCGGAGGACGCGGAGATCGGTCCGGTGCTTGCGTGGGTGGCGGCTGGACGCCGGCCCCCCGTGGAGGAGACTCACATGTTTTCCGGTGCCACGAAAGGACTGTGGAACATGTTTACCGACCTGCGGCTGGATGGAGATGGGCTGTTGGAGAGAACAGGGCACGGGGTAAAAGGGAGGCAGACGGTTGTGCCCAGATACTTGCGGGGGTTGGTTGTGCGGTGGGCGCACAGGGGCCGTACGGGGCATGACGAGCCTGAGAAGATGCTCCGCAATGTTCGTGCACTTTTCTACTGGGCCGGACGCGAGGAGGACGTGTGGAGATACTGTAGTGCGTGTGATGGCTGTGGGGCACCGAGGGGGGACCGAAAAGAGTTACACTGCAGAGGACTAACCCCACTGGGGGTTGAGCGGGACTAGCGTGCTTCAGATGGGACAGAAGCTGTAAAAGGGGGGATGGAAATGGTGGTGGTTGAATGGGAGGTAAAAAGAAGAAAAGAAATGATGTAAATGTTGGGGTTATTGGTGGGTTGAAATGTGTGTAAAGAAAAGAGGGAAAACGTAACGGGCTATTGTGTTGAATTTAAATGAATGTGCTGTAATAAGAAGGGACTGTTTGTGGGAATTAGAATTTGATGTGGTGACGGGGGGGAAAATGCTATGGGGTTGGTGTGTTTTGGTACAGGGGGATATGTGTGGGTTGTGGGTGTCGCGTGGGCGCGACTTCTTGTTGGGTGAGGAGTATGTAGCGATCCAGGTAATTACAGGTAATGTGGTGTTTCCGTGTTTAGCTAGGAACTGAGATGTGTGGGTTGTTCCTAGGGGGAAGGGTGTGTAGGTGACCAGCGGCCACGTGGCGGAAGTCAGACAAGGGAGGCGGGGAGCTGGTGTGGTCGTGGGGAGAGCTAGCAGCAAGGCTACCGCGGGAAGCTAAGATAACTAACTGTGAATAAAAGCCCTGTACCAACTTCAACTCTTCGGTTCCTTGGCGAATTCACGATTCGCTACACTATATTCTTCGTTTTTTCAGGTTATTTGTGAAAAACTGATGAATCCATTCTGCTTCTTCTGCGTCAGAAATTGTCACGTTGTCTTAATTGCGTGAAGAAGAAAATAACCTGCATGCCGTAGTTCGCCCTCGGCTTTTCACAAATAATAAAACATTTTGTGAATTTGCCGGCAGCCAGGCCAGGGGTAGCCTACAGATCTCAGCATAACAAACACCAGTATGTTTCTAGATAGTTTTCAACATGGTCGTATTGGCTTTATACAGTAGCACCTGGACTATTCAAGTCGCACCTAATGTTACAAACTTTACTTGATCAGAGGGAAATCAATCATGTCTCTTACACCAGTGATTCACTCTTCAGTTGTAAAACGGTAGGCCTATATGATTTTCCCCACTCCTGACACACATTTTTAACCAACATACGTTCAGCTCACCATGAGCTGGTCTCCAAATGCGTGTCTCCAAATGCACATTGCGCATCGCTGCCACAATGGCACCGTCAAGTTGTCTGGGCAGGCAAGCGCAGAGATAACGAAATAATAAGTCGTTACCATGATAAAACGCTAATAAAAATAATAAATAAACAAGTGGCCATTCTCGGCTTCCATATACATTTCCCCATTGACTTCTATAATCTGACTTCTTTTTGCAGCCAGTGCAGTCGCCCCCTGCTGGCCATTAGAAAGAATGCAGGTTTAAGGCACTTCTGCATTGGCTTAATTTTTCAGACCCGGAGGTGAGCGCTTGCAATCAACTTCTCCATTTTAAACTGTTGAATGAAACAATCACATAGGCAGGGAAACAAGGAAGCTGATCTGAATCTGATTGGCTGTTGATGGCCGATGGTAAAAAGTTCAGCTCCGAAACAGATCCCTCCAGATCACCGAGAAAGGCTGTCATTTATATAAGAGGTAATTTATGCTCCATTTTCGTCCGAAAATAAATAATAAGTAAATGCGTCCGTTTCAAACGATGTAACCGCCACTGCCTACATACTGTACTTCCATGCGTCTTTCATGTTGGTACCATGTTAAGCAATACATCCACTAGTGGGCAGTAGAGATTTAAAGAGCATGGTGCAGGTTAGAGACCACTTAGCATTAATATGTGGGACTGGTATGTAGCAATACGATTCTATTTTTATTTTTTTATTTTTTCCCCCAAACACACACATAGCTGCATCTAGACTGGCCTGGCGTGCCTGAAAACCCGCAAATCAAACATAACACATGTTTCTCGGATCATTACCTCCGTACGCTGGGGTCTGTTATCCGCCTGAGACCAGTCTGGACTTACATGGTTACATCAGCTGAGAAGCTCGGTCGGCTGCGTGGTCTCTGGTGCTCCAAGATTGCATATTGGGGGTCTACTAGTTACATCTGTCTAGTAAAACTATATAAAGTGCCATATTAACCATAGATATTAATATAGCTTAGAGCTCAAACTAAACAGTTCAGATTCAGATTTTTCTCCTGCTCGCTTCAATGCCGAAATGCATTCTGGGCAGTGTTGCCAGTTGAATTATCGTACCAGAGCATTTACCAGAGGGTCAACATTTTTTGGAGGTTTTTGAGGTAAATTATCGAGTTGTGGAAAGTTTTCTGCTGTACGGTAAGTCCAGTAGCCCAAGTGGCGTCACAGGTGTTATCTGCCCAGATAATGTCACCTTTTTCTCCATATTTCTGCCCTGGGGTCATGTTTTAATTTTGTAAAAAAAAAACTTTTACCTGCACAATGCTCTTTAAATGTGTGAGTGTGTGTGTGGTACTTCTCAGTTTCATCCGTATCCATAAGCTTTCAGAAAACGTGCAGAATTAGGCACGAAATGAACGCAGAGTATGGACAGAAATCTCTGTTTGTATGCATATCCGTATTTAACATTGAGCATAATTGGGCCTTTAGTCTAAACGTGTGTGCTTCTGTGTGTGTGTGTGTGTGTGTGTGTGTGTGTGTGTGTGTGTGTGTGTGTGCGTGCGTGCGTGCGTGCGTGCGTCTGTGCGTGCGTGCGTGTGTGTGTGCGTGTTACAGAGAACTCAGAGCTGCTGTCCCTGCTCAGTGAACAGGTGGAGGAGAGGAGGAAACAGCTACAGGCTGTGGACCAGGTACACAGTACACACACACACACGCACATGCACACACACACACGCACACACACACACGCACGCACGCACGCACACACGCACGCACAGAAATGACAG
The DNA here is from genome assembly GCF_964638095.1 of Poromitra crassiceps. Taxonomy (NCBI): domain Eukaryota; kingdom Metazoa; phylum Chordata; class Actinopteri; order Beryciformes; family Melamphaidae; genus Poromitra; species Poromitra crassiceps. Next base: position 47,647,365 of record NC_139631.1, on the reverse strand, counting down.
ACCGCTGAATGCCGTGCGTGATTGACCAATCAGAATCGAGCATTCAAGGTTGATATATCATTCTTATTTAATCGAGTATCCCGGGGTATTTGAAAATAACAACAGGTGGATTTCATTGCCGTCATATTTTGTTTTTATTCTGCTGTGCAATATTATGCACATATATAGATCTCTAGTGATGTTAATGGTGCCTGTGTGTGTGTGTATGCGTCTGTCTGTCTGTATGTATGTGTGTCTGTCTGTCTGTCTGTCTGTATGTGTGTGTGTCTGTCTGTGTGTATGTGTGTGTGTCTGCCTGTGTGTATGTGCGCGTGTCTGTGTCTGTGTGTGTGAGTGTGTCTGTCTGTGTGTATGTGTGTGTGTGTGTGTGTGTCTGCCTGTGTGTATGTGCGCGTGTGTGTGTGTGTGTGTGTGTGTGTGTGTGTGTGTGTGTGTGTGTGTGTGTGTGTGTGTGTGTGTGTGTGTAGGAGCTGTGTGAGTGTATTAAGCAGCAGCAGCAGAAGGCAGAACAGCTGGAGGAGCTGCAGAGACAGACTGAACACAAGCAGGTACAACACACACACACACACACACACACACAACACAAGAGATGGGAAGTAACTAAAGTACAAACACTTTGTTTCTGTACTTAAGTAGGATTTTTTTTCTTCTGACAACTTTTTACTTTTATCTCTACATTTTAACACAAACATCTGTACTTTCTACTCCTTACATTTTCAAAACAGGCTAGTTTAGTTTTAATGCACGACAGACGACAGTTATGTAATTGTATGCAATTAGGTTTTACGAAACAAGGTGAGATGTCTCTCATGATGGGAACAGAGCCCTCTCTGTTTCCTGACAGAAGTAATCATTATCTACGCCAAGATAACATATTGGGGTTGGTATGAAAAGGCGTATCCCTCCGCCGTGGCCTTGTGGGCAGTGCCAGCGCTCCACTATAAAAGCCCAGCGGAGTGAGGGGCAGATTCAGTTTGAGCAAACCTTCTCAACCTGACGAGTCAAGAAGGGTCGTGGTGAGAGACCTTTCACCTTGTTTCATAAAACCTGGGTTATATTCATAACCTGGAGTTTTACTTCAAATCAAGGTTTCGAGGTCTCTCACGATGGGATATATTTCTCTCCCATTGATAGTGACCAGACGCGTTTATCACCAGCCCCGAGAGGAGGTCACAGGTTCCTCACTGGGGTCCCATCTGCTCGTGCAAGGCACGGGGCTGGGGGGCAAAGTTCCTCACCGGAGACCAAACACTGCCTGTGCTAAGCATGGGGCTGAGACATCCAGTCTATAGATCCTTACAAAGGAGAGAGGTGAGAGCCAACTCGCCGTTCTGGGACAGACTTCCCTAAAGTAGAGTGCACCCGGAGCCCCTGAGGGGGCTGTGCACCCTGACTCGTGTATCCCCATGGGATAGCCTCCACAGTCCAATGTGAGAGGCGTTGCCTGGTGATGTGTTTGCCCAGGCATGAGGTGGCCCAGGAGATGAACAACTGATCGCCCCTTCCTGAGCCCCCTGGTTTTGTCCATATAAGTGCACAGGGCACAAACCCCAAGCCTGCTGCTCCTCACTTTCAGGGGCAGTGAAGGTTTCCAAGGTGATAGGGAAACAAGCACCCATAACCTTAGACATGAAGGCCGCGAATCATAGTCACCCTACCACCCCCCGGGGCAAACTGGGTGCACGCGGTGGTGTGAAGGTCGCTGACTCTCTTAGCCAAGGCCAGAGCCAAGAGCAGTGCCGTCTTGAGGGACAAGTGCTCCAGGCTTGCCTCTTGCAGTGGTTCAAAGGGGGGGCCTTTCAGCCCCTGTAGAACCATGGCCAGGTCCCACGAAGGTACCAGGCCCCCTTCATAAAAGCACAGACCAGATGGTTCTGGCTGACAGCTTTCCCCCCAAGACCATAATGGGCAGCCGATAGGGCTGCCAGGTAGACCTTTGTTGTGGAAAAGTCTCTGTCCTCATCAATCAAGCTCTGGAGGAAAGTCACAATGACCTTCTCTGAACAAAGATAAGGGTTGTGACCTCATTCACGGCACCAATTCTGGAACAGTCTCCACCTGTGACCATACAAGGTCATGGTGGAGACAGCCCTTCGGTTCGCAATAGTGGCAAGTACCTCCAGAGGGAGATCTAGCCACTCAGGGGCCAGGCCCAGAGAGCTAGGATCTCTGGGCAAGGGTGGAACCCTCTTTCCCCTCTGTGACAGCATCATGTTGGGCATCGGGAGTTGCCAGGCCGGGGCGTGCAGCAGCTGATAAATCTCCGATTGCCAGTGCATTGTTGGCCACTTCGGAGCTATCAGAATGAGCGTGTGCCCATGGTCCCTCACTCTGGCTAGACTGTCGGCCCGCCCCTGGACATCAGGTCCGCGCCTTTGTTCAGGGCTCCTGGCTGGCACGTGTGTGGCCCTCAGGGAGAGGAACCGTGCACTGCTCCACAGGATCAGCTTGCAAGCCGTGTGCAACTTCAGTGAGCATAAGCCGCCTTGGCGCTTTATGTATGACACTGTTGTGTTGTCCAACCTCATGAGGACATGGTGTCAAGTCAAGAACACTGCCTTGATTTCCAAAAAGTTGATGTGGGCACGCTGTTCCTCTGCGGCCCCCCACCGACTGATTCCCATAGGCGGCCCCCCATCCCCAGAGACTAGTCTGTGGAGACTACCTCCCTGGATCAGGCCATCACCATGACGCATGACATCACCATGACGCATGACATCACCATGACGCAGGGGGTCCAGTCTGAGTGATGCCACTCAGCGCTGGAATTCCCTCGTGAAGGAATCACTCCAATAGCTGAATCAAAGATGATGGGATATCAAATGGGACACCCCAACTTCAAGTCAAGTCAAGTCAAGTTTATTTGTATAGCACATTTCATACACAGAGGCAATTCAAAGTGCTTCACATAAAATACATGACAGGAAAATAAAAGAATAAAAGAAGAGAATAAAATTGACATTTAAAAGCATCACAACAAAACTTAAAAAAAGAGTATAAAAAGTGCATTAGGCAACAGGCGCAGCAGTTGCAAAAAGAGCTAAAAACTTATAGAGGACTCAATGGATTTGCATAATAGAATAAATCAATTTATCTATATTGAGTCCCCCGACATCATGACTATAAACATGACTACACACACATAAAACTCAGGTCTGGGTACGGTGTCCTCTTTTCCTCTATACTGCAGTTTGGACGCCAAGCATACCCCCGCTTGTACCTAGCGTCATCTGTTGTCCGTCGAGGTGTCACTTTGGCAGACCCACACTTCTGTCACAAGTGTGGCACACTCCTCATGTCGGTGCGTCGCCCCCCGGGGCGCTGCCGTTCGCGGGGAGATGCCTCCCAGTGGCTCGCCCACCGTAGGCCGAGCCCTCGTTCAGGCCACGGAGCATGTTGCCTCCCGCCCGGATGGGCTCGGGGGCTACGCTGCATCTCAGGGCTCGCTGGGGTCTCGCAGAGAGCCGGACCGCCACCGCAGAGTCTTCCTGGACTCCACATGCACTCCGGCTGCAGCCGCAACAGCACCGGCCGCCAATGCCTGCACGAGGGCAACCGCCCACCGCAGGCTGGCAGTTGCCAGTAAGCCAGGCCGCACTTAGCCTGCCTCCCTTGGGGGAGGGGGCGAAGTGAGCCCCCCAGCGTCTGTGCCCAGTGCCCGACGCCGATATGAAGCTCTCAAGAGGCCCCTGCCTCGGGAGTGCCCGGCTAGGGGTTAGGGTCAGGAGCTCTCAGGTAGCTTATGCCCCGCTTCGCCTCGTGTCTGTTACAGCCCGGGTCACACATCGTGCGAGCATCGCTCCGCCCATTTCACTCTCCCGATATTCACACCCCTTCCTCCCCGCCCAGACATCGGGTCACGCCCCGACGATCTCCTTGGCAGTAGCCGATGGCCCTGCTACGGGTACCGCGCCATCGTCCTACGCGAGACCGTCGCTATCTAGCAGGATCTCTGCTTGGAAGCGACTCTGCGCCCCCACCCCGTGGTTGCTTCACACTAGGGATGGGCATCGAATTTCGAATTTTCGAATAATCGTTGTTATTATCAAGGTCGACTTTTATTATTGAAATTCGAAATTTGTTTATTGGAAAGAAAAAAAAAGAAAGAAATTGTGAGTGAAATGTTGCATTGTCTCCCCTGATTCTAAGTATAGTCGAATCGCTTGGTTTGAGCAAGTAAAACAATTTCTATAAGCAACCTCTCCCTCTTCATGGGATTTCATCCGCCATTCATTTTTCCATAAACCTTGCTTAAAATGCTTATTAAAAAAATGTACTTGCTCAAACCAAGCGATTCGACTATACTTAGAATCAGGGGAGACAATGCAACATTTCACTCAAAAAAATAAATAAATAAATAAATAAATTTTTAATTTTTTTTACATTTTATTTTTATTTTCGAATTTCGATTAAAAGTCGACTTTGGCCAGCGAATTTCGAATAGTGTTTTTGCTAGAAATGCCCATCCCTACTTCACACCATTCAGAGGGGCTACGTGCTGCAGTTTGCGGGGCCCCCACCTGCCTTCGACGGGATCCCCGCACCCGACAGGGACGAGGGTTCCGCGGCCACGCTTCAGGAGGAGATCTCCACCCTCCTGGCCAAGGGAGCAATATGCCTGCTACCGGAGGCAGGGAAATGCACGGGGTATTATAACAGGTATTTCGCCGTGCCCAAAAAGGACTGCTCCATGCGGCCCATACTGGACCTCAGGCTTCTGAAAAAGATGCTGAGAAAGCTCCCTTTCCGCATGCTTACCCTGCCCCGCCTCTTCAATGCTTTGCGGGCGGGGGACCACTTCACCTCAGTAGACCTGAAGGATGCTTTCTTTCTCGTGTCCGAGGAAATACCTCAGGTTTTCTTTCCAGGGGATGGCCTACGAGTTGTGCGTCCTCCCCTTTGGCCTGTCCCTGAGCCCACAGACCTTTACCGCCTGTGTGAACACGGCACTGGCTCTCCTCCGTGCGAAGGGGATACGCGTCTGTTTACCTCGACGACGCACTCATGGTCGGCAGACTCATGGGACCTCGCCATCGCACACACCAGGGCAGTGACAGACCCTGGGGTTTCTGATAAACTGGCAGAAAAGTTGCCTCGCCCGGTCCAGGTCACGACCTTCCTGGGGCTGGAGTTGAATTCGCTGACCATGAATGCGCGGCTCTCGGAGGAAAGGCGGAGACGCATCATGCAGTTAGCCCACGCCCTGCACCTGGGTCACCCAGCCTCGGTGCATCAATGTGTCATGCTGCTGGAACACATGGCTGTCGCCGTACTTCCATTGGAGCGGCTGCACATGCGTCTGTTCCAGATCTGGTTCCTCAGTCACCGCCTGGACCCGGGCGAGCATCAGCATCGCGGGGTGACCTTGACGGGTGCGGCAAGCGCGTCATTCGCACCAACGCCTCCCTGTGGGGTTGGCGCACGGTGTGCGATGGCCTATCGACAAACGGCCGCTGGGAAGCCCAGGAGCTTCGCCACATAAACGTGCTAGATCTGGAAGCTGTTCGCCTAGCTCTATGCCACTTCCAGCATCAGATATGTGGTTGCCACGTATATAAGATGAACAGGACCCGCCCTTGGCTTATTGAGATGCCTGGATGCGGGCTGAACACTTTATTTTCCTCACATGTGGGACAGGGGGAAAACATTGTGCGTGGATGTGCTCGTGACACACTGAACCCAGTAGTGATAGTTGGAAACACTAATATTTTTCTGAGGGGAAAAAAACATTTGTGTGTTTTGTGTGCTTGAGACATGGCAAAGGTGGGGCAACTCTCAGCTCATTCGAGGCGATGTCAGAAAATGCTCCTTAGCCTTTGTTCACACCATAGGCAGAACTGAAGCTTGATGCAGGCTCAAGCTGAACTGACGCTTAACACCAGGAGCAGTCTCTTTTCCCCAGCGTCTTGCTCGGTGCGCATTGAACTCATGCCTGGCAGCTTCAAGCTTCACGCGTCATGCCTGGAAAATAGGACTGAATCCTGAACCATCGCTTCAGCATGGCTTTGGCGTATGGTATGAACGGCCACTTAGGTTGAAATATTATCATGACGTAGCTGTGGGACTTATCATGATGTAGCTGTGGGACTTATCATGATGTAGCTGTGGGACTTATCATGATGTAGCTGTGGGACTTATCATGATGTAGCTGTGAGACTTATCATGATGTAGCTGTGAGACTTATCATGATGTAGCTGTGGGACTTATCATGATGTAGCTGTGGGACTTATCATGACGTAGCTGTGGGACTTATCATGACGTAGCTGTGGGACTTATCATGATGTAGCTGTGAGACTTATCATGATGTAGCTGTGAGACTTATCATGATGTAGCTGTGAGACTTATCATGATGTAGCTGTGAGACTTATCATGATGTAGCTGTGAGACATCATGATGTAGCTGTGAGACTTATCATAATGTAGCTGTGGGACTTATCATGATGTAGCTGTGGGACTTATCATGATGTAGCTGTGGGACTTATCATGACGTAGCTGTGAGACTTATCATGATGTAGCTGTGAGACATCATGATGTAGCTGTGAGACTTATCATGATGTAGCTGTGAGACATCATGATGTAGCTGTGAGACATCATGATGTAGCTGTGAGACTTATCATGATGTAGCTGTGGGACTTATCATGATGTAGCTGTGAGACATCATGATGTAGCTGTGAGACTTATCATGATGTAGCTGTGAGACATCATGATGTAGCTGTGCGACTTATCATGACGTAGCTGTGGGACTTATCATGATGTAGCTATGGGACTTATCATGACGTAGCTGTGAGACTTATCATGATGTAGCTGTGAGACATCATGATGTAGCTGTGGGACTTATCATGATGTAGCTGTGGGACTTATCATGATGTAGCTGTGGGACTTATCATGACGTAGCTGTGAGACGTATCATGATGTAGCTGTGAGACTTATCATGATGTAGCTGTGGGACTTATCATGATGTAGCTGTGGGACTTATCATGATGTAGCTGTGAGACATCATGATGTAGCTGTGAGACTTATCATGATGTAGCTGTGGGACTTATCATAATGTAGCTGTGGGACTTATCATGATGTAGCTGTGAGACTTATCATGATGTAACTGTGGGACTTATCATGATGTAGCTGTGAGACTTATCATGATGTAGCTGTGAGACTTATCATGATGTAGCTGTGGGGCTTATCATGATGTAGCTGTGGGACTTATCATGATGTAGCTGTGAGACTTATCATGACGTAGCTGTGGGACTTATCATGATGTAGCTGTGGGACTTATCATGATGTAGCTGTGGGACTTATCATGACGTAGCTGTGGGACTTATCATGACGTAGCTGTGAGACTTATCATGACGTAGCTGTGGGACTTATCATGATGTAGCTGTGGGGCTTATCATGATGTAGCTGTGAGGCTTATCATGATGTAGCTGTGAGACTTATCATGATGTAGCTGTGAGACTTATCATGATGTAGCTGTGGGACTTATCATGATGTAGCTGTGGGACTTATCATGATGTAGCTGTGGGACTTATCATGATGTAGCTGTGGGACTTATCATGATGTAGCTGTGGGACTTATCATGATGTAGCTGTGGGACTTATCATGATGTAGCTGTGGGACTTATCATGATGTAGCTGTGAGACTTATCATGATGTAGCTGTGGGACTTATCATGATGTAGCTGTGAGACATATCATGATGTAGCTGTGGGACTTATCATGATGTAGCTGTGGGACTTATGATGTAGCTGTGGGACTTATCATGATGTAGCTGTGAGACTTATCATGATGTAGCTGTGAGACTTATCATGATGTAGCTGTGGGACTTATCATGATGTAGCTGTGAGACTTATCATGATGTAGCTGTGGGACTTATCATGATGTAGCTGTGAGACTTATCATGATGTAGCTGTGGGACTTATCATGATGTAGCTGTGGGACTTATCATGACGTAGCTGTGAGACTTATCATGACGTAGCTGTGGGACTTATCATGACGTAGCTGTGGGACTTATCATGATGTAGCTGTGGGACTTATCATGATGTAGCTGTGAGACTTATCATGATGTAGCTGTGGGACTTATCATGATGTAGCTGTGAGACTTATCATGATGTAGCTGTGAGACTTATCATGATGTAGCTGTGGGACTTATCATGATGTAGCTGTGGGACTTATCATGATGTAGCTGTGGGACTTATCATGATGTAGCTGTGGGACTTATCATGATGTAGCTGTGGGACTTATCATGATGTAGCTGTGAGACTTATCATGATGTAGCTGTGAGACTTATCATGATGTAGCTGTGAGACATCATGATGTAGCTGTGGGACTTATCATGATGTAGCTGTGGGACTTATCATGGCACACTTACCAACTGAGACTGAACCATGTTAATTAGCTGGAAGGGCTGTTGGCTAACATGATTAGCTTAGCACCGGCTAATATGGTTAGCTTAGCGCCATGGTCAATAAGATCTTGAACCTTAATGGGCCTCTCTCCCTCCCTCTCTATGTGTGTCTCTCTCTATCCCATTTCTCTGTCTCTCTCCCTGACTTTCTCTCTCTCTGTGTCTTTCTCTCCCCCTTTCTCTGTCTCTCTCCCTGACTCTCTCTCCCTCTCTATGTGTCTCTCCCCCCCTCTCTGTCTCTCTCTCAGGCTGTGTATCAGTCAGTGTGTGTGGGGTTGGAGGAGGCTGCAGCAGCAGTCAGTCAGCTGGAGGACAGGAGGCAACTCAGTAAGTCAACACACATATCTCTCTCACTGTGTGTCTCTCTCACTGTGTGTGTCTCTCTCTGTGTATCTCCCTCTGCGTCTCTCACTCTGTGTGTGCCTCTCTCACTCTATCTCTCTCTGTCTGTCTCTCTCACTTTGTGCGTGTGTGTCTCTCACTGTGTGTGTGTGTGTGTGTGTGTGTGTGTGTCTCTCTCTGTGTATCTCCCTCTGCGTCTCTCTCTCACTCTGTATGTGTGTGTGTGTGTGTGTGTGTGTGTGTGTGTGTGTGTGTCTCTCTCTCTCTCTCTTTATTAAGGGTAGAATAAAGAGGAAGATATTTTTCTGACATGTTTATCCCTATTTATTTTATTCCTTATGTTACATTGTATTTTGGTCTGTTTTCTGTTTCACGGCAGTTTGCATTCTTATCTTAATCACACTGTATTTCTGTTTTGCTCCTTTTCAACCAATCAGATGAGGAGCTGTGGGACCGAGAGCAGCAGCTGCACCAGAGAGAGGTGGAGCGTCAGAGGGAGGAGCTACAGTGGAAAGAGGAGGAGCTATGTCAAAAAGAGGATGGGCCAAGACAAAAAGAGGAGGGGCACAAGGAACTGCATGAGAAAGAGGAGGAGCTACACAAGGAGGTGAAGCATTAAAATAATAACGAATAAAAGCCAACCAATAAACTGTACTAATAGCAGACATTCAAACAGACAGAAATACAACATATTATGTAGAAATCACGGTGGCGTCATGCTAACAACAACAGTCACTTCAGGTACACAACTGACGACTAATTTGAATTGTGGAGATATCTGCAAACTTGTTTGCTCATTCCTGTTGTCATTTTCAGCTGTAACTGTAACGTTAAAGATATACCATGGTTAAACACAGTGGTCTCACCTATCTGGTGTTTCTGCTGTGCTTATTTTATGTAGCTTAACGTGTTAGCGTCTTTGATAAACCAAACCTACCCAACAGCGACAGGCCGGTCAGACAGACTGCTAGTTTGTGGTGAACTCAAGCTGTTGTTTTTCTAGTCTGTGGCCCAACAGGTACATTAGGTCTCCAAACTAACGTTAGTGAAAGTGTTGTTATTCATGAGATATGAACGCTTCAAACATGCGTTTTAGACTCGACCATTTTCTGTGTGTGTGTGTGTGTGTGTGTGTTTGTGTGTAGGACAACAAGGAGGTGTCAGAAGGGGAGTCTTTCTACCTGTGTACAGCTGGTCTCAGATCAGCACTCAGCACTGAGGTCAGTCTTCCTGTCAGCTGTTCCCTCCCCTCCCCTAGCTATGTTGGAGGTCATGTGGAGACTGTGGCCCTGTTTACACGGCGATGCGCCCGCATAAAACGGCAAACTTTTTTAGCGTGAAAACAGCTCCCAGAGTGGAATTCTTGATAACGCCGCCCCTTACTGTTGCCGTGTAAAGTGGAGAAACGCAATTTAGGTGATGACACAGCCCCCCTTCGCCATGGAAGACAATGGTAGGCAATAGGAGCATTGAACTAGCCCAATACTATACAGCCTTATGCCCAGTGTTGGGGGTAACTCATTACAAAAGTAACATATTACATGTAATATATTACTTTTCGCAGTAACTCAGTAATATAACTTATTACTTCTAGGATTTCAGTAATATTATACCAGTTACTTTGTCAAGTAACTCATGTTACAAATAGATTTATTTTTTATTTTTTATCAAAGCACATATTTACATAATGTCCTAATCAAACCGTGTGCTTTTATGCAAATAACCACTATAGATGACAATAACAAAGGAAAAGGATAACATTTAGAATTTTGGATTGTTTACACTGACTTCAAGACGGTTGAAATAATCTTTCGGGATTAGTTCCGGGGTGGCGATGTCATTCTGCTACTGCTGTTATTACAGTGAAAGTAAAGCAAAAGTAGTGTAAAATGTATAAAATGTTACTCTACACATACACACATATTAATATTGTAAAGTAACTTATTACTTTCAAATTCAAGTAACTAGTAATATGTAGTATATTACATTTTGAAAGTAACTTGCCCAACACTGCTTATGGCACAGGCACATTTTTTGCAAGTCCAAGTCAAGTCTCAAGTCTTTGGTCACAAGTCCAAGTCCAGTCTCAAGTCTTTGAGGGGCAAGTCCAAGTCAAGTCTCAAGGTTCTTATGGATGAGTGTTCTATTATCTGCTGCATATCATCCAGTCTGCTTAGAATACTACATAGCTAAAACTAAGGAATTCAAAGCATGTACTGTATTATCCTCACTCCTTATATATTAGAATACAGTAGCAGCAATGATTAGAGATGACATTAGTAGATATTTCCTTAACTCATTGAGTGCCAGCCACTTTTGGAGAATGGACGCTCCCAGTGCCAGAGTTTCAGAGCGTTTTCAGTGATTTCTCGAGGCCCACAGAATATTGTGTGATATTACTATGTAAACACCGAACACGCCCAAAGAACGAGGAGACTCTCTTCTATCATCAGCAAAAAAAAGTTTATTGATATCATTTTCCGTTCTTTAGTTATCAGCCGGAGAAGATAGGTGGATTTCAGCAAAAACACACGTTTCAATTTAGAAGCTGAGATATTCAGCCTTTTGTGAAATGAAGCATTTCAAGCACATCACTGACTCTGAAGCTAATATTTTCTGATGTGACACCTCCAAAAATAATTTCCTTCAATAAAACAGTGAAAACAAAGGAATTTTGTTTGGCCAAATAATATTTTTTAGCTGCAACCACAACCAGCAGCGCTGGCCCCTGCGTGCGCAGACCCTACACCTTCTTGCTGGTCTTGATTTACTGCTGGTGGGCATCAGATATTCTAGCTTGTTTGCCTGTCTCTGTCCATCGAGCCTGCTGTCTGGGTCTGTGTTTACTGTCAATGGTTGTATGCTGCCCTGCGTGCCCCACCCCCCTCCTCCTCCTCCGTGGGAGTGTCTCTGGTGGCTCTGCTGCGTTTGCTCTGCACCGAAAAGTGCGCTGCACCCCGCTTTTTCACAGCGTGTCGCCGGCTCCCAGCTGAGAATAATGTAACTTTTCAGAAAGACGCTGGTGTCGGCAACTAAATCATATGGAGGAGCTATCGCAGCGGAGACGGAGGGGCTCAATTGTGGCAGCAGATTGGCTGCTGCAGGCACAGCTAACGTTATGCTTCATGCATATCGATGCATACCGATGCGATTTCCGTTTCCCCATGACTTCTTCTCTGTTTTTTCCTCGCCTTTTTCTAATCTGGAGAGCACTGTCGCCACCTAATGGGTCGGTAAAATAGCTTTTACACATTCAACATCCACCATACTTTCACAGGAGATGGATCAGGCTTTGATGCACGTCCCACCGTCAAAAAACGCAATTGACGACTTTAGTCGTCTTTGGCACTGAACGTTACTATTTGAATTGACGACTATAGTCGTCATTGGCACTCAATGAGTTAATATTAATGCACCAAAAGAAAAATAAATAAAGAAAGAAAAATAAAGATTGTTCACAAGTCCCAAAGTCAAGTCTCAAGTCTTTGAGGACAAGTCTCAAGTCACTGTGTGTGTGACTTAAGTGTGACTCAAAAACACACTCATCTGCGTTAAGTGCCCCCTACTAATGTCGCACATAGCTTATTAATCACTGTCTCCCGCATTGAATAATTGAAGACAACTCACTGTCTGCGATGCATTTCCTCAAGTGAAGTCCCAATTGTGCTCAGGTCTTTTTTTTGTTGCTATACTGGGTTTTTATTCGGTAATCCAATCTGGAGCAGTTTATTAGGCTACCATGTGTGACATCCAGTGTTGGGCAAGTTACTCTGGAAAAGTAATTAGTTACTGTTACTGATTACTCCTTAAAAAAGTAATAAAAGTTACTTTACTGATTACTTTTTCAAAAAGTAACTAGGTACGTTACTAGTTACTTTACTAGTTACTTTTATTTTTATTTTTACCCCAAATACCGTCTAGCATGTCATTGTATTAATTATTTTCGCTTTGGTATTATATAGGCTATGTTAAACGAAAAGCCAAAGGCATTTTACTTTGAAATTCGGTTAGAAAGAACAGGAAGTGGTGTGTTAAGACTGGCTAGCTTCACACGAAATGAAATCAGACAGTCACACACACAGATAACGTGAGTGAAAGATGCTGTTACTGTCGGAAACTCGGAGTGGTAATACAACAGCCTCAATGCAAACGTTTCAAGCTTCGTTGCTGAAAGAAAAGTGATGATCTGTCAACATTCCCTGGGCCGGCCCGTCTGACTACGGTGAGAATTAAGGCTTTGACGAGAAGGTTAAGAAGTAACAAAGTGTAGCCTACAACACTGACTTACCCAAAGTGTATCTGTTAATCCAGTGAACACACCCAAGTCTACCTCACCCAGCGTCGCCTTCAATTTAGCCTCCATCCCCGCATATTCTCTCTCGAGGTAGCCAGGTTTCTCTTGCTCTCTCCTTCTTCTGACTCGGTTTGTTTTGAAAGCCAGCGTGCACGCTCTGACGCTGTATCGCGCACACACACTACGTATATGTGTGCGCCTGAGTCCGTGAGGATAAAATGTTTTCTTTTACATAGAAAACACTGCATTCTGGCAGGCAATGATGTAACGCAGTAACGCATGCGTTACTTGGATTAGTAACTGTAATTAATTACTGTTTTGGAAATTGTAACGCCTTATATTACTTAGTTACTAAAAAAGTAACTAATTACAGTAACGCGTTACTAAGTAACGCGTTACTGCCCAACACTGGTGACTTCTGTGTCACTCTATCGCGTGGAAAATTTATTTTAACTTTAATTACAAAGATAAATCAAGCCCGTTAGAAACAGACAGAATAGGGGAAGCTGGGCGTTTTTACCTCCAAAATAAAAGCCATATTTTATAACTGGGTAAATAAAAATCAGGGCCGTCGACTCTGTTAAAATGGACTTTTACTGTAGTTGTCTGTGTTCTATATGTCTTCTGTGTATTTCGGATCACACACAAAAAAAACGTTGCAACATGCATTAAGACTATTAGTTTATTTAATTACCATTATTGTGATGGTTTTAACCAGAAGTTTCAGTGTTATTCTTGCTCACTTGACGCTGCTCTGAGTCTTTTGTGGGTTCAGTCGGCTTCAGTCTGCACACAAATCGTTATCACAAACGCTGTGTATAAATGCGAAATAGAAGGTGAGAACGCAACGCTAGTTTGCCGTTTTATGCAGACGGTTGTCGTCTAAACATGGCCTGTAGCTGTATGTGTCTCAGTTAAACCTGAAGTTACCTCGCGAAGTCCCTAATCTTGCTTCGTGGTATAGGCCTGGTCACCCTTAGTGTCTGTGTGTGTGTGTGTGTGTGTGTGTGTGTGTGTTTTTCTGACTGAACTGATGTTTCCAGGAGGAGCGGTGGGGGGCGGAGCTTCAGAGAGAGAAACTGAGACAGCACGAGGACGAGCTAAAGGTCAGAGGGCGGAGGACTTGAAGACATGACTTGGGTTGTGGTGACTTGGGGACTTGACTCTGACTTGTACTCTGATGACTTGAAAAGGTTTCTAAAGTCTTGACTTGAGATCTTGTGTTGTTTGTGTAAATGGCTTAGATTGAAAGTGACGAGATTTTTTCCAGCAGACGACTGAATTTAAATTCTGTTTTCTGAATTTGTCTGGAATGATTGTTATTGAAGTTGAAACAGATTGATTGCAGTTGATTACAGAAATCAAACTTGTGTTGCTCTTACCAAGATTGTATCCGATTTAAACGATATTGCATTCAAAAGTCCTAGATAGTTCGTTTTCTTGCAAACTAACATTGATGCTAGCGTTAGCACCTTCGCTAGCTAGGTTAGCATGACAGTGGTGAGCTCAAACACTAGCTAACGCTAGCGTCAATGTTAGCGCTACTAAAGTTGTCAGAGGTGTCACCTCCGACACAATATTGTTATCCAAGATTTATTTTGATGACATGGTATTCCCAAATATTGCGTAGTTTCACATGTATTCACATGCCAGTGCCTAAATTTAAGCTCAAACTCTTCTTCGGCTGTGTAATTTCGGGTTCAACTGCTCCACAGCGCCAGATGTATTGGTTCGGGGCTCAGTGGTGTGAGGGTGTATTGTAAGTTAACAATTTAGACCATCGGCTGCGCTTCCTTGAATATTGTGGATATAAGACTCGATCCAGTTGCTGTAGCCCTTTTTTTAACCCTGTACACATTCATCTGCTGATTTATCGATGTGATCAAACGAAATTGGTGTGACGGAACTCAGACTTTTGGTCTACTGCTCCATGTTCAGACAGGGGTTTGGATGAGAGTCTCGTTGCGTTCCCAACCAGCGGGTGACGTCATCCCAAGATGGCCGCGCTGTGAATAAGGTCTATAAGTAACATAAAACATAAAATGAACAGTAATGTCTTCATTTAACACGTTCACTGCCGTGGACGAGTTAACTTGTCAAGCAGAAACCAACGGTTGACTGCCGTGGACGAGTTAACTCGTCAAAAAAAAAAAAAAAAAGTTTTTGACGGTGGGACGTAGATCCAAGCCCCCTACATCTCCTATAAAAATATGGGAGCCACCGAACGTGTACAACCCATTCCACCGACCCACTAAGTGGCGACAGTGCTCTCCAGACTAGAGAAAGCCGAGCAAAAACAGCAGAAAAAAGTGTGAGGAAAACGCGGCGAAAACGCTTTCGCTTTCGCGCTGGAGCTGGCACACAACATGGGGGATTCCTAAAATACACTCTGGGTGCAACACACGCAGCAGAAAGCTCAAAAGCCCAGAATCGCACGCAGCTTCATCCCAGCTCGCACCCGAAACCCCAGAAACGCCATCTAGGCGGCAGAGACTCGCCTGGCATACACTCTGCCTGCAGAGCCCCAGAGACACACCCACAGAGGGGAGGAGTTTGCAGGAGAGGGGGGGGGGGTGCTGTTATATTGGACTAAACTATTACGGTAGTTTAGTCTCTCTCTCTCTCTCTCTCTTTCCCTCTGTCCTTCGCTCAGCTCTGCAGTGCGCAGACACACACACACACACACACTCACACACACACACACACACACACACACACACACACACACACACACACACACACACACACACACAAACACAATACAGTATACACACTTGCCCAAGGGCACCCATAATCACAGGCACGTGAGGTGGTTCTAAAAATCCATTTATCTCAGCTTTTGCTTCTGAGACTCTGAAACCATGCTGTATTCAACTGCTAATGCCTACATAACAGAACATGATAAAAACTAACTCTTTTAGACAGAGAAAGCACACATTCTATTAGTTCTTTTGAGATATTTTGTGTTCACAAAGTCGTAGCAGAAAGGCTAGGACTAGGCTCTTGAAAGATGAGCCAGAATCCTCAAAAAAACCCTTGGCAGAAGCTACCTACTGATTGGATAAACTGTTGGCAGTGAATGTGTTAATGTAGAATAGACATGTAACTGGCTCGTTAACTCACATTCCAGCAATATTGTTATTTACCGTCTGCCCGGAGGCAGACAGCCGGTCCTCTGCCCAGCCAGCGTGCACGCACTCCACACTGCTGTATTTACATTCTACACATAGACTGTTATTGAAACATGACTGGGAGGTTTCAGATTTGTCCGGTAAAATACATTATTTTGTTTATTTTGTGGTGCGGACTCAAAGCGCTGCGGGGCTTGTTCTGCCTCCAAATCTGGTGGGATCCATCAATAGATCGATTGGGATTCGCAGCATGCAAGCGCCAGGATTGGCCAATGTAAACTCCAGTCCCCAGGACGGCCAAATCAAATCATCCACACGCTATGTCCCGCCTCTCTACCCTGTTTCAGTCAGGGCAAAGTTTGTTTTCAGTCAGAAAATGTCACACAGACCCTCTGAGACCCATTTCATGCCGTCTTTAACAGAGAATTTCTGTATTTTTCAACCTGGACCCTATTTTCATCTTTTTATGTATCTTTATATAATATAAATAAAAGGGAGCAAGTGGGCAGTCTGTCTGTTCTCTGATTCAATTTTCGTCCCACTGATGTCATAGGCATGGTGACATCATCATAAGAGCAATTGTGATGTCATCAAAGATGCTGCATGTAGCTCGGCAAGCTGCAGGCCGGGCGAGGCCACTAGCGACCCCGTGCAGCGGGCGAGATGCCTAGTAACTAAAATGTGAACAGAAATCTTTGAAATTGGTGCAGTATTGACCAAGATTGCTTCAGTTGACAGCCGCTTTTCCCTCATGCCCCCACTGCACTACCCCACTTGTACCACCAACCAAGGTTGAAAAATGCAGAAATTCTCCTTAAGAACTATAATTCTAACATATTTCTTTATGGTGTGTGTGTGTGTGCGGGCGTCTCTGTGTGTGTGTGTGTGTGTGTGTGTGTGTGTGTGTGTGTGTGTGTTAGGCTCGTCTGCGCTGCAGGTTGTGGACTGAGCAGGAGAAGCTTGCGGCGAGCAGACAGCAAGCAGAGGATCTGAAGAGCAGGCTGGACCAGCTGGATACACTGCTCACACACACACACTGAGCCACTCACACACACACACAAACACTGAGAGACTCCATATTTTATTGGGAACTAGGAATCTCCCGGTTCAAAGGTCAGGAACGACCCCTGTCATTCCTGACAGGAACGAGGTCAGGAACGACCTGACCTCAGATTTCCTCCACCAATCTTGGGGGAGCCGATGACACCATTATTTTACAAACAACTCATTTAGCTAAACGAGCCAGCCGGCTTTTTCCCCCTATTCTTACCAGCATCATTCATCTGGTCCATTTTCACGAGATTGCTGCTGAAAAGTTTGGCCTTGTGATATTTGCGCATATCCAAAAACCTGTTGATATGCAAGTCTTTCATAAAGGTTAACGGTAGACTAAGGCATGTTTCATGTGTGGCAGCCCCCACCCTCTGGAACTCTCTCCCGGCAGAGATCCGCAACGCCCCATCCCTGGACTCCTTCAAGAAAACCCTCAAAACTCACCTGTTTAACAAAGCCTTTGGCCTATAGCCTTTTATGTGTCATTACTGTAAAGCGTCCTTGGGTTTCTTGAAAGACGCTATATAAATCCAAGTTATTATTATTATTCTCCTTCCCATCTGAAATGTTGGCTTTTCTGTTGGGCATTTATCTCTGGCTAGTTGGTTAAAAAGCACACATCAGCTGACCGCAAATAGGCAAGATGCGCACGTGTCGCAACTAGTGTAAAACCCAAATCATATCAGCATGTCCGACATCTTAATTGGAAAATGCTACATTTGGAAAGAGGCCAAATTCGGAAAATCCAAATCAATATGCTGTGTACATGACCCGTATCAAATTCAGAATATTGTCAATTTCAGAATAATAGTGGACTATTGTGTGCATGTAAACGTAGTAATCGAGTGGTTCACTCATGAGTCCAACCCAGAAATGGTTCCCTCATCTCGAAGTTAGTGGGATTTTTGTATGGGTGTTTATTTAGATGCCTGAATTAAGCTTATGGATCTGAGACCTTTGTGTTCAGCAAGATCATCTTCTCGACTGAGGAGCGCTTACACTTCAAAAATCATAGCATCATTTGTAAAGATGATCTTGCTGAACTAAACCTCTAAGAACCATGAACTTTTCTTTGCAAAAGAGCTGATTTTCTGCAATCATCATAAATCCAATGGAAAAATCCTATTCTCTCTACGTGCTTTCAACTTGACAACATCAACGTTGCAGTGTTTGCTAATGCAATAGCTGAGAGGAAATAAGCTAGGTTCCAAACTATTTGAATGGACATAATTAGTGTGCTGTCCGTTTCTGTTTTCTAATTAGTTTATTTTGGCCCTGCACCTAAGTTTTCTTGGTTGGATTGAATGTGCTGACTCACTATTGGTGAGTTTGGAAGGTTCCAAAATGTTCCCTAGCAACAGAATTCCATGAAAACCGTCTATAGTGATCATATGGATATGCAGTGGAATATTGTGTCTTCAGCTACCTCATCTGAGAGATGAGCCTGTTTCTATCTGCTGCTCAAATCACTTTATTTCATTTTTATTTGATACATTTGGTGCCTTTTGTCAAAACAAATCCTTTTATACAACTAGTTTGTTAAGTTTCTGTGTCTGCTATTCACATAATTATTTTAAATTATGAGCTTCAGGCTCAGGAAATATCTTCTCCAAATGGAGATGTGTATCATATTGTAACATTGTGTGTAATATATACTGTAAACAGCCTCTTTGATGTGTATCATATTGTATCATTGTGTGTAATATATACTGTAAACAGCCTCTTTGATGTGTATCATATTGTATCATTGTGTGTAATATATACTGTAAACAGCCTCTTTGATGTGTATCATATTGTAACATTGTAATAACATATTACATGTAATATATTACTTTTAGCAGTAACTCAGTAATATAACGTATTACTTATAGGATTTCAATAATATTATACCAGTTACTTTGTCAAGTAACTTCAAGTTACAAATTGAGTATATATATTTTTTTTTATCAAAGCACATATTTAAATAAAGATACAATCATTTCCTAATCAAACTGTGTGTTTTTATGCAAATAAACACTAGATGACAATAAGAAAGGAAAATAATAACATTTAGAATTTTGGGTTGTTCACACTGACTTCAAGGTGGTTGACATTATTTTTCGGGATGGTTCCGGGGCGGCGATGTCATTCTGCTGCTGCTGTTGTTTTGGTGAAAGTAATGCAAACGTAGTGTAATAAGTAAGTAACAAGTTACTCTACACAGACAGTAATATTGTAAAGTAACTTCAGATGAAAGTAACTAGTAATATGTAGTATATTACATTTTGAAAGTAACGTGCCCAACACTGGTGCTGAGGCGTTTCCATGGCAGCCCAGCCGGTCTGAAGAGTGGCCCGGAGACTTCCTGGAGCTCAAAAAGGACAAGTTGCTGGTGGCTCACAATGACCTGTTTGAGCGCATGGCCCGGAAAGCCAAGAGCAAGGCCACGTTCAGCAGGGTGCTGGAGATGTTCACTCAGGGGGACGTGAGGCAAGTCAACGTGAGTCTCATTTTTTATGCTGTGGTTGTCTTTTCGAGTTGCACATGAAGGCAGCACTGCGCCGCGGAACCAATGGTGTCGGTTGAAAAGAAGCACGTGATCCACTCATCATAGAAAGAGCTAGAGCGAAAGGGCTCTCGGCCATGGATGTATTAAAAGAACTGGATAGGGGACGAGCCACGCCCACCCATGCATTCGGACGGAGGCTGCTCACTGGCTTATGAAGCCATCATGGGGGATTTTCTTCCTGGTTTTACTTCCTGACCATGCGGCCCAAGGCGAAGTGCGCATGTGTGCCATGACGTATTCCATGACGTCTCCCACCCCTCATACCCCATGGATGTAGATGTAGATGAAGAAAATACACCCGTATACGGCTCTTAGTGGCTTCTGAAGAAAAAATGCCCCATAAACAATTATTTGATCATTAACTCATTCACTGCCAACAACGTATGAACACGTTTTCAGAATCCAGCTGTTCCCTGCCAACAACGTGTTTACACGTTTTTGGCATCGATTTTTTTTTTTTGACGGTGGGTTGTGCATCTAAGCCTTTTACATCTCTTATATAATTATTGGAGCCACCGAACGTTTACAACCCATTCCACCGACCCACTAAGTGGCAACAGTGCTCTCCTTGCTAGAGGAAGGAAAGCATTTTTTTAACTTGTCAAGCCATTCTCAGCCCAGCCATTCTCCTTTTCGCGCTGATTGCTGGCGATGCGGGATTGCAAATTTACATAATAGATTCAGCCGATCTACTATGATCGGGTGATAGATTACAGGTGCAGGAACACACTTTGAAACACGCAGCATAAATATGACCAGAATCGCAAAAGCTTCTCTCAACCAAAACTCCAAACGAGCGAGTCCCTCCCGACTTCCTCAAACAGCGGCCCAGACATGCAGGCACAGCAAAGCACTGACTGGTGACAAGCTTGTCCGCCCACGGAGGGCGGAGTTGAAGCAACTCGAGAGGGAGGGAGAGAGAGAGAGAGAGAGAGAGAGAGAGAGAGAGGGAGGGAGAGCGAGAGGGAGGGAGAGAGAGAGAGAGAGCGAGAGGGGGAGGGAGAGAGAGAGAGAGAGAGCCAAAAATGAATGGTTAAAGTGACCCTTCCATCCAATTTCACAAAAAGCCGTTTATCTCTGAATATTATTTTTCACGCTAAAACCATGCTGTATTCAACTGCTAATGCTTACATAACTACTAACTCTACAAACTAACTCTTTTAGACAGAGAAAGTACACATTCTATTAGTACTTTTGAGATATTGTATGTTCACAAACTCCAAGCTGAAACGAATCCTCGGCTCTTATAAAATGAGCCATAATCCTCAAAAAACGGCTTGGCAGAAGCTAACTACAGCAAAGAAAAACGTCTGGCAGTCAATGTGTTAAAAGAGTCGTTTTATACTTTGAGTGACACCCGGAAAAAATTCCCCTGGGTTTAACAACTGCCAGGGTTCCCATGCAAGTGGATGGGAATTTTCCTTTCTGGGCTGCATGGCGTCACGTGACTTGCAATACAGAGCTTCGCCACCATGTTCAAATGGCTTCACAGCCCAGCGCTATTCCTGGGGGCTTGCTCTCGGCTCTGCCGTTCTGTAAACACGGAGCTACAAGCCAACCTAGCTGGCTGTTATATGAAGAGTCCCATAAACACATGGAATTTAAATGTGTCAGACGATGGTTTTGAACACGGGAGACAAAGCTACAGTTGCAGCAGACAGTCTGAGGCTACAAAAAGATAAAGGGGAAACATTCTGGAATAAAGACTTTATTTTTCTTAGCCCATAAGGAATGACTCATATATGTCCTAGTCCATTAGTTGGCCTACTGTAATACTGTAGCCTACTGTATTACAGCATTACTGTACATGTTCACATCTCCTGACCTCTTGTTCTATGTTTGCATTTTCCCTTGAAAAAAATATATAAAAAATAAAGTAAAAATATTTTCAGATTTCAATGTATGACATAATTTGAAATCTTACAATCTGCACTTTTACTTTCAGCAAAAACGTGTTACCCAAAGACCAGTCTGTCACATATTAATCCTGAATTAGAATATGATATATCAGGTTAAATGTATAACAGTATAGGCCCAGGTTTACAGAGGGTTATCGATGCCAAACTCCACCAGCAGTGTCTGTGTCCAACCTGGCAACCCGCCACTCACACTGTCTGTCATTGTCCAACCTGGCAACCCGCCCCTTACAGTGTTGTCTGTGTCCAACCTGGCAACCCGCCGCTCAGCGTCTGTCGGTGTCCAATCTAGCAACCCACCACTCACAGTGTCTGTCTGTGTCCAATCTAGCAACCCGCTGCTCAGTGTCTGTGTCCAACCTGGCAACCCGCTGCTCACAGTGTCTGTGTCCAACATGGCAACCCGCTGCTCACAGTGTCTGTTTCCAACTAGAGATGTCAAAAATGAAAATGTTAAACAAAAACATTCCTCCGATAGGCTGCTGGTAGGAGCTGCACGCATTGCAGAAGGGGGAACGCAGGCAGAAGGAAAAAATCCATACTCACAATTCTCAAATGAATTATGTTACTGGAGGTGTCGGAATTAGTCTAATAAAACCAGCAGAAGCTCATTTTAAAAGCTCAGAACAAAAATGTGTTGCTAATTGAACGAATTTCCACTTTGAAGAGCACATCCCCGCAGCCGCTCCGTGAAGTGTTTCAGTGGATGACAGCCTCCAGGCTGCAGGGCTCATCGCTCTCTCCTCCTTTTAGCATCATTCTCATTAATCCCAACAGTTTACCTGCTTCTCTCTCCCCCCTTCTCCCTCTCTCTCTTCACCCGCGACGAGGGCTGTAGTGGGCTATATGCTCCCTGTGTGTCTTGCTGCACAACACACATGACATAAGGATGAGTGCAGCAACCAGTCCGCACGCAGCTGTCAGTGTTTCAATGCATAGCCTACAAACAATCCGTCTCTCGTTGTGAAACGATTTCTCCGAACTGGCATGTGTTGGACAGTAAAGAGTAACGTTAATTGATACTTTTCAATCGTCAATTAGACGCTTCATGTCTGCATCTTTGGAACACGGTAAAAACTACTGTAAATTGTTTCGTGTGTTTCATCATTCCGTGCGCGCGTATGCGTGCGTGTGCATGATGAACGTGCAGAGAGGGAGGGAGAGAGAGTGAGACTGTGAAGAAAAAGTAATGTTTTACTATCAACCACAATGATCACTGCACTAATGCACTATGCAGGGAAACAACAACAACAACATGATTATCAGGCACTCCCCAACTGATGCCACACCGTGACATTTTTACTTGCATTTGTGCCGCCCACCCACATGGTCACGTGTTAAAGGGCCCGTGCAACATTTCTTTTAACCGTTTAACTGAGAGTATTAATCGGTTAATGTTGAAACGGTTGATTATCGGTTGAATGGTTATTGGTCAACATCCCTATGTCCAACCTGGCAACCCCACCCCTTACAAGCGTCTTTTCTGGCAACGCAGCGCCAGTCAGGAAATGGCTGACGCCCGTTACGCTCCGGCTGTCGTCCGGGTTGCCGCGGCGACATCAGAGGGTTCCGGGTGTGAAGCGTCACCTCTGCGTCGCCTTGGATACCGACGCCAGGCAACTGAGCACCGCAGGGCTGACGCAACTGCTGTCTACCTGCTGCAGGAGAGGCTGAGAGAGAGAGACAGAGAGAGGGGGAGAGAGAGGGTGAGAGACAGAGGGAAAGAGAGAGCGAGACAGAGGGAGAGAGACAGAGAGAGGGGGAGAGAGACAGAGGGAGAGACAGAGGGAGAGAGAGAGTGAGACAGAGGGAGAGAGACAGAGAGAGGGTGAGAGACAGAGGGTGAGAGACAGAGAGAGGGGGAGAGAGACAGAGAGGGAGAAAGTGAGACAGAGAGAGAGAGAGTGAGACAGAAGGAGAAACAGACAGAAGAAGAGACAGACAGAGACAGGAGCAGTGTTAATTATTTTCCCACAGAGTGATTTAGATCCATTTCTAGACATTGATTAACTGTTTATTTACTTTGGGCTCGTCTACAAGATCGGCTCAGGCACGCATTGTGATTGGCTGTATGTGGGATTAATGGGTGGGCAAGATGGCTGACAGCTTTAGATGAGCTAACAAGCTAAGCTACTGACGTTATCAGACATGATAGACATTAAAAATATGAATCATACAAACATTCAATGATCATGATTCAAGTGTTACAGGACCATTTCTCATGAACATGAGCCTTACTTTTTGAAAATAAATGTTGTGAGGCCTGCAGCCTGGTGACAAGTCAGTGCATCCACTGAAATACACACTCCTCCCAGCAGGG
The DNA here is from genome assembly GCF_964638095.1 of Poromitra crassiceps. NCBI lineage: Eukaryota > Metazoa > Chordata > Actinopteri > Beryciformes > Melamphaidae > Poromitra > Poromitra crassiceps. The sequence goes on along the minus strand of NC_139631.1, from coordinate 47,623,363 downwards.
GGAACAGCTGTCCCAGGTTGGGAGGCACAAATAGTGACGTCGCACCAACTTCGGCAGCCGGGATCGTCCATTCTAAATAGTACACTTTAATCTGGTCGGTTAACAGTTAACGAGGGTCGCCTATTGGTCAGGGGGAACAAACTAAATTAGCCCACCAGTATGTCAGCAGCGCCTCCTACCTGTACAGTGTGTGAGCAACAGCTCAGCAGAGTGAGGCAGAGGACGGTCCGCTCAGTCAGCTGCTGTCTGACTGACTCGCTCAGCTCACAGTCTGACTTCACGTCCAGCAACACACGCAACAGAGCCCGCAGCAACACACACACACGACTAGACATCCTGAGAGAGAGACAGACAGGGAGAGAGAGGTCAGTACCTTTGTTTTGTCACTAGAGGGCAGAAGTAATCTGTTCCCTGTGTCTCTGTAAGATTCTGTTGTCCCTGTGGTCAGACAGGAGCCTGGTCTGGTCCAGTCCAGTGTTTCCTGCAGCAGACATCCCATCACCTCTTTATATTACAGATCAAATGTGCTGTTGTAAGTGGCTTGGGACAAAAGCGTCTGCTAAATCAGTGGCTCCCAAATGGTGTGGCGTGAGGCCAGTCCAGGTGTGCCGTGAGGCCAGTCCAGGTGTGGCGTGGGATTTTGTGACAAGCAGCTGCCTGATGCCATCATACTAAAAGGGAACTCAGACAGCTATAGATTTGCCTTGCTAACTTTGTACTCGGCCACACTTGGCTCTAAATACTCTGTCCATATCTTGTATATTAGGGGTGCACGATCACGTTT
>NC_139631.1:47597579-47617579 GCF_964638095.1 Poromitra crassiceps | reverse complement strand
CGTAACAGACTTTCAGTTATCTGTCAAAGTGACAAAGTAGAGCTTTAATCCACAGAGAACAGACCTGGAGGAGAGTCCCGGAAAACACAAACTTCACCGCTTCACACCGCTGCCACCTGTCCCTGCACACACGCACGCACGCAGGCGCAGGCACGCACACACACACACACACACACACACACACACACACACACACACAGCAAATGAACGAATTTACATGACAAGTAGTCAACTTTGCTTGAGTCTCAAGTCTAAATGTAGAACAGCAAGTCAAGTCAGAACCAATCCAGAGTCCAGTATCAGTTTTCTTAAAGAAAACTAACTATCTAGGACTTTTAGGGTAGGAAATGACAAAGGACAAGTCAAGCGGTTAGGAAATGACATGACATTTTTTGGTTTTGTTGACTATTGGAACATCGGCTACGCAGCCCAAGTCACGTGAATTGATTCAAGACATGTGACTGGAGTACCCCCCTCACTTGCTCAGTTCAGGCTGCAGAACGTCCAGGATTTCTCCCAGCATGCCTCTGCTCTCCTCCTCCTCCTCCCTCTTGTCCCCTGTCAGGAAGTGGCCGGGGCTTCTCCACCCACCCGCCCGTAGCAGCGCCCTCTGTAGGCGGGCGGCAGCCTGTCTGGAGGCGGAGCTCGTCCACGCTTCAACCTGCACGGGCACAAACAGGACCCCCTCGATAATGAGATGCGACATTTCAAGGGACTATCGTGTCAATACATTTTCAAATTCTCACAACAGAAGATCCAGACTGTATGTTCTCTGGAGGTCCATGGTGCAATTACTTTTCCTAGTTATCTTGAGAAACGACAGATTTCACAGAAGAAAGTTCTATGATTGAATGATTGATTTTATTCTGGATAAAGAACGACGACATCCAAGGGATATACATGTTATTATCTGGTCTCATAAAAACAGGACAAACAATAACACATAGCATCAACAAAACAGAACAGCCAAGAATAAAAAGAACAGGAAATATGAACCCACATAAGTTACAAAATAAGTTTAGCATATTACTCTAGCTTACTCAGCGAGAATGTTTTCAGAAGGTTTTTAAAACCATTCAGAGAATTCGCAGACTTAATTTCATTAGGGATCTTGTTCCACTCCTCGGCCCCCATATTAGGGCTGTCAAAGAATATTCTATATTTGAATATATATTTGAATAAAAATTTAAAATATTATTTGAATATGAAAATTTATATATATATATATATATATATATATATATATATATATATATATATATATATATATATATATATATTACATTTAACCAAGTAAAAAACCTGGCCAAGAGGGCAACATAAAAACATACATCGTTTTCCTGGTTATTTAAAAACATTACAAAAGTGTAGGCTACTATTGTATTAGTACTGACTGAATAATATGGGGGGGGAAAACAATGTTTATGTTGAAATAATCAAAATGGTTATGTTCAAATAAATATACCAAGTAGTTATAAAAGCTCTCTCTGGTTGTATTGAAATGTACTTCTCCCAACTGTGCTTTTTGAGATTGGGTAGCCTCAACCCCACTATGCTAGTTCTTGTGTTCAGGCTATGAGTGTCCTGAACAGATTGAAAGTACTGAGTAAAATAATCAGTATCATGGTCTCAGTATCAGTATCAACGCCCCCCACGTCTCCTATAAAAATATTGGAGCCACCGAACGTGTACAACCCATTCCACCGACCCACTAAGTGGCGACAGTGCTCTCCAGACTAGAAAAAGCCGAGCCAAAACTGCAGGGGAACGCGCGAGGAAACCATTCTCTCATACTGTAAAATGGATTGGCGAAAACGCTTTCGCTTTCGCGCATTATCGCGCTGGGAGCTGGCGGTGGGGGATTGCAAATTTGCATAATAGATTATGCGTGCAACACACTTTGAAACACCGGCAGAAAGCCCACAATTGCACGCAGCTTCATTGCAGCTGAGCTCACAACCGAAACGACTCATGCAGACTCGCCCAAAGAGCAGCCGCCAGCAGCCAGGCAGCACAGACAGGCAGAGCCTCGCTTGTGACAAACGCTGCAAAGCCACCAGAGACACACCCATGGAGGGAGGAGTTTGAAGGAGAGGGGGGTTTCCTGCTGCTATGGAGGAAATTACTGTTCAAAACTATTGTTTAGATGTCTGACGTCTTACGCCAAAAATAAATGGTTAAAGTGACTGTTCTATCGAATTTCACAAAAAGCCATTTATCTCAGAATAAATTTTCAGACGCTGAAACCATGCTGTATTCTACTGCTAATGCCTACATAACTACTAACTCTACAAACTAACTCTTTTAGACAGAGAAAGCACACATTCTATTAGTTCTTTTGAGATAATTTGTGTTCACAAAATCTTAGCAGAAAAGAATCCTCGGCTCTTGAAAGATGAGCCAGAATCCTCAAAAAAAAACCTTGGCAGAACCTACCTACAGTATTGAAAAAACAGCTGGCAGTGAATGTGTTAATAATAATAATAATAATAATAATACATTTATTTTATATAGCGCTTTTCAAGTACTCAAAGTCGCTTTACAGAATACATGGGTCAAACATAAAACATAACAGAGACAGACATAAAACACAGACAAACAACAAAAGGAAAGGAAGGGGGGGGGGGTTGCGGGGGGGGTTGGCCATAGCAACCAGAGAGCAGCGGCAGCTAAACGCACCAGCGTTCACTCAACCGGAGCAGGGCCAACCTCTGAACATAAAACATAACAGAGACAGACAGACATAAAACACGGACAAACAACAAAAAGAAAGGAGGGGGGGGGATGGGGGGGTTGGCCATAGCAACCAGAGAGCAGCGGCAGCTAAACGCGCCAGCGTTCACTCAACCGGAGCAGGGCCAACCTCTGAACATAAAACATAACAGAGACAGACATAAAACACAGACAAACAACAAAAAGAAAGGGGGGGGGGGTGAAGGCTGAGGGATGTGTGGAGGCGATGACAGTCTTCTGAAGTTTACTCAAGGTAATATCTTTCAAACTGCCTGTATAACATCTAATGTTGTATATATGCTCAACAACGACAGACTTTGTGACCTTAATATTCTGACTTACCACCTTCCCTCTTATAAAGGGTAAGAAATGTAAAGTTGAATGTAGGAGCTTTAGTGTGGTCTGCATAGGTCCACTCCATGGGTGAAATTAGCTTGATAACACTATAAAATATACTAAATGTTGCCAGTATTTCTATTTTCAAAAAGGACTTAAGGCAGCAGTTGGTGATAAAATATGTTTAAGCTTGAATACTCTGAACAGCTGGGGACTTCTAAACTTAGTTACTAGTCTACTCTGAAATCCATTTAAATTGTACTGTATTGTTATTTAGGTGTTATATAGGTCTTAGGTTAATCTTGAGTGTTTTGTAAGTTGTAAATGTTACTTTATAAAAATGTACATGCACTTTTTCAAACCTAGATGTGTTAGTAAACCTATATTTTAAATACTATCTGCTTAGTGTCTTGGCCCCTATTCTCAAGCGGCAGACATCTCTATCGCTGATATCTCCAAAACTCACACCAAAACCATTCTAGATGGATAAATAGCACTACACATTAGAGGAACAAAAATTATATAGAGAGGCAAAGTGAACGTCACTTCCTGCTTCAGCACTGTTCCAGAAATTTTCCAAACAGTTCAGCTCTATTTAGAATCGGGAGAGACCATACAACATTTCACTCGGTCCAAAAAAAAAAAAAAAAAACATTGTTAAAATATTTTCTTTAAACCCAATTTTTTTTTAACGTTTTGGTCCAAGTTAAATGTTATGCGATTTCTCCTGTTTCTAAATATATCTGTACCGTTTTTATAAGCATTTTACTAAATGTCTATGGGAAAATAAATAGCGGATGAAAATCTCTGGTACAGTGCTGAAGCAGGAAGTGACGTTACACTTTGGCTCTCTATTGGGGTGAACTCTCCCTTTAAGCTCTGCCTACCTGCAGGTGAGTGACGGCCAGCACCCAGCTGGGTGGCGCCAGCGAGCGCAGCAGAGAGCCCCGGGCCGAGCTCAGCGTCTGATTGGTCCTGGTCTGACCTCCTGCACTCTGATTGGTCCCGGTCTCTAGAGCTGCAATGATTAATCGAATAGTCAATGGACAGATTAATCGACAACTATTTTGATCATCATTTTGAGTATTTTTTTACGGGAAAAAATAATGTCAAAGTTCTCTGATTCCAGCTTGTTAATGTGAATATTTTCTGGGCGTCCGGGTAGTGTAGCGGCAGATTGGTGTAGCGCTAGATTCCCTGCCTACCAACATGAGGGTCACAGGTTCGTATCCACGTGTTACCTCCGGCTTGGTCGGGCGTGCATACAGGCACGTTTGGCTGTGCCTGAGGGTGGGAAGCCAGATTGGGGGTATGTGTCCTGGTCGCTGCACTAGCGCCTCCTCTGGGTCGGGGTGACTGGTGGAAGGGAACTGGTGGGAAGAGCGTGATCCTCCCACATGCTACGTCCTGCCGGTGAAGCTCCCGGGTGAAAAGAAGCACCTGGCTACTGCGCATGTGTTGGAGGAAGCATGGTGCTAGTCTCAGCTCTCCCCAGATCGGCAGAGGGTGGAGCAGCGACCAGGGCAGCCAATAGGGCAGCATGGGGATAAATTGGCCAAGTATAATTGGGGAGAAAATGGGCAAAAATATGGAGAGAAAAAAAAGAAGAAACACAAAATAATCATATTTTCTGGTTTCTTTACTCCTCTATGATAGTCAACTGAATATAAATAAGGAAGGAGAAGCTCGAACAGTTCAATGCCTTTATCGAAACATGAGTCTCTACTCTAATAAACGCATTGAAGTGTTTGAGCTGCTCCAGATTCCTTCATTCTTCTTCTTCTTTTAGATGATCTTTGGGGCATGTTTTGCGTTTAGACAGGACAGTAGGCAGACAGGACAGTAGGCAGACAGGACAGCAGGCAGACAGGACAGCAGGCAGACAGGACAGCAGGCAGACAGGACAGTAGGCAGTAGGGCTGGGTCGGTTTGAAAATTTTAAAACCGGTTCGATATTGCCGTCTAAACCGGATCGAACCGGTATACCAATTTTTTTTGTAATTAATTATTATTATTTTTTATTTTTTAAGCAGGGCTCCCGAGTGTGGCCCATAACTGTCTGTAGTGCAACTTCAGTCCACCTGATAGCGATAATACACCTCTAAGCTGGTATTGTCAACCAGCAATAATACTGAATAAAAAGAAGCAGGACACCTGTGTAACAAACACACCCTGTATTTATTTCTCATAACTAACTATTCAGCTCAACTTTTCTTCTAAACATCAAAATAATAAATGAAATAAGACTTCTGCCTATAGTGCAACTTGAGAAAAGGCTAATAAAAACACAAGCAGTGCAATCAGAATGGATTGGCTTACAGCTGAGCTGCCTTATAAACTTCAAAACTCACAAATTCACACAATATAGGGCCTAGGCATGGGTCGGTTTGAACATTTTGAAACCGGTTCGATATTCCCCAAAAAAACGTATCAAAGCGGCTGCAGTTGGTGGCGATAATGCACCTCTAAGCTGGTATGCTGCCAACCAGCACGAACACTGAATACAAATAAGCAGAACCTTTTAACTGTAACAACACACTGTTTTTATTTCTCATAACTATTCAGCATAACTTTTCTTCAAACATCAACATAATAAACAAAATAAGACTTTTGCCTACTAGTGCAACTTGAGAAGAGGCTAATACGAACAATAGTGCAATCAGAATGGACTGGCAAAAAAAAAAAAAAAAAAGGGGTTTTCGGTTCGCACGTGATCAAACCGGTTTGGGCTCGTACACCGAACCGAACCGGTAAAACCGGAAATCGACCCATGCCTAGTAGGCAGACAGGACAGCAGGCAGACAGGACAGTAGACAGATAGGACAGTAGGCAGACAGGACAGTAGACAGACAGGACAGTAGGCAGACAGGACAGCAGGCAGACAGGACAACAGGCAGACAGGACAGCAGGCAGACAGGACAGCAGGCAGACAGGACAGCAGGCAGACAGGAAAGGTGGGGAGAGAGAGGGGATGACATGCAGCAAAGGACCTCGGGTCGGATTTGAAACCGCGTCGGCCGCGCGAAGGACCCAGCCTCCGTGGTACGCGTGCTACCAGGTGAGCCAGCAGGATGCACTAATATCCACAAACTACTGGCTTTTTCTTCGGTCTAATAGTTGCTAAGCCGCTTTCTTCTCCTCCTCTGGATTTAATGTATCTGCTGCACCTTTTCTGACGTGAGTCAGGGATTCTGTGATTCCCACAGGCTGAAATTCAACTTTCTTAGTTATTTACTCTAAAATGTCTTTACATCCACCGGACCTGCTTACTCATAGCTGATGCGCAGTGGAACTCCCTCTCTGAACTGAATATTTCTGGGTTGTGGTAAAAACAAGACATTTGAGTACGTCAGCTTGGGCTTTGGGAAACACTGAATTTTTTGACATTTTATAGACCAAACTAATCAATTAATGAATAGTGAAAATAATCGACAGATTATTCGATAATGAAAATAATAGTTAGTTGCAGCCCTACCGGTCTCCCCTCGCTCTCTCTTCCCATCTCCCAGTCTGTCCAGTAAGGCGTTGAGAGCGGAGCAGACTGAGCGCGCTCTGTCCGGGACGTCCCGGTAGAGGTGGGCCGGAGGTGGGCCGCTGTCTGGCTCGCAGAGCGGCAGAACGGCTCGGCTAATCAGAGCTGCCGTCAGACCGCCATACTCCGCCGCCAAGCACGCCATGCTCTGATTGGTGGAGTCCGGAGAGAACAGCCAATCAGGATCCGCCGCTCTGAATAACTGTTCTATCTGTCCAATGAGAGCCGTCGCTTCACACTCTGAAGCTTTTTTGTCTGAACAAATCAGCTTCTCCTGCAGCTGAGACAGGACCTCTGTGATTGGAGGACAGGGGTGAGAGGGGAGGGACTTCTCTGGTGATGATGATGGAGAAAGCTGGAGCTGATGAAGCAGGGATGAGAGCTCCATACTGACCAGAAAGAAAGAAAGAAAAAGGGGACAAGGCAGGAGACAGAAAGAGAGAAAGAGAAAAGAAAAAAGATCAGCACTTCATTCTACACTGTTCTGTTCTTTTCTTCAGTGTTGTTATTTTACCAGCAATGGAAGACAAACAAGTCCCCTGGGAACAATACATCCTTATTAAGAATATTATAATAAGTATGTAGCCTAAATAAAGCTGTCAGGTAGTGGAGTAAAAAGTACAATATTGCCTCTGACATGTAGTGGAGTTAGTAGCCTAAAAAGTAGCAGAAAATACAAATACTCGAGTAAAGTAACGTTACAAGAAGTGCATTAAATTAGCTAGTATTAAGTAAACCTATGTGAGTAAATAAGGACAGGTAAGCGTTAGTTACTTTCCACCACTTAATCATGACATAAATGGAATATTATCTTACAGTATTCCATATATGTTTATTATAACATCAATGTAGCCACGAAAATACTGCAGGAAATCAAATGAAATAAGAAGAGAGTAACGTTAGTCAGTTAGCATGTAAGCTGCAGAGCTGTTTCTCTGTGACTCACTTCCTGGCCTTTGACTTCTGTCTGCTGCCGTGCGCGTGGACAAAGCCGTTATTTTTGTGTAGTTGAATAAAACTCCAATATTCTGATGCCGTTACTTTAATAGATCGATGTCTGATGCACGCAAAGTGTATCTGCCGGACGTTATACCGGGAGGGACAGCGCGTTAAGAAACAGCCTCCGACTGGGAACAAGGCTCCGCACAAAAGGTTCCGCCCGCCTGAGAGAGAGAGAGAGAGAGAGAGAGAGAGAGAGAGAGAGAGAGAGAGAGAGAGAGAGAGAGAGAGAGAGAGAGAGAGAGAGAGAGAGAGAGAGAGAGAGAGAGAGAGAGAGAGAGAGAGAGAGAGAGAGAGAGAGAGAGAGAGAGAGAGAGAGAGAGAGAGAGAGAGAGAGTTAACCTATCCAAGACAAAAATCATGATATTCCAAAAAGGGCCCAGCCCCCAGCATCACAAATAGGCTATAAATTCTTACTAGATAAAATGGCCCTAGAACACACAAAACATTACACCTACCTCGGTGTAAACATCAGCACCACAGGTAACTTCAACAAAGCCGTGAATGACCTGAGAGACAAGGCAAGAAGGGCTTTTTACGCTATCAAAAGAAACATCAAGTTGGACATACCGATTAAAACCTGGCTCAAAATACTGGACTCTGTCATAGAACCCATTTCCCTTTATGGTTGTGAAGTCTGGGGTCCACTTACCAACCAAGACTTCACAAACTGGGACAAACACCAAATTGAGACTCTGGCTCTGCATGCAGAATTCTACAAATCCATTCTTCGCGTCCAACGAAAAATACCAAAACGCATGCAGAGCAGAATTAGGAAGATACCCACTAATGATCAAAATTCAGAAGAGAGCATCTACATTGTATGACCACCTTAAAGAAAGTGACCCCGATACAAAGCCCTCACCCACAGAGAGAGCCTAGGGAGATGCCCCCTCAGTCAGCTGATCCTGGGGCTCCGCCCACAAGCACAAGTAGAGCCACCAGACAGACACCCCTACAGATTAAACCAAATCATAAGAAAACAAAAAGAGAACTAGCTAAACACACTGGAAGGAATCAACCAAAAAGCAGAGCAAACTGGAATGCTACCTGGCCCTATAGAGACTACACAGTGGCAGAATACCTTAGCACTGTGACCGACCCCAAACTTAGGAAAACCTTGACTAGGTACAGACTCAGTGAGCACAACCTGGCCATCGAGAGAGGCCGCCACAGGCAGACGTGGCTCCCAAGGGAAGACAGACTGTCACTGTGCACCCACTGCACCCAACATGCAGTGGAAAGTGAGTTGCACTTTCTAACCTCCTGCAACCTGTACCAGGACATCAGAGACTTGTATTTCCCACAGATCACAATCACTCATAAGGACTTTGAGAACATGACTGATAACAAAAAAATCCCATATCTGCTGGGTGAAATACAACAATGTGCAAACACAGCAGCAAGGTTTGTGAGCTGTTGTGACAAGAAAAGGACAAATGAGACACAACCACCCCAAAGCTCAGGGTCCGCCCTCTGCACACCCTGTACATAAGGCAGGCTGTACATACCTCTTCACATATTGTACATAGTCATGCTGTACATATCTACATACTGTACAGTAATCTTTAACTCATCTGTCTATATCCTACTTTTAAACTTTTGTTACCTATAGCCTTATGTACAGATTTGATTGCAAAATATAAATACATAGCTCTGTTTACACATCTCTGTATTAAAACAGGCTAACATTAATAGCTGTGCTACATTTGTTTATAATTGTGTTATTATTATTATTATTATTATTATATTATGTTAAGTTTTATATTATTATTGTGCATTTTTTGTTTTGTTTCACACCTGCTTTGGCAATGTAAACTTATGTTTTCCATGCCAATAAAGCCTTTTTGAATATAATTGAATTGAATTGAGAGAGAGAGAGAGAGAGAGAGAGAGAGAGAGAGAGAGAGAGATATTCCTCTTCCTTTTTGAATATCTTCAGATTTTGTGATGTTACTGGGTAACAAAATGTATTTTTGTTTTTCTGTTTTTTTGTGTAATTACTAAGTGTTGCTATGTGTATGCTCTGGCAATGTAAGATGCACCTTATCATGCCATTAAAGCCCTTTAGAATTTGAGAGAGAGAGAGAGGGGGGGGGGGGGGGGGGGGTCACCAGAGCTGCTGGTCAGCAGGAGGAAGGCTTTCCACAGAGCCACACTGCCCTCCAGAGGACAACTGCCGTAACTATCTTTTGGGCCCCAGCACTGGAACACCAAATGGATTGGAAGTAGGAAACTCTCATTAATGTTCTACTATGTAGTAACTTGTGTTACTTCCTGCCTTTTAGACACAGAATAGCTGATGTGAAAAATGTTATGATTTCATATCAAATGAAATGATGAAACATTCTGACCCATCAATGATAAGGGACCGTTCGTTATTTATGGAAGGGTTCACTGGAGGAAAATAGGGGAGGGTGATGCTTTTTAAAATTTAGTCTCAGGGAGGGTGCACTGTTATTAATTTAAGTCCATAGGAGGGTCATACAAATTTAAATTGATCAAATATATTTTATTTTATCGTATCTATTCATTTTTTATGCACCCTCACTGACAGAAAGGAGAGGCAGCATCACCTGGACACCGCCACAGGGGTGGTGCGGTGTTGGTTTATTTACATGTATTACTTACGTAGTAATCTTTGATCTGGGAAAAGTCCTCTCACAGCTTTATTAAGCCGGACAGCCTTCCACGAAGCGGCAGCACTGGCTACTGTCTGCACACACGGTGTTCACATGGAAACACAGCAGAGTGAGGAGGGAGAGGAGCAGAGAGAGGGGAGTCATGCTGGAGTCTGTGGTCCTGGCTGGCTGGCAGTGGAGAGGAGAGATGGTTCTTTGAGCTGGAGTGAAAAATGCTGCTGATGAGACCTGGTCTTCTTCTGGTGAAGCAAAAGATCTTCTTGGCAAGACTTGACCGAGGATACTCTGGCCTCATCTGATATCCTCTTTATATCCAACACGTGGGGGGGGGGGGGGGTTTGTGGGAGGGCAGTTACTGGAAGAGATGATGGGGTTAAAACCTAAAACATGAGATCCATGAGACATGCTAATATTCACGTCAAGAAAAAATGTGAGTGACACATTACACATTCCCCCCCACCCATAAGTTGAGTTGGCACTACTGTGAATCAAAATAGAAGTAAGATTTCATGGTAATGATAAGTGTCTTTGGTAGAAAATAATCATGTAGGAAGCCTCTTAATGGTTATGCATTTCCCCCTTTTATCCACAATAATAATTTATCACCAATGCACTGGGCCACATCACAGCTTGGCTAAATTAATCATGCCTCCAACTCAACACATCTAAAACTGTCAGTATGTTTTTCTCCAAACGGCCACGTACCACTCCAGAACCGGTCATACTGATATCAGGAGAAAAACTGCAAGTTGTTTGTCACTTGTCACAAGGTCAGGTTTAGCCTTGAAGTAAAAATTAAAAATACATTGAAGTAAACATTTAAATAATTAACTCGTTGGTTTTGGTTGGTTTGGTTTTATTTAGCTTCAAGAGTGCCTTTTTGTTCTTGTGTGACCCTCAACAGGCTTTGAGAATCGCCCGGCCACTTACTGATAGTTATGCTTAAATTAACCCACTCATATTCTCATTTATTTCAAGAAAAACATTTTAGCTAGTGGAAATTCTAATTGGCTGGTAACTTTAAAATCTAGCAGCCATATTGGCAGGTGGTCAAAAAAGTTAATTTCAAGCCATGCAGGGAGAGCAGGTGGTGACATAGGAGTGAGAAAAGGATCAAATATTGGTGGTTAAGACTGAATAATGACATCACAACTGTTAATTTAAAATGAGTTATTCCTCTAAACCTGCCTTCAAATGCTCCAAATTTTCTGCACCGGCGCCATTCGGCACCCAGCCCTCGGCCCTCAGCAAAATGTGGCCCTTGGTTTCTAATCACTGTTCCAGTCCCAACAACAAAGTAAAACCGCAATCTACAATGCAACATAAAACCATTGATGAAAACTTTATATTAGAATCCTAAATACTAATAACACCCAAACGGAATAGTAAACAAAAACACATGAAAACATGTAATAACCATTGATACAAAGTTAAATCACACGCAATTACACATAGCCTAACACCAATGGCACCAAAAGTAGCCTAAATATAGAATCATAAATACTGATAAAACCCAAATGGAATACTAAATAAAAACATATGCATATGGGATGTGTTCAGTGGCTCAGTGCCATGGTTAACACTGTTGCCTCACAGCAAGAAGGTCCAGGGTTCAAACCCTGGTCCGTCGCAGGTCCTTTCTGTGTGGAGTTTGCATGTTCTGTGTTCGTGTGGGTTTTCTCCGGGTGCTCCGGTTTCCTCCCACCATCAAAGACATGTATGTTAGGGTTAATACTCCTGTCAGTGCCCCTGACCAAGGTACTGGCAAAGGAACTGGAGTTGGTCCCCGGGCGCTGCACTGTGGCTGCCTACTGCTCCTAGTTCTAGGAAGGTTCCTAGTAGAGGATGGGTCAAATGCAGAGGATGAATTTACCCATGGGGATAAATAAAGTAGGCTATAACTTAAAACTTATGAAAGCTGCATAAAACATATTTTGAAATAATTTAAAATGAAGATAACTATCCTACTGTCGAAGTAAACAGTAAAGAACCATTGTGGGTGGCATTCACTCATTCTCTTTGCTACAACTGCACCACGTTTGACATTAAATAAGCAACTTCTTCTGGGCCTGGGACCCAGCGAGGCTCATTGTGATTGGATGAGTGCTAGGCCAATCAGAAGCAGAGAAGGTGCCTCCAAGCCTTGGCCATCATCCGGAAAAAATTATCGCCTCCCAGTCTATTTTTCTGGGTTCCCAGATTGACACTCACTCAGCTGTGCACTCATGTGTACAGCAGCCTCAGTGCTGCCGCCAGCGTGGCCGCTGTTTCTCAACACAAGTAAAACCAAAAAAATAAAATCATTTTTCTATGAAAAAGTTTAAAAACAACGCCTAGGACAACAAAAACGCTGCGGAGAGCACTGGGTGAGTCGTCAGATCATAATTAATGTGAGTTGAGGGCTGCAGGTTAAAAAAAAACGAAATTCTCCTTTAAAGTCAAACCTGTCTGCTGTGTGTTTCTCAGGTTAAAGAGTCACAGGAGTCTGTCTTTATAGAATAACTTTATTCATCTTATAAAATAATCAACACAAAGGGAACAAAGACCGGAAATCTACTTTTTGGGAAATGGTCAAGTGATTTCTTTGTTGCAAAGATGTGCATGTGCACATGCCGCATTCACACATCAGTCTCCTGCTTTCTTCTCCGACAGTCGTGCATGGCACTGTGGTGAACTTGTGCACTAGAAACCATGCAATGTAATCCTTAGCAGTAAAAGAAGCCATCGATAATCCACTATATCCATAATAGCGAATTTAGCTAATTGCAATAGGGCTGCCCTCGACCAAAGATTATCCTGGTCGACCAGAAATCGACCACAGCTCCGACCAATTGATTGGTCGAAACGGGGTCTAAAAAATAAATAAAACAGCGTTGTAACGTTACCGGAATGGTAATCAATCTGATCAGCGTGCTGTGTGCAACACCTGGCCATATTCAGTTAATGGGAAACAGCTTTGAGTTGCCTGTGTGATGGTTATGGTTTTGTAACTTAGTAATTAGTAATTAGTTGGCAGAGAGGACAGCTAGACAGCTTTTGCGATTTATTCCAGTAACATCTTATAAGAGTCTGTCTAACATTACCGGAGTTGGAGTGTACCTCTGTGGACTCCACTACTCAACTGTGGACTATAGTCTCAACTCATAAGGTGCGTACTGCGTAGTTAGCCGCTCGTTAACAGCCGATGGTGGCTGCGTGCTGAAACGTGTCCATTGTTTGCGCTGATAGCTGAGACATTTACTTGTTAATTCCATCACTCTGCTGGTTGCTCTTCTTTCAGTCTAGAGATAGCCTGCTAACTACGCCTGGATCACTTCATGTGTGCTTCTAGAAAAGGTCTGTGTTGCAACTTGCTTCCGCGGCACGTTACTTCGTTCCGGATCGCTTTTCTTGTGATGAAATTGAATCTCTCCTATGAAATTATTAACACCAGCGATTCTTCGACCAACGTGAATCTCGTCGACCAAGAGCACGTCGACCGACCAATCGATCAGGAGGGGGCAGCCCTAAATTGCAACCTATGGGATTGAGCTCTGAAAGGCCTGAGCAGGAATGTCCTCTCTACTTACTGTATGTGCTGTGTATTAATGAATATCATTAGTGTGTTAAATGTTGTCAATAAATACAAAAATGAAATCAATTGTATCAAAACAACAACACAGTGCATTATTTGCAGCAGATATAAAGGCCATTGGTGTTATAGTTTAGCGTCTCCACTCTCCCACTAGGCAACAAACAGATTTATAGATGATGATTGCTGATGACCGGTTGCGTCAGGCAAGTACAGCTGTCTGCTGAGTGTGAACAGTACAGCTGTCTGCTGAGTGTGAACAGTATAGCTGTTGGTGGGGGGGGGGGGGAGGAGGAGTTGATTTGGGAGATTTTCTTATTTCACGGAGTGGAGAAAGGAGTTGCAGGGGGAGGAAAGTGTGTTATTGTCCGGGGGTTGGAGTTGTTTCTTGACTGTAGAGAAGAAGGTGCGGGGGTTTCAGTTGGTGCTGTTGATGAGGTTGGAGAAGTGGGCAGATTTGGCAGCTTGGAGTGCGTCACCGTAGGAGGAGATGTGTTGTTTGTAAGCTTCAGTGTGGTGTGAGTTTTTTTTTTGTAAAGTCTTTCATCTAAACTGGGTTCCGAAAACGTCTGGTTGCAGGTTAGACGTGGTTGTGGTTGTTTCTGTGGTACACCTGCTCCCACACCACCGTGCGGCAGAGGCAGAAGAACTCGTGCAGGTTGCAGACGAGCCCGCGGTCGAAAGGGTTCTCCTGGTCTCCGCAGTTCTTCAGGTAGGAGATCCTGTGGCGCGACATGAACTCCCAGGTGGTTGTGTTGATGGAGACCAGGTAGAGGTGGCAGCCCAGCAGCAGCAGGACCACGACAGAGAACACGCCGACCACGCCCAGCGCCGCCAGCAGGAAGCCGTTGGCTCTGAACCACAGCTGCCACGTGCCGCCGGACGACACGCCCGACCTGGAAGACACGGAGACACCAACGTTATAGAGCAGCGACACCCAGAGGCTGATTATGACATGACATATGCATGCATGCATAAAAGCCCCCCCGCCCTCATAGTGCACAATTAAAGGAAGGCTTAGTCAATTTTTCAACCCACTTTGTATCATTCTAATCTCTGTAAATATAAGCAGCCTCCAAGACATGTTTGTGGTTTGTGGTGGTTTGAGACGTACGGCCTGAGAGGCAAGTTAGAAAAATTTAATTGCATTTTCAAAGTCTGATCTTTTCTCCAATCTGTTTAAAAAAGTTTTGGCAGGGTAGTTCTTCTAAGTTACATAAGGTACATGCCTTGTGTTGAGACGGCATGGAGAAAGGAGAACTCATCTGGAGAAAAACATGAATGCTTTAGTCCAGCGGTGGCCAAACTTTTTTGGTTGTGGGCCGCATACAGAAAAATATAAGGAGTCGCGGGCCAAACAATATTATTATTATTATTATTATTTTGCTAAATTCATGGCGGGCAGCGGGCCGAAGTTGGCCCGCGGGCCGTAGTTTGGCCACCCCTGCTTTAGTCCTATTTAGAACATGGGGTAGTTTAGCACTCCTGTGGCAGAAATGAGTATTACAACAAACTCTTACTACTGCTAATACTACTACTACTAGTACTACTACTACTACTACTACTAATAATAATAAATAATCCTGGCAAAACCTTGTTTTTTTCCTCGCCTGCTCTTGTCATAAACACAGGAGGGAATACAATTTAGAAAATTGGATCATCAGATTTTTCTTTCCCTCAGTTGCCTCTCAGTCCTTCTGTATTCGAGGGACCAGCCAACTAAAAGGCTGCAGGTTTGATCCTTGAAATGTGGCTCCATCAGTGTCAAGCTGTGTGACACTCCTATTGGCATCAACAAAATGTAAAAACAGCAGCAGCTTTCAACTGTTTCAGGTCAAGACCCCCCAAAAGTGCTGCCTACTTGCAACCTCGTATTCAAAAGTGCTGCCTACTTGCAACCTCATATTAAAAAGTGCTGCCTACTTGCAACCTCGTATTCAAAAGTGCTGCCTACTTGCAACCTCGTATTCAAAAGTGCTGCCTACTTGCAACCTCGTATTCAAAAGTGCTGCCTACTTGCAACCCCGTATTCAAAAGTGCTGCCTACTTGCAACCTCATATTCAAAAGTGCTGCCTACTTGCAACCTCGTATTCAAAAGTGCTGCCTACTTGCAACCTCGTATTCAAAAGTGCTGCCTACTTGCAACCTCGTATTCAAAAGTGCTGCCTACTTGCAACCTCGTATTCAAAAGTGCTGCCTACTTGCAACCCCGTTCAAAAGTGCTGCCTACTTGCAACCTCGTATTCAAAAGTGCTGCCTACTTGCAACCTCGTATTCAAAAGTGCTGCCTACTTGCAACCTCGTATTCAAAAGTGCTGCCTACTTGCAACCTCGTATTCAAAAGTGCTGCCTACTTGCAACCCCGTTCAAAAGTGCTGCCTACTTGCAACCTCGTATTCAAAAGTGCTGCCTACTTGCAACCTCGTATTCAAAAGTGCTGCCTACTTGCAACCTCGTATTCAAAAGTGCTGCCTACTTGCAACCTCGTATTCAAAAGTGCTGCCTACTTGCAACCTCGTATTCAAAAGTGCTGCCTACTTGCAACCTCGTATTCAAAAGTGCTGCCTACTTGCAACCTCGTATTCAAAAGTGCTGCCTACTTGCAACCTCATATCCAAAAGTGCTGCCTACTTGCAACCTCATATTCAAAAGTGCTTCCTACTTGCAACCTCGTATTCAAAAGTGCTTCCTACTTGCAACCTCGTATTCAAAAGTGCTGCCTACTTGCAACCTCGTATTCAAAAGTGCTGACTACTTGCAACCCCGTATTCAAAAGTGCTGCCTACTTGCAACCTCGTATTCAAAAGTGCTGCCTACTTGCAACCCTGTTCAAAAGTGCTGCCTACTTGCAACCTCGTATTCAAAAGTGCTGCCTACTTGCAACCTCGTATTCAAAAGTGCTGGTTACTTGCAACCTCGTATTCAAAAGTGCTGCCTACTTGCAACCCCGTTCAAAAGTGCTGCCTACTTGCAACCTCATATTCAAAAGTGCTGCCTACTTGCAACCCCGTTCAAAAGTGCTGCCTACTTGCAACCTCGTATTCAAAAGTGCTGCCTACTTGCAACCTCGTATTCAAAAGTGCTGCCTACTTGCAACCTCGTATTCAAAAGTGCTGCCTACTTGCAACCCCGTTCAAAAGTGCTGCCTACTTGCAACCTTGTATTCAAAAGTGCTGCCTACTTGCAACCTCGTATTCAAAAGTGCTGCCTACTTGCAACCTCGTATTCAAAAGTGCTGCCTACTTGCAACCTCGTATTCAAAAGTGCTGCCTACTTGCAACCTCGTATTGCAACCTCGTATTCAAAAGTGCTGCCTACTTGCAACCTCGTATTCAAAAGTGCTGCCTACTTGCAACCTTGTATTCAAAAGTGCTGCCTACTTGCAACTTCGTATTCAAAAGTGCTGCCTACTTGCAACCTTGTATTCAAAGGTGCTGCCTACTTGCAACCTCGTATTCAAAAGTGCTGCCTACTTGCAACGTCATATTCAAGTGCTGCCTACTTGCAACCTCGTATTCAAAAGTGCTGCCTACTTGCAACCTCATATTCAAGTGCTGCCTACTTGCAACCTCATATTCAAGTGCTGCCTACTTGCAACCTCATATTCAAGTGCTGCCTACTTGCAACCTCATATTCGAGTGCTGCCTACTTGCAACCTCATATTCGAGTGCTGCCTACTTGCAACCTCATATTCAAGTGCTGCCTACTTGCAACCTCATATTCAAAAGTGCTGCCTACTTGCAACCTCATATTCAAATGTGCTGCCTACTTGCAACCTCATATTCCAAAGTGCTGCCTACTTGCAACCTCGTATTAAAAAGTGCTGCCTACTTGCAACCTCGTATTCAAAAGTGCTGCCTACTTGCAACCTCGTATTCAAAAGTGCTGCCTACTTGCAACCTCATATTCAAAAGTGCTGCCTACTTGCAACCTCGTATTCAAAAGTGCTGCCTACTTGCAACCTCGTATTCAAAAGTGCTGCCTACTTGCAACCTCGTATTCAAAAGTGCTGCCTACTTGCAACCTCGTATTCAAAAGTGCTGCCTACTTGCAACCTCGTATTCAAATGTGCTGCCTACTTGCAACCTCGTATTCAAAAGTGCTGCCTACTTGCAAGAATATTGAGCTTTATTTCCATTTTTCAGGCTGCTTTACTGATTTATCAGAGGCTGCAAAAGAGTAGAGACACGATAATTAATTTGTATGTCTGTGAATCATCTCAAAGTCATCGTTGATGGTGTTGAGCAGAGAAGAGGTTTGAGGGGACATACAGAGCGATCTGAAGGGCCCAGAGCAGAGAAGAGGTTTGAGGGGACATACAGAGCGATCTGAAGGGCCCAGAGCAGAGAAGAGGTTTGAGGGGACATACAGAGCGATCTGAAGGGCCCAGAGCAGAGCCAACAGCTGGACCAGCAGGTAGACCATGAACCAGCGGTGGTTTCTCTCCCCCACACAGTTCTCTATCCAGGGACAGTGATGGTCGAAGCGACGCACGCAGCGCTTACACGTCTGGCAGTGCTTCGCTCTCATTGGCTGCTGCTTGACAGAGAGAGGAGACAGAGAGACAGCGTTTGGATTAACTGGGGTTAGAGTTCATGTCACCCAAATTCACATTTACATTCTCCTTTTTTGCCCCATCAGACTAGTGGGACTCAGAAGACTGTGTACAATATGCATGGTGTGAGAGATGTGGACCAGTACGCACAGTCTCATGGTGTGAGAGATGTGGACCAGTACGCACAGTCTCATGGTGTGGGTTAGCTAACCCTATAAAATGTATTACCAGACGCCACTCTTCTGCCAATCTAGGGGTGGGACAAAATATCGATACTCAGGGTATCGCGATATTTCCACTTGCGATACGTTATCGATACATTGGCACCAAGTATCGATATTTTATTAAAATATGCAGGATCTTGAAACTGATCCCCCCACAGCCATTTTGATCAACAGAGTCATAGGGTTGTAAAATGCAAAATAGCCTCTATTACTCTTATCACTCTAAATGTTTTTATTTGCTAATGTCAAATAATATTTGACAAAATAAATATATTACTCTAGGAATGAATTAGAAATTTGCTAAATTACTACATCAAAGCAGCAACACACCCACTTTTTGTATAGTTTTAGGCTATATTTGCAATTGCAATAATGTATGGTTGTCACAAAATCCCAAGGCACACCTGGACTTGTCCTAAGGCACACCTGGACTTGTCCTAAGGCACACCTGGACTTGTCCTAAGGCACACCTGGACTTGTCCTAAGGCACACCTGGACTTGTCCTAAGGAGCACCTGGACTTGTCCTAAGGCACACCTGGACTTGTCCTAAGGCACACCTGGACTTGTCCTAAGGAGCACCTGGACTTGTCCTAAGGCACACCTGGACTTGTCCTAAGGCACACCTGGACGTGTCCTAAGGCACAGCTGGACTTGTCCTAAGGCACACCTGGACTTGTCCTAAGGCACACCTGGACTTGTCCTAAGGCACACCTGGACTTGTCCTAAGGAGCACCTGGACTTGTCCTAAGGCACACCTGGACTTGTCCTAAGGCACACCTGGACTTGTCCTAAGGAGCACCTGGACTTGTCCTAAGGCACACCTGGACTTGTCCTAAGGCACACCTGGACTTGTCCTAAGGAGCACCATTTGGGAAGCACTGTTCTGAAAGGCAGATGATGAGGAGGGAACAGCTGGTTACCTGCAGCAGACAGTATCCACAGCGACGCAGCCGGGGGGTGGAGGACTGAGGGATCATCGACTCCAGCTCCTCACTCGACCCCTGAAGGCCCTGAGCAGAACACACCCATGTAGGTCACACTGAGCAGAACACACTCATGTAGGTCACACTGAGCAGAACACACCCATGTAGGTCACACTGAGCAGAATACACTGAGCAGTAGGGATGGGCGGGAGTACTCGAGTACTCGTTCATAACGTCAGTACTTGAGTAACGTTTCCGCTGTTCGGGTACTCGCCCTACTCGCCACCCCTTTAAAAATGGTCTATCTATGCATGCATCGTTATGTGGATCTGGCAGCATGAACTGCACGGGCGTCAAGTCAGCCAGAATGTACAAGTACGTCATCCGCTTTGTTAGTAATTGTTACATTACATTTTGTTGCTTTCCAAATAAAAGGCTTATTGTAACGTAAGTTGTAACCTTATGTATTTTGATTATTGACTA
>NC_139631.1:47535079-47592579 GCF_964638095.1 Poromitra crassiceps | reverse complement strand
GTATTTTAAGTTATTTTAACTTGTTAATAAATTACATGTACTGTTTAATTTAGTGTGAAACTATATTGATATTTGATGTGACGATCAATAAACCGTGGAGTACCAGTTGAGAGTATAATTTGATTGATATTGTAGTTTTAAATTGTTTTATGTTGTATAGTCTAGATATACACAAATGTAGTCACAGATCTCGCTTGAAAATGAGATCTCCTGTTTAAAGAAGGTGTATGGTGACTCTGTGGAGGACTTACCGGTGTTGTGTAGGAATAGGATGAGCGTGATGATCCAGGTCAGGACGGTGTGGCCGGTTCTGACCAGGAACCCGGAGCGGAACATGTTCTGAAGCATTCTGTTCTCCACATCCACTGCTAGCCTAGCCAGCTAAGCTAACTGCTTAGCCTCGCCTCTCTGTTCTTCTCCACATCCACTGCTAGCCCAGCCAGCTAACTGCTTATCCTCGCCTTAAACAAGTCATTATGGGAGGCTAACATAATATCAATGGCAAGTAAAACGATAGATGTTTAATATAATGGGAAACAAACGTGTAAAATGTACAACAGTACATTTGTATCTGGTTCATCTCCTTTTCGCTGTTAAAGCCATCATCATCCTCGCTGCTTCCTTGTTTTGGTACGGGAAGCTGCTTGGGTCAAACTGTGCGGACTGACGAAACTGAAAAAAGCGCTCGGTGTTTCAGCCTCCTGTGCGTTTCAGGAGAGTGGCTTGGATTTCCTCTTCTCTTCACATAAGCACATTACTGCATTTGTTGCGCACTGCAAAATTGGAAAACTTAATATATACATCTAAAGATTTATTAACTCTTGAATTTTACAAGTGAACAAAATCTGCCAATAATGGTGCGAAGCGATTATTTTAAATGCAAATGTTATCTAATTTACTATCTGGGATATAGCCTACCGTTTTTGTTTTTCACAAAACCCGTTTTGAGGTGGTAAAGCAGGAAGTAAAGCAGGTGTAATTCAATACCATTAATGATGGTTCCATTACATTTAGGTGTTCCAGTGCCTCAAAACGGTTGCTGTGCTTCTCTCTCCACCGGTTGTTTCTGACTGCTGGCGGCGCTGTTGCTGCAACTTCATTAATTATGCTATGAGCACGTTGTTGTACACATAGATATGGTTGTACAGGCAGACAGGTCACAGTCACACGCCTTTACACTGATATGAGAGAGAGAGAGAGGGGGGGGGGGGGGGTTGCTACTAACTGACACCAGATAGACAATTAACTGACACCAGATAGACAATTTAGTTATGACGTTGTTTGAACTTGAATTTAGTTTTTACATGAGTTTGGTGCAGATCTTTTCAACATCTCAGTGTGTTTGCTGGGTGTCCTGGTCATGACTCAACTCGCTTCAGAATATAAAATCCATACGTGCAAAAGAAAATGTATTATTTCCTTCCTCATAAGCAGATAGTCACTTTACATGTTCAGATCATCTCCTTTGGCTATTTGTTTGTTTTACCTTATTACTCTGGAAATCTTTTTTTTTTTTTTTACTTTAAATGGTTATATTCAGTTTTGAATAGAATTGTGTGCGTTCGTTGTGACATCAAGTGTTCAACTCATAATTATGCATACTTTGTAAAATGACTTGCAACCTCGCTAATATTTAAATGTTTTTAAAATGCACCATGTGGGTCAAAGAATTGTTTTGATGAACTGTCACTCGAATTCCTGCTGATGACGAGAAATGTGAACTGCTCTGTAAGCATATAAGAATTTGGAACAAATTCATTGGTCAAGATCTCAAAAACAAAGACCACTTGACTTGTTGTGCAATCAGATGTCAGAAGGTCACTCAGAGGAAACTGAACGTTTTGATTTCATGCGATATTATTTTGCAAGAGCAGGAGTCAGTTTGTTCACATGGTGCCGTCTGAAATCAAACACTTCAGCAGTTTGAGTTCAGGTTTCACTTCCCTAATAACTTGAGCCGTTGATTCGTTACTGCCATGTTGTTTTTAAACAGGAGAGCAGAGTCGAGCATCTCTGGGCCTTTTGTTTCATGGGGTTTTGTAAAGTGTTCTGTCTTCTTTGTAAGGGAGGCACCCCCCCCCCCCCCCCCCCCAAGTTCTTCTTCAGCAGGTTTAGACAGAAACATGGAAAATCAGTTCCAGGTCTTGAAAGATATAATAGCACAAAAAGGTGAACTCATCAGAACTGTAATCAGCAATCCAAAATATTACCCAAACTCAACAACGTATTCTGAATATCATCAATCTCCCTGCTGTCCTGGTCGTTGCGCTCCCCTCCCCCTCTGGGTAAAGTTGTAGACTTGCCACATGCTTCCTCCAATACATATGCAGTCTCCAGCCGCTTTTCACCTGACAGCGAGGAGTTTAATCGGCAGGACGTAGCATGTGGGAGGATCACGCTACAGACCAGAGGAAGCACTACTGCAGGCTGCAGCAACCAGGACTCATATTATCCTTAATCTGGATTCCCACCCACAGACACAGCCAATTGTGCCTGTATGGACGCTCGACCAAGCCAGAGGGAACACGAGGGCTCGAACCTGCGACCCTCGTGTTGGCGGCCAGAGAATCTACCGCTGCACTAGTACCCCGACACCCTACATGGAATAAATGTGTACATGTGTTGTATCTTTGTAGAGTGACCATGATATTGTCATGTCAGCAACATCAGCAGTAACACACAAGCAAAGGTTTCTTACTTTATTTACGGTTTGGTGCTTCCAGACTGGAAGTTCAGGTTAATCTCATTTTCATTATTTGAACCCCAACAGAACACCAGACACTTACTGTATCTCACCCATGTGATTTCTCACTGCCGGACAAATCCTGCATAAAATACACAGTGAGAGAATTACAGTATTGTGAAATAAATAAAGCCATAACCTGGTGGCAGCATCATGTTCACAACCCAAGACACTGAACTGAGAAGGTAAACTAAATAGCCTATGATCCACCAAACGGGTGGCAGGCACAGTTCTTGTGGTGTGGAAGAGCCATCTGCCATTAAAACAACAATCAGGTGCAGAAGAATGAAGATCAAATGGAACATAAATGATGCACAGATGAGATCATGAAGAAACCATTATGAACTGTTTCCACAAAGTTCCTGCATATTCTACATTAGAAATATTCCTTTAAATCTTTCCCAGACCGTTTCCTGCATGAATTTGAAGATTCTGACTGATCTTGAAGATTGTGACTGATCTTCAACATGCTGTAGGGTTTTACTGGCTGACAACTAAAGCAATGCTGCTGCATAACATAAAGTGTTGAATCCTTTTCAGGTCATTTCATTTGTTCCATTATCAGGAGGCAGAGATTCTGAAAACAATAAAGAATTTCCACAAAAAAAGAAAAAAAAATACATTAACATTTTTAAACAGGATATTTCCCCCATCCTATCAATCATCCCACAACGCCCCCAGAATTATCTTGTGACCCAGTGGGGGGTCCCAACCTGCAGGTTCAGAAGGACTGAACTAGACGGCATCACTAGAGCTTATTATAGATTATTCCTATAACAACAAAGACCAGATAGGACAGGTGTTGTTGGGGGTCATTACTCAAAAAAGTAATATATTATACATTACACATTACTTTAGTAATGTCTTACTTTACTGAATTACTCCCTGGAGAAAGTAATTCATCACACTACTCATTACATTACTTTTGCGTTACTCCGCAACATCGCCGGAGAAGCATTGCCACCTAATTGCCAGTTAACAAACATGAAACCTTACATATGCCCATATCAGCACCCTATCGTTATAAGGACATACACACGATCTCACTCCTCTCCGTCCCTCCAGCCCATCCAATCTACACTCCTCCCCGTCCCTCCAGCCCATCCAATCTACACTCCTCCCCGTCCCTCCAGCCCATCCAATCTAGTTGTGTTGCGTAATTGATTGCATGAAAAAGCACCGCATGTTTGTTTTTTCATAATTCTGCAGATTCAATCCTGATCCTGCAGATAATTGAAGAACTTATGTAATGCAAGTAATGCCATAAGTGTTTGATTAGTAACTGTAATATGATTACTGGTTTTAGGGACTGTAATGCCTTACACTACTCATACAGACAAATGTAATGTGATTACAGTAACGCGTTACTTTGTAATGCGTTACCCCACAACACTGGATATGACACCAGCAGCTCTGCAGCTGCACCAGCTCATCAGCGCAAGAAATGCTTCTTTCACTCGACTTTGTTGAAAGCAAAGGTTTCCGAAAGTTAATGGACTTATTGAGCCCGAATACACGGTGCCGGAGTGAGTTGTCATGTTTTGCAATGTGCAATGGCCATAATAAACAGTGCAAAGTGCTAACGCAAATTTAACGGTTTCATATTTTTCCGGACGTTTTAACCTTACAGACTAAATTGTGCTCAATTTTGACTGCGTCCTGAGTGTATTCTTACTTATAGACTAGTCGACTAGTCTAAATTAAACTTTTCGTTTAACAGACAGGGAAATGAGTCAGTAGGAAGTTAGGAACATCTCTAGTACCATAATGCATGTTCAACTTCATGTGTGTTTAGCAAGGAAATCAATTGGGGCAGTAATGATGGTTCCTAAAGCGTTTGGCAGTGTCTGAACTTTCCAGCACTCGTCAAAAAAAGGGGGAAAAAGAGAACAAAACAAAAAAAACGACAGAGATCTTGCTTCTTGATGCCAGTTGCTGTCTTGGTGACGTCTACCGGTTCAGTCTCTGGAGGCTGGAAACGCTCTGCGTTGGCCCGGTAACCATCGGGTAACGGCTGGGCTTCAGTGGCGCCCCTGGTGACTGGTGGCGGCCTGCTCCATGCGGCGGTACCACAGCTTCACCTTGGTGTTCTCCATCATGTCGTGGAACGCCTGCAGCCCCTCCATCACCCGCAGCACGCCGAACACCGCCTGCAAAGAGGGCCGAGACGCAGAACTCAGAGAGACGACAATCTACCAAGCATCTACAGAGCATTACTATTTAAAACAGAGCTCAAATAGACTACAATCTACCAAGCATCTACAGAGCCTTACTATTTAAAACAGAGCTCAAATAGACTACAATCTACCAAGCATCTACAGAGCATTACTATTTAAAACAGAGCTCAGAGAGACTACAATCTACCAAGCATCTACAGAACCTTACTATTTAAAACAGAGCTCAGAGAGACTACAATCTACCAAGCATCTACAGAGCATTACTATTTAAAACAGAGCTCAGAGAGACTACAATCTACCAAGCATCTACAGAGCATTACTATTTAAAACAGAGCTCAGAGAGACTACAATCTACCAAGCATCTACAGAGCATTACTATTTAAAACAGAGCTCAGAGAGACTACAATCTACCAAGCATCTACAGAGCATTACTATTTAAAACAGAGCTCAGAGAGACTACAATCTACCAAGCATCTACAGAGCATTACTATTGAAAACAGGCATCCTGACTGAAGACCACCCCTCCCTCCTCACCAGGTCAGCCAGGTTGGGCTGATCTCCTCCCATGAACTTCCTCTTCTTGCCGATGGCGGCCACCCAGTCGTCCACAGCCTTATAGAGGTCCTGCCTCACGTCGTCCTGCAGGTTGTGTCTGCAACACACACACACACACACACACACACACACACACACACACACACACACACACAGGAAACTACGTTAACACACACGTTTCCATCAAAACACTGACCTGAATGAATCATCATAGCATCCTGTTTTGCTGCCATATTTCAATTTGCTTCTTTGTGTTTTTACTATGTGTAGTTGACTGTTGATTTAATGTTTATTTGTTTCCATCGAGGACCACAATGGAAATAAGTGTTTTGATTAATACTTTCTTGTGCTATCCTCTTGGTAGCACAAGTATACATGAAGTACTTTTTAACATGTATGTTTTACTTTGTTTATCCCAAATAAATTCTAATGAAATCATCTGGAAATGTGTTGTTTTTGCAAGGCGTCACAAAGATAAGACTTTACATACATTTTAGGCCACAAGGGAAAAGACTGTTGACCCTATCTTGGTACAGGCGATATCCCCTATTTGCGCTTGCGCACCTGTTTGCGTGACTTAACGATAGCAGTCCGCCTCGCGCAGGTGTCCAGGTGTTATGCCGAGTTTTGCACCCCGGCCCGGCAGCAGCTAAACGCATCCCCACCTCACGGGAGCATATTGTAATGATTTATACAGAAACATAACTGTTTAAAAATGATATAATTGTTTGGGTAGATGTGACCTCCCTGTTTTTAAGCTAAAACAGCCCCAAAATATGGGTGGGGATGCAATTACTCGCGGGGGAGCATAACTCATCACAACAACGGGTGCAAGCGCAGATTAGAGGTGTGCCAAATAATTTATGCACGGCACAAACAGGATTTGGGCGGTGTTAACCACCAGAATTATTCACAGGTGTGGCCTGGCAATGCCTGGGCGTTAGATCAATCAGATTCCCGTCTTGCAGTCCCTGTAATAGTTTGTGTGAGGCATCCTGTAATTCACCCCATGTGTAATTTGGATAGGTGTAGGCCTATTGACTGTATATATTATCCCTATCTCATAATGACACCATCACATCATATACCTGTTAAAAACATCTGTGTTTTGATGCAATTCGGGTTATTTTGTTGACTGGGGTGGGACAATAGAAACATGTTTGCAGCGGGTAAACGGCGGAGACAAAAGAAAAGATTGGAGGATTTACAGTGGACTCAATTAAAACTCGTGAAACACTGAGCTGCCACTGAGGACAGAGAGAGATGGAGAGAGCTTGTGACAGATCGGCTGTGGTGACAACGACCTTCCGGGTTGATAGCAGGTGAAGGTGAATAGCCTATTGCAAGTTGGCTACATGTACAAGTTTTCTCAATTCATTTACCATAACCCCTCCTTGCGATGTGATAAAAGTTTCTCAGTGAATTATAGTTGATTGCCTCACCGAATAATCTGCTGGTTACCCAATTTTAGCAGCAGAATTTGATGTCCTGGCGTTTCTGCGCTGCGCAGCGCGGAGATTATGGTGCGCTCAAGCGCAGCGAGTGTTTTAGCGCCTAGAGGTGCTTTTCAAAGCTCTTAGCGCAAAGTAATTGCACGCTGCCGACGATAGGATGCCGCCATCTATCCCCACATTTTTGCGCTGAAACGCCTGTTTGGCATGTGGCACGCCCCCAATTTGCATTGTGCGCTGCGTTAAACGCTAAATTACCACTTTTGCGAAGATAGGGCCCCGTGTCGTTTAAAATAAACATTTTCCCAGGATCTCTGTTTGGAAGCTGGTCTTTGCATACCATAAATACAATGGAGAAATGTGTTTGGCCAATTATTAGGCTGCCTTCACCCGAGTCATGTCCTGATGGGTTTATCAGAACTCCAGAAAAATTAAAAACACGCATATCCAGGTCGAATCCGGCAGCTGCTGAGCTGGAGAGAGGCTGGAACACAGTGAAACAATAAAACAGCTCGCACACTGCAGACCTGTCTGAGGAAGAGCAGTCTGCTCGAAACATTACTATTGATGTTCTGTAAAATCCTTATAAAAAGAGTTTGATTGGACAAACGAAGAGATTCAGCTATATTCAGAATCACGAGAGATCATAGCGCATAGAACATTTCACTTTTTAGTTTTGTCACCGCCCCTTCTGCATGTAGGGTCGCCCTAAACACGTTGGATTGGTTCTGCGATGCTGTTTTTTTTACTCTTTAATTTAATTGTTTCCACCCAGTTTTAATGAGGACACCTGGGAGAGTGTCCTCGTCTCTAGTTGAGCGAAGTGTTTAGACTTTAGAGCATTGGTTCCCAAACAGTGGTCCGCGGGGCTCCGCCAGATAATTTGCAAAATAATAATTTTATACATATACATATATATACATTTTATATATATTTTATATATATATGTATATATATATATATATATATACATTTTATATATATTTTATATATATATATATATATATATATATATATATATATATATATATATATACATATATATATAGTGAAGTTTCTGTATCATGAAACTAGAAGACCTAAGGAATCGATTTGTACCAACAATGTCATGCTAGTTTGTCAGGAAGGTAGCTAAATAATTAAAATAATAATAATAAATATTTTGGCGAGGGGAAAAAAACATTTTCAAATGGGTCGTCTTTTTCACAGCCTAATGTTGGCAGGTGTGTGTCTCCGTGTGTGTCCGTTTTTAACCAGCTAGTAGCCTTATATTGTGATTTAGCCTTTCTGCTGCTATTGCATGGTTAAATCACATATTGTATTTTATTGGGGGGCGGTGGGGGGGGGGTTGGTGGTATACGCAGTGGAAGTGCTCCCTGGGAAATTTGGTTTGGTACGTAGTGGTACTTGGACGGAAACGTTTAGAGACTGAGTCCAGGTGAGAACAATGACCTCTGAAGTGTGAAATAACAGCAGAGTCTCAGTCCTCTAACAAGAGAGCTGTGGCTGTTCGTTAATCCATCCAACTACAGCAAACGGCCCACAAACGCAATGTGGTTTGAACTCGTCACCCACCGATTCTTCAGCCTTTTGGCGATGATGAACATGGCTGCAGCTCCAACATATTTGGCAAAGAAGCCTTCGAAGGTGCCAAACTTGCCCTCGCGCACGATGTAATCGAAGGAAGCCAGGGCCTCGCCGGTGGTTCGGTAGACGTTGGGAGATATGAGGTGGACGAGCCAATCATCTGCCCACTTCCGCCACTTCATCTCCTCCCTGAAAAGCAACAGAGAGCATGGAGAGAGAAGATGACAAACAATCACCAAGTACAAGTTACATCACAGTATTCACTGAGAAAGCAACGCTGCACAAGTGTTGGTAATTTGTTTGCTGGGAGCCCAAAATACTTTCTGAATTTTGATGAGCACTGGGTAAGACTTCTCTTAATTATTATGAATGCTTTTTTAAATTTGAATAAAAAAATGTAACAGCACCACTTAGTAACTGTTAAGGAGAAGTGTTGTAAATAAAAAACGAATTAAGTAACTACTACCACTACTACTATACTGCTAATACTGCCAACAATAATGCAAGTAGTTTCTCTTGTAGATTTGGCCATGTTCAGACTAGGAGGCCAAATCTGATTTGTGAACTTTAATGACCTATTAATGATTCTATCCAGATTGGTTTTATGAGTCTGGACACTCCAAGTCTGATTTGTGTCACTTGTCGCAAACCACATATGGAGGTCTGGACACACAGATCCGACTTGAACACTTGCCCAAATCAGATTTGTGGCAGTGCGGACACACTCCCAAATCAGATTTGGGAAACCAATCAAGATAATGATGATTAATGACTTTTAATTGGATTTGCCTGTAATGTGAACATGGCCTTTGACTGCGAGTGGACTGGCGATTACGCACAAACTAACTACTACTTCGTATAGTTTTTTTATTTTTATTTTTTTACTTTTCAGTTTCTATTTTTCAAATTTGAGTTCTACACTAGTTGGCATTCAACTGAGGAACCTTTAATTTCTCCCTCCCAACTTGTGAAATGGATCAGACCGAGGCAATCGAACACAGATTAAAATAGACAGGCCAAAATCAGAATGAATTAATTATAAATGTGTTTAAATTAAATGGTTTTGAGTCTGGAGTTGAGATTGCAACAGGAGTCGACTCCAATTCTGCTTATTAGTAGAATCCATTCTCAGATTGGACATGATGTTTTGAAGTTGACTCTCCATCCTATAATCATCATGGTGGGTTGGCCCGCAGCAGGTCATACCTGCTAACACTCCCGATTTTCGAGTCTCCCTATTTTTAACCCATTCTCCTGCTGCTATGGTTCTATTTTTAACCCATTATCCTGCTATGGTTCTATTTTTAACCCATTCTCCTGCGATGGTTCTATTTTTAACCCATTCTCCTGCTATGGTTCCGATTGGTAATTTCTCCCGTTACTCTATTTCAGAGGCTGCAGCAGGCTGACCTTTAAAGCCAGAGTGAACTTTCTGTTATTACAATTTTTAAATAAAATAAAATCTGGTCTCATATGAAAATAGATGACCTAAGGCAGGGGTGCCAAATAGGTAGATTGTTATCTACCGGTAGATCTCGGGCTACGTTCACACAGCCATCCTTAGTGCTTGAATCTAATCTTTTCTCCCCTAAGTGACTCAGGTCAGTCTTTTTCATGACTGTGTGAACAGTACAAGTCACATTGAAAGTGACTTTTTTAAAGACGACCTGGGCTACTTTCAAATGTGGAAAAACATCAGATTTGAATCTGATGTTTTGGAATGTGACTCCAGTGTGAACAGACATCTGGTCCATATCTGACTTAATGCTTCAATGTGACTTTTTCGTCATTCCAGAGCGACATTCGTCACTATTCTGTGCTGGCGGGAGGAGGGAGGACGAAGCGGGCAGATTGTGATTACAAACATGGAGGACAGCTGCGAGGCAGCTAATCAGTGGAGGGACAGTGAGGTTTTAGACCTTATAAGTATTAGCAAGAAGTAGCAGCTATTGCTCCACAGAAATCCATCATTAAAATGTTGGCTCTCTTTCTCCTCCTCCTCCTCCTCGCTATCATCTGCTCCCATGTTCGCTGGCTTCCACTGCACAATAACTTGTAAATTAAACCGTAAACAACAGATGAAACAACATCGTCAGCTACCACCATGTTTACCGCTGTCTTCTTCCGGGTTTACGTAGAACAGCAGTGTGCTGCATGTGACGTTATTGTTGTTCTTCTGCATATGTGGGTCACTTCAGGTCCGCGATCTGTTCACACCGGAGTCTGATATGGGCCACTTTTAAAAAGTCTGTGTGAACAGCCACACAAAAAAATCTGACCTGATCAAAAAATCAGATTCGAGAACTAAGGTTTGCTGTGTGAACGTAGCCTAAGTAGCTCGCCAAAGAAATCCTAAATGTATTATTTTTGTATTTATTTGTATTTTTAATGCATAACTAAATCCCACTCATGCATAGCTAACTAGTATCAACAAGATTTAATATAACATTATTAAATAATGTTAAATAATATAATACTGTTAAAATGTGCTAAATATGTACATGGAGGGACAAGGAGAAAAGAAGTAGCTTGCGACTAGTTTTATCTTTTGAAAGTAGCTCTGGTTTGGGCACCCCTGACCTAAGGCATCCATTGGTAGCAACCTTCCTTGTCATGCTACCTGGTTGGGAAGTGGGCTAAATAACGCTCCAAATGTAGGACACATTTTGGTGAGGGGGAAAATCCATTTTCAAAGGGGTCTCTTGACCTCTCACCGCACATATCCAAATAAAAATTAGTTCTATGGGTACCCACAAGTCTCCCCTTAGGTAGCTTTTAGGGGTCCTTTTCCTGATACCGCAGAAAATCTCCCACTTTTCCCCAGCCTAACGTTGGCATGTATGGACACGAGTGGCCGTACTTCTGTCGGTCTTTCTCTGGGTACAGCAGCTGTGTCTGGTTCTGGGTCAGCATCAGCCAGTACTTGTTGTTGTACTCCGTCACTTCCTTCCCGCTGTCGTTCACTGACTTCATCTCCGGATAGCAGCTCACGATCTCCACCATGCTCCTCTCCCTGCTGCAGGTCACATGGTCACACGGTCACATGACACACCTGAGTCAATGTTCTGTATTTTTCAATCGCTAGAAACCATGGCACACCAATCAAACATGATCCAAGACAAACAAGGTTTGAACATGTGAATCTGACCACACATCTCCAAACAAGGACAGACCGCCATGGCACACCAAACATCTCCAAACAAGGACAGACAGCCATGGCACACCAAACATCTCCAAACAAGGACAGACAGCCATGGCACACCAAACATCTCCAAACAAGGACATACCGCCATGGCACACCAAACATCTCCAAACAAGGACAGACCACCATGCCACACCAAACAAACATCTGTGTTTGTTGTAGAATGTTTGATTGGTGTGGCCTGGGGCCGGTTGCACAAAGCACCTTAAGTTGAGATTTTCCTTAGGGTCCGAGTTAAGGTGTGCATAAAATGAAATCGGCTGCACAAAACACCCTTAAATCTTGTGCTTACATTTTCCTTAAAATGTTTAACGTTAAGGAGAAGATTTAAAGGGTGTTTTGTACAACTGATTTTATTTTATAGACGCCTTAAAGGAAAAAGGAAAAGGAAAGGAAAATCTTAACTTAAGGTGCTTTGTGCAACCGGCCCTGGGCTTTAAAGTCATTCTGATCTAAAGGCTTCTTCTGCGTAAATGCTTGAAATGACTTTCTCAGACGATATATAAATAGTGAAGTTGATCCTGTGACTGAATCTCTTTCCAAAGCTTTTGCCTTTCTATCAAGGCAAAGGGCGGCTACTTTAAAGTAGTGTTAATTTTCTCTGCCATTTTATTCATTTAGAGTCTTAGTCCTGTGTCAAATGTCCTGGTTAGTTTTTATCATATTATTCAAATTCGTCCGGTTTTTATTTAGACAAGTTTTAGTAGTCGACTAAGGGCTCTTTCACACCTAAAAGTCCGGACCAAGGTCCGCACCAAATTCATGTTTTTGTTACATTCTATACATTTGGTCCAGTTAGGTTTGCTTTCACACTGCAATTATGCGAGCGGACCAAAGGGCTTTACATGACAAACCTGCGTGGACTGCGTCTCCTTACTGTATACTTGACATTGATTAGATCATGCGTGCGTCTGTTGGCTTGTTGTGAATGTGATTTTTTTTGTATGGGTTTGTTGGTATCGGGAGGGGGGTGAGGTATTTCCTTTGTCATATGAAACACTAGCGTTTTGGAGGTTGACTCACACCACTCATTTCATGACTAGGCTATAGTCTATAACAGGGCTATTCAACTATATTGTTCAGGGGGCCACATTGTCAGAAAGCTAAGGGCCCGGGGGCCGGACATTTCCCTGAGCTCTTAAAATGTTTGATTTTACTACATTGCAAAAGTTGCCTTATCACAGCCACATGGTCCATGTTTTTTTTGTCATTCTATTTTCTTTTCAGAAACAGAAATAAAAAAATAGTTAGGCATCAAAATCAATCCACAGAAGAAAAACGGAAACAGGACTTGATTCTTATCTGCTGATGAAGCCTCTGTGTCATCGAGAGAGGAGAATGTTTCCCAGTTGACTTTTTATAACATAAAACCATATTTCAATTCAAAACGTGCTCTCCTCCTCCCACCATGTGCTACCGTGGCTCATTTTTCATCATTCCTCTGACAATAGCCTTGTGAAACTTCCTGTATTTGGTCCGAAAGATCAAACTATCCCAGAAATGCTTTCACACTGCAAACGAACTGAACCAGGGGAGGTTTCACACCTGTCATTTTGTTTCGGATCAAAGTGAAAAGTCCGAAAGTCCGGACCAAACGAGGTAGGTGTGAAAACGCCCTTAGTCTCACCTCTCAGTCAAAAGAAAACGCAACTATTGTTTCTTTAGAATTTCCAAATTCATTGGAAAGTTCTATTAATCTGTTATCATGGAATGGTATTAAGGTTTGAACGTGCCATACAGACACATACAGTATTTAACTGTTTAACTTCTTCTTCTTCTCTTCTGATTGGATCTCTTCCCAATTCGTCCCTCCCGAACATTCTAGTGTAGTTCTTATTTGTTGGCGAAAATGTCAATAGATTTCCTCATAGTTTTTGTCATCGCAACTTTGTTTTTATTTAGTCAACGTCTAGTTTCCGTCGATGAAAATAGGTAGTCGACGAACATTTTTCGTCACAGTTTTCGTCTACGAAATTAACACTGCTTTAAAGAATGTCAAATATAAGATAGTTTGGATTTGCTTCACACTTTTTTGGTCGTGTGCATAATTACATGTGTGTTATTTTCATAGTTTGATGTCTTTACTGTTATTGTAAAATGTAGAAAATCGTAATAATAAAGAAAAATGTGAGTATCCAAACTTTTGACGGGCTAAATATATATATATATATACATATATTGTATATTCAAGACAATTGTGGAAAACAACAACAACACACTAATAGTATCACCTGAAGTATGATCACAAACTTACTTGCTGACTAAGTAAGTCTTCAGGGAGCTGATGATGACAGATGAGTCATTTAGTTGCTGAGGAACAGAGAGCCAAAAGTAAGAAAGACGTATTACTTAAAGCTAGAATATGTAACTTTTACATAGAAATGAACATTTGTTACATTTAAGTCATTGTCAAATAAGTTCCCACAATGTTGATTAAGCCTATCGCCACCAGATAACTCTCTGTATTCCACAGTAGGACCGGAGCTTTCATTCTGTTATTGTCGTCCGGTATAGACCTTATTCACTAACCCTGGACGCCACCATATTGTTGACATACTGTCGGGCACGCACACAGCGCTGCAGCTGACAACTAAACAGTCTTATTGTCGTCTCTGTTCCATTACAAAATAGCGATGGTGATGATAGCAATAAAAAAAAACAGAGTTATTGTTTGTATGCTGCTGTTAATGCCTGTAATAATAAACACAAGAAAAAAATTAGGTGAACAGACTTTGCTGTGAGGAGCTGTCAGAAAGTTTCACCTGTCTCTCCTAACTATCCACACATC
Organism: Poromitra crassiceps; assembly: GCF_964638095.1. Classification (NCBI taxonomy): domain Eukaryota; kingdom Metazoa; phylum Chordata; class Actinopteri; order Beryciformes; family Melamphaidae; genus Poromitra; species Poromitra crassiceps. The sequence goes on along the minus strand of NC_139631.1, from coordinate 47,578,076 downwards.
TCCTGTGCTGCTGACGTATCCTCAGTCTCGCTCCCTTCACGTCTGTGGACGGTAGAGATAGAAACAAACCACGGGGACTTTATTGCTGTCATACAGCCATGTATGGTCTGACATCATCTAGCAGATGATGTATGTAATGTCATGTATCTAAGGTCACCATCCGAACACAACAGGAACGATACAGGTAACGCTAACGGCGGCTAGCTTCCTATAAACTCTGCTCTTACATAGGCTGTCACTTGAGAGCTGCAGCGCTATGTCAACATCATGGCAGCGGTGGGCGTGCCCGTACGTGAGTTACGTCAATCGAATAAGGTCTATATTGTGTATGTTATTTTACTGATGAGAGGAAATAAAAACAATGAGATAGGCTGCAGTCCTCTATTGGGTGGTGCTTACCACTTCTTCATCCACCATGAGGATGGGGACCTTTCTGTAGGTGGACCACTTGATCTCCTGCCTCATGACGGGGTTGACCTCCACCACGTGGTAGGGCAGGCCGTGGTAGTCCAGGAAGGCCCGCACCTTGCTGCAGAACGGACAGGTCTTGTACTGGTACAGAGTCAGCGCCACGCCCCCTGCTGCTGAGGCCTGAGTATAACACACAAAGATCACTAATCACTGGCAGGTAGGACAGGGTGATGTGGTTCAAATCAGTATCACAACAGATCATTATAAAAGGTATTTTTCAAGATGACGTTAAATGATCAAACCAGTGTTCATCCCATTTAGGGATGTTATCAAGCAACCACGTTATCCTACCATAAGCTTTCCCTGTAATACCGTGCCCATGATATGTTGCGCAATATGCCTAATGGACGATCCTTGTGTAAACTTCTCATAGTTCAGTTTCAAGCAATATTGTTCTTGTGAAGTATGAAGGGCCATAGTACATTTACTAAACATACTATTTATTTGGCCATGCTTTAAGGGTGGGGATGTACAGAGTGAAATACCGTATAGACGGTTTTCACAGAATTGGGTTGCTATGGGAACAGTTTGAACCCTAGCTTATTTCCTGTCAGCTATTGTATTAGCAAACATTGCAACGGGAAGTAAGCTAGGGGCAATTTTGAATGTTTATGTTGTCAAATTAAAAGCGTCTATAGTATACGTGTTAGCGGACATAGCGGAACATTATGGGGCTTAAGGCTAGACAGGACACTGCTTTCAAGTCTGAAATGTACCTAGCTTTGCTAGAAAGATGAACATTTCTACTTTTCACCAGCTAGGGCGCTGCTAGATGATGTCATGAGGTTGACAGTACAGTACAGTACTGGAGTACAGTAGTAGAGTACAGACATAGTTAAGTGTTGGTAGTAAGGATTTTGAATTCTAAGTAACAGGCTCACAGCAATATTATGCTTATTATGTTTGACTTGGATTGTGGTTGTTTTAATTCACCAAAACGTTCAAAATCTTCACTACTGTACTGTACAGTCAACCTAGTGACGTCATCTAGTGTAGCAGGCAGCACCCTATTGGCGAAAAGCTGAAATGTTGTTCATCTTTCTAGCAAATCTAGGTACATTTGAGACTTGAAAGCAGTGTTCTGTAGCCTGGTATCTAGTAGCCCCCCAGCAGCACCAGGGGCTGGATACCAGTCTTGTCTGAGGTGAAAAAGGCAAAATGAACCAGTCATGATGATCCAATGTTTTATGTCATCTTTAAAACCCCATGGCACTAACTATTAATGAGTAATTAATTCATGTTTGATGTAAATTAAGTCGTAGTAAAGTGGTAGATGACCTGCTGCTGGTGTTGGTCGTGCTCCTGGGCAGCGAGGCTGTGATGCTGCGTACAGAGCTTCAGAGCCTGGTACAGCCCTAGTCCTCCTCCCAGCAGCACCGCGCCGCCCAGCAGCCTGCCCCCGCTGCCCCGGGCCTGCAGCCGCGCCCCGCCGGGACCGGTGCCGAACGGCCTGTGCAGCAGGCGACGGCACGCCGGAGACTCCGACACGAACCAGCCGACCTTACCCAGCCAAGCTCTAGCACAGGCGGCCGCCATCTTGCTGCTTTACAAACTCCCACAATGTCTCGCGAGAGATTGGGAGGGAGGGAGGCAGGGCGCACGGGGTGCGTTCAAGAGCGTCTCCTGTGCTCTCCGAGGACTTCAATGACAATGTTGATATTTGCCATTCAGGTATCTGATGTAGTAGGTCTTTGTGTCATTTAGGTTAATAAATGTGTGTATATCCACAGTCTTCTCTGTGTTTTATTCACTGTCTGTCATGAACTTATTCTTTTTCTTTTTTTACTACACTGTTGTAATTTACTATGGTTATATGTAGCCTACATCTATGTAGCCTATATATGTACACATAGGCTACACGCACACACATAGGGTACACACACACACACACACACACACACACACACACACACACACACACACACACACACACACACACACACACACACACACACACACACACACACACACACACACACAATATATATATAATATATAATAATACTATAATAATAATAATAATAATAATAGTATATAATAATAATAATATATATATATATATATATATAATAATAATAGTATATAATAATAATAATTATATATATACATACATATGCAAACTACAGAATGGTTATTTTTAGTCACAATTACGAATGCATTTTGGGCTAAACTGGTCGACAAGAGGTGTTGTTTCTAATCAGTCACACAAAATGATGCAATTTATTATTTCCTTATGGCAAATAGCTACTCACACTGAAATGGAAACAGATCACATGTCAATTGTATATAGGCCTACAGTGTGACTCTCTGGGAAGATTTACATGATTGGCTGCCATCCAACCACTTGCTCCTCTCACAAGAGAGAACATTTTGTTTGGGATAAATCTGGAGGACAGTAAAAGCAACTTGGCATTGAACAACCTGATACTCATGGCAAAAAAAAATCATCCATGTAGCCTATGGAGGAATTAAAGTGAACCCCCTTTTATCTGTCTTTAAAAAGGACCTTGTAGACATCTCCGTGCCTTAAAACTAATAAGAAGAAAACATGCAAAGTCTCTCCTCAAAGCTTATGAAGATCTGAAAATCTTTGAGGACCTCTAGCATAAAATTGGTTTAATTGATTTATACTTTAGTTTTTATTTAGGTTTGCCTCTCGAAACGTTAGTCACTGCACCTTATTAAAATCACTTTCAAGTGCTCCAGGGTCCTCCTTTACTTTTTTATTTATCATATATGTTGTATTTTATTTATATTAATGTGCCTTGCATGTTAAGAATATAACGATGTTCATCGTTGCCATGATGTTGTATGACTACCTTTAACAAATAAAAAATAAATAGCCACTAACTCATCTTTATTAATGTCATTAGAAAGGTTTCTGAAAAGTGCCCTCAAATTAAAATATTTCAAAAAAGATTTGTGAAAGAGACATGTCAAACCTCTTGTTTTAATAATAAAAATCGTGTATTTTCAAAGGAATCCTTGAAGGTTATAATTCCCTTAAGACCCTCTTTTATCCAAGATTATGTTATGACTGACTCATACTTGATTTCCCCCCTTCCTCTGTATTTTGTCGCTTTCTATATATATATATATATATATATATATATATATATATATATATATATATATATATATATATATATATGGTCATGGTCTATGGTCAGATATTTGCTTGTGCGTGTGTGTGTGTGTGTGTGTGTGTGTGTGTGTGTGTGTGTGTGTGTGTGTGTGTGTGTGTGTGTGTGTGTTTGTATATGTTTGTATATATATACAAACAAACAAACAAAACAAACAAACAAAAAATCCCAGCCGTGCTGCGTTCAAGGCCGTCGGTGTTCTGATTGAAGCCGTGGCGTGGACCTTTTTTCCTCCGCCCGCAGCAGCAGCAGCAGCAGCAGCAGCGTCTTGCTTGGTGAAGGCAGAGGAGGAGGAGGAGGAGGATACCCAGCCAGCCAGCCAGCAGCATCCATTAAGCATCAATGTTCCAGTGATCAAATCTCCACATCAGCCCGACTCGCGGATGAACGGGGATGAGGTCGAAAAACGGATTTTCAGGATCTTCCTGCACGGAGACGATCATCCCTCGCGTTTTATTTCGGGAAGGGAAGCAACAATGATGAAGGCAGGAGACAAATAACATTTTTGGATGATCGCTGAGCTGGCTAACGCTAGCTAGCTCGGTTAGCTTGCTTGTTTTTTCCTCCCCGGATGTTTCCCCCCGAATAAACAACAGCAATGTTTTTTTAATGCCGTGACATGCTGGAGTCAGAGGACATTCCCTCAAGCAGAAAGAAGCACAATAGCTGCCTGCTAGCCGCCCGCCCGCCGTTAGCATCCGTGATTTCTCATTTATTTTCTATTAAATATTAATTGTCTTGCTAATCCTAATGAAGAAGATGCTGTTTGCAGAGCAGATCTAAAGCTGAACTCTGTGGATTCACACGTCTCCATGAAGGTCATGATACGGAGAGAATGATCATGCTGGAAAAACAGGTAAGAACGTCTGAGTGATGCTGTGCTGTGTGTCTGCTGCTGGTACACCTGAGCAGGTCTCTTTAGCATGTGGGGTAATTACACGTTCATTAGGCCGTGATGATATCACATCGTTATGATAATACAGTCAATGATGCACACGGAACTCTACCGGTGTGTTTAATACTGAGGATGATTCTGCACAGGTGCCTTTCTAAAGAGCACTTCCCTGGCTGACACTAACCTTGCTGCCAGGTCTCTCTTTCTCCCCCCCCCCTCCTTTCTCCCCCCCCTCCTCTCTCTCCCCCCCCCTCCTCTCTCTCCCTGTAGCTTGCTGTCAATCTCTCCCTCCCTCTGTCTCCCCCCCCCTATCTGTGATTGTGTGTGTGTGTGTGTGTGTGTGTGTTTGCGTGTGTGTGTGTCTGTGTGTGTGTGTGTCTGTGTGTGTGTGTGCGTGTGTGTGTGTGTGTGTGTGTGTGTCTGTGTATGTGTGTGTGTGTGTCTGTGTGTGTGTGTGTGTGTGTGTGTGTGTGCGTGCGTGCGTGTGTGTGTGCGTGTGTGTCTGTGTGTGTGTCTGTGTGTGTGTGTGTGTGTGTGTGTGTGAGAGAGAGTTGTTTCCCTCAGCATATTAACAATAGCCTCAGTGATATTCTTGGCTACAGAAGGGGAAACCCTCTAGGAAATGTCCTTCGCTCAATATCCTTCACACCCTCCAGTGTCCAAGAACTACGGCTCTGTGTGTGTGTGTGTGTGTGTGTGTGTGTGTTGGGGGTGGGGGGGGGGGTGTTGCATCCCCTTGTTTACTAACTTCCATATCCACGTCAGATATGGAGGTAAACAATAGATAATATAGTGCTGGGCAGGGTAGGAAATTAGCGGGGGCTCGGGGCAAAATGCCCCTAAAATAATCTAGTTGCTCTTGGAATTGGGGTGACGGGGGCTTTTAAATGCCCCCATAAAATAAAGAGTTTAATACTTTCTGTATTTTAACATTATTCTTGCAAAGCGTGACTCGAACATGGCCAGCTAGGCATCCGTACAACCCCTGCCCCTCCTCCTACTAGAGTTATTGACCTCAGTGACAGGCAGCACAAGCTAGCTGGCCAGCTAGTTCACTCATGTTTTTGCCAAGTACATTAATAACATGACAGACCATCAAAAGTGTTGTTGAGATAGGAAATAAGGATCTTTAACTGTGATTGTTTATGAACTTTTAGAAATAAAATATGCTTGGATAAAAGTCATTGATTGGTCTGTCAGGCTACATAGGTGCAACTAAGGTATTTCCCAACATTTGATAAAATTGCCCTGGAAATGATCCAAAATGCCCCGGAAATGTATTTCACATGGGCAAAAATAGCCCTTGTTTAAAAAAGTTAATTTCCTACCCTGGCGCCGGGCGATATGGACAAATAAACGGACGCTCTTTCATCACCTTCAAAGATGTGTTTTTATGACCTGTTGTGTTGAGGTGATATTTGGCTGCTTATGAGATTTCAGAGGATGTTTCTGAGTCGATCTCCTCAGGATGCTGGAGGAGGCCAGGAGGTGATTGTACGGTGGTGAAAAACGTTTTTTCCCCCCCCGATTCAGATCCGATCCGTGAATTAGTGCCAATATCGGTCGGCACCCGATACCGATATTTCTCCGCCTACTGGCCTCTGGCCTACCGGTTACTTTATACACCATACAAGATACCCAGTGAATAAGTGTCCAAATGTTCATGTCATTCTACCCAATACCCCACTTCTGTTATAACATTTCAGTCTGGAATATGGAATATCTTTCAATAATCTTTATGACTAAAAGGCTAAAAAGTAATCTCATGTGTAAGAAATGACTGTTCTACATTGAAGTAAAAATGTAAATAATTAACTTGTTGGTTTTGGATTTATTTAGCTTCAAGAGTGCATTTTTGTTCGTGTGACTAGTGGAAATTCTAATTGGCTGGTAACTTCTAGCAGCCATATTGGCAGGTGGCCAAAAAAGCTAATTTCAAGCCCTGCAGGGAGAGCAGGTGGTGACATAGGAGTGAGTGAGAAAAGGATCAAATATTGGTGTTTAACACATTCAGTGCCAGCGACGCCATATGGCGTCATTAGAAATTTACCGTACAGTGCCAGCGACGCCAAATGGCGTCATAACTCGATTTTTTTTTTTTGACGGGGGGGTGTCGATCTATGCCTCTTACATCGCCTCTTACAATATTCAGAGGTATTGAATGTGTCTAACCTATTTTACAGAACCCTTAGGTGGCGACAGCGCTCTCCAGATGAGAGAACGTGGAGTGAAACACACAGAAGAAGTCATTGGGGGGAAGGAAATCGCATCGCATCCGTCCGTATGCAGCGGCTTCATTGAAGCAACGTTTAGCTGTGCCCCTGCAGCAGCCAATCTGCTATCACAATTGAGCACCTCGATGTCCGCTGCAACAGCCTCCGTGTCCGCTGCAACACATGATCAGCCGTGGATTTGTTATTATTCTCAACTCGAAGCATGGGAGCTGGTACACGCGGCTGTAAAAAAGCAGGATCTAGCTGACTTTTTCAGTGCTGAGCACAGGCAGGGAAAACGAGAAAACAGCAGAGCAGAGAGACACTCCTCCCACAACGGGGGGGGGGGGGGGGGGGGGGGGGGGGGAGGAGGAGGGGGGGAGGTGGGCACGCAGAGCCAAGTACACAACACAGACCCAGACAGCAGGACAGGGTTGGCAAACGCAAGCCAGAATATCCGATGCCCACCAGCAGCAAAAGATCAGCAAGAAGCTGCAACCAGCAGCGCATGCAGGCGCCAGCGCTGCTGGTTTCAGCTAAAAATATTATTCTTCCAAACAAAATTCCCTTGCCTTCACTGTTTTATTGAAGGAAATTATTTTTGAGGTGTGACTACATCAGAAAATTAGCTTCAGAGTCAGTGATGTGCTTGAAATGTTTAATTTCACAAAAGGCTCATTATCTCAGCTCGTAGAAAAAAAGCTCTGTTTTTCGTTCGATCAAGCTATCTTCTCCGGCTCATAACTAAAGAACGGAAAATGGGATCAATAAACTTTTTTTTGCAGGTGATAGAAGAGAGTCTCATCGTTATTTGTGCGTGTTCAGTGTTTACATAGTAATTATTAAAGAAATTATATGACTGTTTTAAAATGCATTGCGGCCTATGTGGCACAGCAAGCAACCTTTTGCCCAAGGGCCGTGGCACTGAAAGTGTTAAGACTGAATAATGACAACACAACTGTTAATTTAAAATTAGTTATTCCTCTAAACCTGCAGTAGCTGTAGTCTTTGTGATGTGTTCAGGTTGACCAGGCTGTAGTCTTTGTGGTGTGTTCAGGTTGACCAGGCTGTAGTCTTTGTGATGTGTTCAGGTTGACCAGGCTGTAGTCTTTGTGATGTGTTCAGGTTGACCAGGCTGTAGTCTTTGCTGTGTGTTCAGGTTGACCAAGCTGTAGTCTTTGTGCTGTGTTCAGGTTGACCAGGCTGTAGTCTTTGCTGTGTGTTCAGGTTGACCAGGCTGTAGTCTTTGCTGTGTGTTCAGGTTGACCAGGCTGTAGTCTTTGCTGTGTGTTCAGGTTGACCAGGCTGTAGTCTTTGTGCTGTGTTCAGGTTGACCAGGCTGTAGTCTTTGCTGTGTGTTCAGGTTGACCAGGCTGTAGTCTTTGTGATGTGTTCAGGTTGACCAGGCTGTAGTCTTTGTGATGTGTTCAGGTTGACCAGGCTGTAGTCTTTGTGATGTGTTCAGGTTGACCAGGCTGTAGTCTTTGTGGTGTGTTCAGGTTGACCAGGCTGTAGTCTTTGTGATGTGTTCAGATTGACCAGGCTGTAGTCTTTGCTGTGTGTTCAGGTTGACCAGGCTGTAGTCTTTGCTGTGTGTTCGGGTTGACCAGGCTGTAGTCTTTGTGGTGTGTTCAGGTTGACCAGGCTGTAGTCTTTGTGGTGTGTTCAGGTTGACCAGGCTGTAGTCTTTGCTGTGTGTTCAGGTTGACCAGGCTGTAGTCTTTGCTGTGTGTTCAGGTTGACCAGGCTGTAGTCTTTGTGGTGTGTTCAGGTTGACCAGGCTGTAGTCTTTGTGATGTGTTCAGGTTGACCAGGCTGTAGTCTTTGCTGTGTGTTCAGGTTGACCAGGCTGTAGTCTTTGCTGTATGTTCAGGTTGACCAGGCTGTAGTCTTTGCTGTATGTTCAGGTTGACCAGGCTGTAGGGCTGGGTCGGTTTGAAAATTTTAAAACCGGTTCGATATTGCCGTCTAAACCGGATCGAACCGGTATACCGATTTTTTTTGTAATTAAATTTTTTTTTTTTTTTTTTTTTTCAAGCAGGGCTCCCGAGTGTGGCCCATAACTGTCTGTAGTGCAACTTCAGTCCACCTGATAGCGATAATACACCTCTAAGCTGGTATTGTCAACCAGCAATGATACTGAATAAAAAGAAGCAGGACACCTGTGTAACAAACACCCTGTATTTATTTCTCATAACTATTCAGCTCAACTTTTCTTCTAAACATCAAAATAATAAATTAAATAAGACTTCTGCCTATAGTGCAACTTGAGAAAAAGGCTAATAAAAACACAAGCAGTGCAATCAGAATGGATTGGCTTACAGCTGAGCTGCCTTATAAACTTCAAAACTCACAAATTCACACAATATAGGGCCTAGGCATGGGTCGGTTTGAACATTTTGAAACCGGTTCGATATTCCCCAAAAAAACGTATCAAAGCGGCTGCAGTTGGTGGCGATAATGCACCTCTAAGCTGGTATGCTGCCAACCAGCACGAACACTGAATACAAATAAGCAGAACCTTTTAACTGTAACAACACACTGTTTTTATTTCTCATAACTATTCAGCTTAACTTTTCTTCAAACATCAACATAATAAACAAAATAAGACTTTTGCCTACTAGTGCAACTTTAGAAGAGGCTAATACGAACAATAGTGCAATCAGAATGGACTGGCAAAAAAAAAAAAAAAAAAAAACTTAATTTTTTTTTTTTTTTTTTTAGGTTTTTTTTTTAGGTTTTTTCGGTTTGCACGTGATCAAACCGGTTTGGGCTCATATACCGAACCGAACCGGTAAAACCGGAAATCGACCCATGCCTACCAGGCTGTAGTCTTTGTGATGTGTTCAGGTTGACCAGGCTGTAGTCTTTGTGGTGTGTCCAGGTTGACCAGGTTGACTCAAATCAACTCTAAATAACTGTCAAACTATTAATCATTCATCTAGTTTGACAGTTATTGAGAGTTGATTTGAGTTAGTTATTAATTTGAGTTAGTGTGGACCAGTGATGTCACTGGTCCACACTTTAACACTCAATAACTGTCAAATTAAATGAGACTTCAAAACCGTTTAGTTTTCTGATATACTACTGATGTTCTAATGATAGAAAGCTGGTTGAAAATGGGCAGAGTGTTCCTTTAACTCAAATCAACTCTCAATAACTGTCAAACTAAATTTTGTAATGATACAAAGCTGTTTGAAAATCGCCTGAGTGTCCCTTTAACAGAGTGAGAGAGCTGTGTGTGTGTGTGTATGTGTGTGTCTGTGTGTGTGTGTGTGTGTGTGTGTGTGTGTGTGTTACGGCCCTGGCATAAGGGACAACCAGGGATAACATGTTGGTGCCCCCCACTCTTCCCACTCCCAAAGACGAGAAGCTAGTCCATGATCAAAGTTCTCAATGCAGCAGGTTGATTTGTTTTCAGAATCAGAATCAGAATCAGAATCAGATATCATTTATTCACCATTATGTTATGTAACATGTAGGAACTTGTTTTGGCATTAACTCATTCAGGGCCAGTTTAGGACTGCCAATATTTAGCACAGGCCAAAGATTTTCATAATTGTTGGTCATCTTTCAAGACCCACAGTAAATTATCTATTAGCACCAGAGTGATTTGCAATACCTCAAAATGAAGATGTACGTCTCTGGGTTCACCAGGAAAAAAAAAGTGAGCTTTTAGCATGTTCTGTACTCTACTTATAGCCATTTATATACACCCTGTTTTCCCCCAGAAGGTCTCCTTGAGAAAATAAACAGGAGAAAAGGCAATTTTTGTAAAAGGGCACAATCTCAGGCAGAACTCACTCTCAATTCTTTTATTTTGAACTGTATTGACATCAGACATGTAAATATTATTCGTTAGGACACAAATGACAAAAAATAAATAAATATATATATATATATACACATGAAGTGCTTTTTTTTTACATTCAACAATACAGTTTACTCGGTGTGAGTGAGTGTGCAGACAGACAGACAGACAGACAGACAGACAGACAGACAGACAGACAGACAGACACACACACACACACACACACACACACACACACACGATCCCCCTTTTAGATTTCTAACCCCACATAGGATAAGCAATAACCACGCCCTGTGGCGCTGGGATTGGCCAGGAGCAACACTGGAGGGCACGCAGCCCAGCGATTTCATGAACCAACTGAAAGCTCTTGAGAAGGACAGCGGGCTGCTGTGACTGCCTTCTGCCCGCTGCTGCCTAGCTGTTCCTGTGTTTATTTTGATTTGTTCTGGTACACCCGTCCTCGTCCATGTCTCCCTGTCATATCCTCTCTGCTATTTGATCGTTCCCGTTTTCCCCTCGGCTATTCAACACGTCCTCACCGCCCTCGCAAACTGATCGATCATTTCCTCATTCCTCCGATGATCAAACACATCTCTTGATTACTTTCTCCCGTTTTCTCCTGGCTGGCACAGAGGAAGGCGACTCCAGCTCGTGCAGCGCGCCGAGGGCGTTTCAATGGCGTTTCTCCTGTCTGCACAAGGAAGCGTTACCCGTTTTCTGCTTTTCCTCTTGCTCAATTTCAAAACAACAGCTGCGGTATGTGTTTGTTCACGTGTTGTCTTAGATGCTAGGGACCTGATACCATGTGACAGGCTGGGGAAGTGTTTTAACTATGCGCTGCACGAATAAAAACAAAAACACGTCAAACACGTCATTGGCCCTCTGGGCTATTCCTGATAACACGTCAAAGACGTCATTGGCCCTGAATGAGTTAAAGTGCTTAAACTTTTTTCACATAAAAGGGACAGTGCAAAACGAGGCAAATACAGTGGGACAACAGGACAAGAAAGTGCAATATTTGGTGATCATACAGGTATGGGCAGTGCAAATAATTGGATAGGGGTGCAGGCCCGAGGCAGCTCCCCTTAGGAAGGGGGGGGAACCGGGGGATACCCGACTGGTTTACGAGACGTGCTGCTGAGGGGAAGAAGCTGAGTCTGTGACGGTTTTTTAGAGTCACTGGCAGGCGTAGCCGCCTACCGTGAGGAAGCATGGAAAAGAGGGCGTGACCCGGGTGGGATGGGTCAGCCATAATCTTTCTGGCCCTCTTCAAGGCCCTGGTGTCATGTAGGGACTCGAGAGAGGGGAGGGGGCAGCCGATCACCTTCTCCGCTGATCGAATCACCCGCTGCAGCTTGGTCTTGTCCTTGACCGTAGCCGCAGGGAACCAGGTGATGATGGAGAAGGTGAGGATGGACTCAATGATGGAGGTGTAAAACTGAGTCAGCATAGACCTCGGCAGCCGGAACTTTTTTAGCTGCCGCAGGAAGTACATCCTCTCCCGGGCCTTCTTCATGAGAGCGTCGATGTTCAGCTCCCACTTCAGGTCCCGGGAGATCGTCATGCCAAGGAAGCGGCAGGACTCAACAGAGGCCATGGGGGTGCCTCCCAAGTTGAGCGGGGGGGGAGGGGCTGCCTTCCGCCTGAAGTCAACTACCATCTCCACTGTTTTGAGAGCATTGAGGGCCAGGTTGTTGTCTTTACACCAGCTCTCTAGCCGCGTGATCTCCCTCCTGTAGGCGGACTCATCCCCATTGGAGATGAGGCCTACCAAGGTGGTATCGTCTGCAAACTTCAGGAGCTTGACCGACGAGTGGAGGGAGATGCAGCTGTTGGTGTACAGGGAGAATAGTAGGGCAGACAGAACGCAGCCCTGCGGGGAGCCAGTGCTGATGAACTTTAAAAGGGAGATGAATTTCCCTAGCTTCACCCGCTGTGACCTGTTGGTTAGAAAATCCGTGATCCACCTGCGGGTAGAGGCCGGCACCCGCAGCAGGGACAGCTGGCGTTCTAAGATGTGTGGTAAGATCGTGTTGAATGCCGAGCCGAAGTCTACAAACAGGATCCTGGCGTAGGTGCCTGCATGGTCCAGATATTGCAGGACAAAGTGCAGAGCCATGTTCACGGCGTCGTCCGTGGATCTGTTGGCTCGGTATGCAAACTGCAGGGGGTCCAGTAGAGGGTCTGTGATGGACTTCAGGTGGGCCAGGACCAGGCGCTCAAAGACCTTCATGACTACAGACGTCAACGCGATAGGTCTGTAGTCATTAAGGCCTGTGACCTTGGCCTTTTTGGGGACGGGGATGATGGTCGAGGCCTTGAAGCACGCTGGGACCCGACACAGCTCCAGCGAGGTGTTGAAGATGTTGGTGAACACCGGGGACAGCTGGTCGGCGCAGTGCTTCAGGGTGGCGGGTGTGACGGAGTCTGGTCCGGCCGCCTTCCGGGGGTTTTGGCTCTTAAATAGGCGGTTTACCTCCCTTTCGGTGACAGAGAGGGAGGGGGTGGGGGGGGCGGAGAGGGGGAGGGGAGACAGGGGAGGGGGGAGGAGGGAGGGGGGAGTGTGTGTGGGGGGGAGGGGGGGAGTGTGTGGGGGGGGGAGGCAGGGGAGGTGGGGTCACCACTGGGGACTGAGGACTGGGGGTGTGGCCGGGAGGCGTGGGGAAGGAGGGCGGGGGGGAGCTTCTCTGTCTCGAACCTACAGTAAAACTCGTTGAGCTCGTTGGCGAGGAGGAGGCTGTCAGTCGTCCGTGGGGACTTTGGTTTATAGTTGGTAATTGTTTTGAGGCCTTTCCAAACGGAGAAGGGCTTCCCCTCAGAGAACTGCCTCTGAAGTTTCTCCGAGAAGCGTTGTTTCGCCGCCTTCACCGCTCTCGGGAAGATGTATTTGGCCTCCTTAAACCTGTTAGTGTCACCACTACGCCTGGCCACCTCCTTCTCGGTCCGCAGCCTGCGGAGACAGGCTGTGAACCAGGGCTTGTCATTGTTGTAAATCAACCTGGAGCGGAAGGGGACACACACCTCCTCACAGAAGCTGATGAATGACGTCACAGTCTCTGTGTAATCATCCAGATTGTTGCCAGCCTCTGACCCCGCCCACTCGACAAGACCCCGATCGCAGCCTGCGCGCTCCAGCCAGGCGCAGAGTTTCTCGCGAGCCTCGGAGGACCACACTTTAAAGCGTCTTGTTACAGGTTTACAGTGTTTTAGTTTCTGCCTGTAGCAAGGGATCAGATGGATTAACTCGTGATCACTGTTGCCCAGCGCGGCACGGGAGACAGAATGGTATGCCTGCTTAGTTGTACTGTAGCAATGATCTAGAGTGTTCGCCCCCCGAGTTGGACACGTGATGTGTTGCCGGTACCTCGGAAGAGCGCGGCTTAAGCTAGCCTTGTTGAAATCTCCGACGGCAACCACCGGGCTTTCAGGATATTTCCGTTCAATGCTGATGATCTGCTCGGCTAGTGTGTCTTGTGCTGTATCGACGTCAGCATCTGGTGGAATATAAACACACGCGAGGATGATCGAGCTGAACTCGCGGGGGGAATAGAACGGACGACAGTTTATGAAGAGGGATTCCAGAGAAGCGGAACAGTGTTTGGGTGATCACTGTAACATCCGAGCTCCAACAATCGTTCACGAAGAGCAATACACCTCCGCCTCGCGACTTGTTGACTGAAATAAAGTCGCGGTCCGCCCGATACATGGAGAAGCCGACCAACTCCACCGCTTCATCGGGGATGAGAGGTGATAGGTGGGTCTCCGTGAACGCGAACACAGCTGTTGAGCGAAAGTCATTGCTCCTTGCTACGAGGGACCGGAGCTCATCCATTTTATTACAAAGAGAGTTCACATTTGAGAGGAAAATACCCGGGAGTGGAGGCCGATTTCCCCTCCGGCGAAGGCGAACCAGGGAGCCAGCCCTCCTTCCTCGCTGCCGCCTGACCCACCTCACAGCCTGGGCGAAGACCGCGGTTCCCTTCACGAGTATATCCAACAAATCCGTGGATCGGGTGAGTAGTTGGGGGAAAATGTCCGGTGGGGTTGAATTCCCAATGTTCAGAAGTTCTTCCTTTGAGTAAGAAGTTACACATGACACAGAAACTATACAGGACAAACAGAGCACAGAGCACAGTAGCGCCACAGCAGCCATGGGCGGCGCCATCTTGGATTCGCAGCCAGTTCCTGAAGGCTGAAGGTTTTGTAGTTCAGAGTAGAGCACTACCAAAACAATAAACAAAATCAAGCTAAAAGGAAACTCACACTTTCCTACACACAAAATAAAAAGGAAAACAAAAGACAATAACTCTTATCTAACTCCTGATAACAAAAACAATGAGAGGTAAAGTCAAGTCAAAGAAAAAAAGTTTCTCTCTCCTATTTGACTGCAACATGAGAATCAACAATAACCTCTAGGATCTAAAGAGACAACAAAATGTACAGATTACCAGACATCAATATCTATCAGAAGAACAAGTGTGGAGCAGAGTTAGATGGCCAGCCTTCATCTCTGGGATGTGGGGAGAATAGAGTGGCAGACAGCAGGCCTCAGCTGGTGTATATCAGCTGCAACAGCCAATCAGCAGCCAGTCCTCCTGACAGCCCAGGTACCACACACCTGCCGCTCATCACCCACTCAGTAACACACACACAGGGGAGGAATGACACAGGTTACACACGCAAATGACCCGAGGTCATAACTGTGTGTATGTGTGTGTGTGTGTGTGTGTGTGTGTTAGGGTTGTCAAAAGTATCGATAGTATCGATAAAAGTCAATACTAAACATTTTAAACGGATACAATACTCATTTGCAACAGGTATCGATAGTATCGATAAGTATCAATACTAAAAATTTGAAACGGATACAATACTCATTTGCAACTGTATCAATATCAGCAGTGCTTTCTCTTAATGAAAAATCAAACATACCACTGATTTGTCCCTCCCTGTCATTGGTGGTTATCTTTTGCTTCAACAAGTTCAAAGTATTCTGATAGGCTGATGACTAGAGCAGGTGTAATCTGCTGTGTTATGATAGGCTGATGACTAAAGCAGGGGTACTCTGTTGTGTCAGGTCAAAGTTTTTAATGAGTTTTATCAGGTCTAGATTATGGAGAAGCGTGCATCTGTCTGTCCATCTGTCTTTGTTTATTTTTTATGCCTCTTGATGTGTTGTCATCCCGCCACGTGGTATCGAAAATGGTATCGAGTATCGATATTTTCCTGGGTATCGGTATCGAAGTAGAAATTATAGTACATCCCTAGTGTGTGTGTGTGTGTGTGTGTGTGTGTGTGTACCTGCAGGCCTGCACCACCCTCTCCTGCTTTTGTCTGAGGCCACAGGAAACTGACCTAAAGGTTGCAGTCTGGCTTCCTGTCCCGGCTGGGCGCGGGAAGGGGGGGGGGGGGGGGGGAGGCGGCTTCGCCTCCCAGTTTCCATGACGACTGCTCTTCTACAGTATTCAGCTGTGGGACGGCCTCTGCATCTGAAAGCAGTTCCCACTGTTTTCAGCCTCTCTCTCAGTTTCTCTCTCTCTCTCTCTCTCACACACACACACACACACACACACACACACACACACACACACACACACACACACACACACACACACACACACACACACACATACATACACTGCTTCTCTCTCTCTGTCTCTCTCTCATGGCTTCTCTCTCTCACACACACACTCTGATTCTCTCTCTCTCTCACTGTCTGTCTCTGCCTCTCTCTGTCTCTGGCTATCTGTCTCTGTCTGTCTCTGTCTGTCTGTCTGTCTCTGTCTGTCTCTCTGTCTGTCTCTGCCTCTGTCTGTCTCTGTCTATCTGTCTCTGTCTGTCTGTCTCTGTCTGTCTCTGCCTCTCTCTCTGTCTCTGGCTATCTGTCTCTGTCTGTCTGTCTGTCTGTCTGTCTGTCTGTCTGTCTGTCTCTGTCTCTATCTGTCTCTGTCTGTCTGTCTGTCTGTCTGTCTCTGTCTGTCTCTCCAGCAGACAGTTATTCTCTTCTGCCATCTTTTTTTAAGCAGTAATGCTCCATCTTCACTCTTCTTTAAATTCCCCCAAGGTCTGCTGCGACTCAGAGCCAAGACACACACACACACACACACACACACACACACACACACACACACACACACACACACACACACACACACACACACACACACACACACACACACACACACACACACACACACACACAGACATAGACAATATTAGCCATGTTGTAAAAGAGAATGAATGGATTTTAAAAATGGAGTGAGCGAGTAGGACGCCATGCTGTTTGTTCCAACACTTATTTCCATTATGTCCATTATTGATTTAATCAATTTAATTAATTTAATTAATTATTTTTCACTAGATTTTTTTAATCGGTCTATAAAATGTAAAAAATAATAACAGAATGTGCTTGTTGTCACACAGGTCTCCAGAGGCCAACATTATTCTCCAAATGTCTTCCTCACTCTGAGCAGCCAAAACAACACAATGATAAATTTGATAATGAAATGAAACAGAGAAGAGCAGCTGTAACCAGCTGATGCTCAGGTTGTTTACTTGATCGATGGGGTTGGATTGTCTGATGGTTCAGTGCTAGTTTGCTCACATTGCTGCATAGTGGATCCGATTGGTCTGAGGGGCAGGGCTAGAAATGCGGAACCCCGCAGCAGTTAATAGTATGAGTTGTGTAAAACAAACGTTAATATCTCAAAAACTATACATGACATCGCTTATATTTTGAGATTCTGAGTGAGAGCAGAAGTAGCTCAAGAGTTTGATGTATAATATATGCATGTCGTGTTAAAGTTGTGTGAACTGTCGCAGTTTTTAAAATGTAAACAGAGTTAACTGGCTAGAGTCAGCCACTCAAGCCTCGCGCCACTTGGGCTCCATAGGGTTCCATTGCCGTTGCCACCCAGTGATGCGGTTTGTTTACCAAAATGCTGCTCGGCTGATCCCTCGTATACAGACTATTGTTTTGCAATAGTATTTCCTAGTAGGGCTGGGTATTGGCAAGGACCTCACGATACGATACGTATCACGATACATGGGTCACGATATGATACGCATCACGATACATGGGTCACTCACGATACGATTGTATCACGATACATTGCGATACAATACATATTGCGATATATTGCAATACTCTATATTGCAATACTCTACATAATTTACTGAAAATTGTATTTGCTGTGTACCACCCAGGTAGTGTAATAATATATACAACTTAGTGGACAAATTGAGTCAAAACTACTGAGTGTTGATTGTTTTACCGAACGCACTGAAATAAAAAGTATTTTTATTGTGTCACTGAACACACACAGCTGTGCAAAAAATCGATATGGCGATATATCACGATATTTTTCTGAAATATCGATACAGTATTGCGGAAAAAAATATTGCGATATATTGCCGTATGGATTTTCTTTGCACAGCCCTAGTATTTCCTAATAATCGTCATAGATACTAGTAGATGTTTACACTGAAATGACTTCACTTGAAATAAATTCCTTTTCATTAGTATTTCATTTTCTGCACACACAATTTTGTGAGCATTTTTAAAAGTGTGTCCACATGTATCTCATGTTGCAGTAATGCTGGAGACGGCGTTCTTTACCGGGATAGACCCTTTTCACGGGGGCCATTTTGTGCCGAAAAGGCAGGGTAAACACAGGTGCAAGCAAAACACTAATGAGGGTTTCCAAATTCCATGAGTGTAACAAGTTGGAAAAATGCAAAACGACCCGCGTGAAAAGGGTCTATTATTGGGAGCCCTGCAGCTGCGTGTCGTCTTACTGATGCCTCCCTGCTTCCATTTTCCACAATCAAATCTCAAGCGGACTTTTTGGCAGAAACAATCTGCTGACTAGCTTGTCATTTTATGAGGCATTTACGGGATTAAGGGATTATGGCTTTACTGTAACTGAGAAAATGGCAACATAACAACACAAGAAATTCTGCCCAATCCAATCCTCCACCACAGTGCTGGTACATTTAAAGTAATAATAATATTTTTCACGTAAATAAACGTGTGTTTTGCTATTCCCTATAATCCCTATAGCATCGCCGATTGCTCTGACACAGTGATTCAACCTAATCTAGTTGATGAAATTATTTTCCCAATGTTCTAATCCAGTGATTCTCACACAAAATTAGACCACGGACCCCCATCTGATAGGATTTTGTCCCAGGGTCCCTCATCTGATAAGAGGGTACAGAGGTTCTCAAATGTTTTTCAGACCCCTTACAAGATAGAAAATATACCGGGGACCGCCTCATTCTGATTTGTGATTTTGGGCTAAGCTTTAATTGTTTCCACGGTAACGTGCTTGACTTTTAAATTGATATGTTTGTTAGATTAGAATATAAAATCCATGAACCATTTTAGATTTAAAGCATACAATATTTCCATACAAAGGAGTCTCTTGCGCGTCGGCCCCTCCACAAAAGGAGGTCGGTGCTCTCAGGACAGGACAGTATCACGACAAAAGTTCAATGGACAAACCAAAGAGGATCTTGGAGCACACGATTCATATTCATGACACATTTCCGTTGAACTATGAAGCTTTTGCAAAAAAAAAAATATATATATCCATATATCCATATATAGCCTATATATATATATATATATTATTTTTATTTAAAAATTAAAAAAATAAATCACCGACCCCCATTTGAGAACCACTGGTGTATGAAACCCACGACCAAAGCAGCCATACATTACATTCTGTCATTGTGTTACTTATGGATTGGATTATAGTGAAAATATATGATTCCCCTTTTTGATGACTTTGGGAACCACTGTTCTAAACAGGTGTCTGGTAGCTGTTCCCTGGGGAAAGTCCTCTGCTGCACAGGAAGTGATGCATTTGATGTTTGTTTGGAATCAATGGAGTGGGTAGTTTAGCATGAGCATAGCCAGATACCATGGCTGAACGAGTAGTACGTAACACACCTGCAGTAGCATGAGCATAGCCAGATACCATGGCTGAACGAGTAGTACGTAACACACCTGCAGTAGGGGTGTGGGAATCGATACAGCATAGTATCGCGATATTTTGTGTGGCAGTCGTATCGCGATATGCAAGATTTTTGTATTTATATAAATTGTCAGGCGCAATGCAACATTTATAACAGTGTTGGCCAGTCTGTCTGCTTGACCATTTTGCTGCAATACAAATGATTGAAGTGAGATGAACAGACTGGAAACTTTATCTTAGATAAAAAAAACTGATGTTTACAAAGTTTTTTCGTTTGGGGACATTTGCAGTGGAGAAAAAAGGTAATAAATCGCAATATATCATAATATCGCAATACTCAATATATCGCAATACTAGTATATCACAAATCCATATCGGATCGCGACTAAAGTGTGGTGATAATATTGTATCATGGGGCATCATTGTACTATTTGCAGTGGAAAACTACCAAGTTACTTCCAAAAGTGCATCGATGAAGCAAAAGGGAAAGAAAAGCATTCAACGGGCCTTTTTCACAGCTGCCATTTTGTGTCTAAAAGGCAGGGTAAACACAGGTGCAACCAACTCACTAATGAGGGGCCCAGCACTGGAACACCTACATAGACTGGAAGTTGGGAACCCTAATGTTTTGGTGCACCTGTGCTGTGCTACTTCCTTCCTTTTAGACACAAAATTGCTGCTGTGAAAACGGCCTATTCCTCTCATTCCAGACACAATACACACCTGAGAACAAGTGAACATACATTGACGCTTGGTCTTTGCCCTGTCAGATGATATGCAGCAGTTTATTTGGCAGTTTTTCCACAGCGCCTCCTTGAGGCGGACTTCTGTGGTGAGTCTGAGTGCTTCCGAGTGTTACAGAGAGAGAGAGAGAGGTGAGTGAGTGAGTGAGTGAGTGAGTGAGTGTGTGTGTGTGTGTGTGTGTGTGTGTGTGTGTGTGTGTGTGTGTGTGTGTGTGCGTGTGTGTGTGTGTGTGTGTGTGTGTGTGTGTGTGTGTGTGTTTTGGCATACAGCCGAGGGATTGGGCAATACTACCTGATACTACATCTAGGCAACAGACGACAGAAACACAAGAGAGCTGCTGCAGCTCAGACGTTCCCTGGTGGTGAGGAACCAGGAGAGGAGAGGAGGAGGGAGGGAGGAGAGGAGGAAGAGGGGGGAGAGGAGGAGGGAGGGAGGAGAGGAGGAGGGAGGGAACCAGCAGAGGAGAGGAGGAGGGAGGGGAGGAGGAGGGAGGGAACCAGGGGAGGAGGAGGGAGGGAGGAGAGGAGGAGGGAGGGAACCAGCAGAGGAGAGGAGGAGGGAGGAGAGGAGGAGGGAGGGAACCAGGGGAGGAGGGAGGGAACCAGGGGAGGAGGAGGGAGGGAACCAGGGGAGGAGGAGGGAGGGAACCAGGGGAGGGGAGGGTAGGGGGTGTTCCTCTTTTTCTCTCTCTCCGACACGGATTTCTCCCAGTCTTCGGGGGAGCGAGCAAGCAGCCAGTGTGTGTTTCAGTGTGCGTTTCACTGAGTGTGTTTCAGTGTGTTTCAGTGTGTGCGTGTGTTTGTTTGGGTGTGAGTGTGTGTGTGTGTGTGTGTGTGAGTGTGTGAGTGTGTGTGAGTGTGAGTGTGTGATGCTACAGCATGGAGGCCAGCTCTGTGTTCAGCCTGCACAGAGCGCTGGCTCAGCCCGTCAACATGTGCATGTTACACTTCCCCGTCTGCATCCTGGACCACCTGGTGAGTGTGTGTCTGAGTGTGTGTTGAGTGTGTGTCTGAGTGTGTGTTGAGTGTGTGTTGAGTGTTTGTCTGAGTGTGTGTTGAGTGTGTGTTGAGTGTTTGTCTGAGTGTGTGTTGAGTGTGTGTTGAGTGTTTGTCTGAGTGTGTGTTGAGTGTGTGTTGAGTGTGTGTGTGTGTGTGTGTGTGCACGCGTGTGTGCGTGTGTGCAAGAGTTTTAGACTATGAGGGTGTCTGTATATATGCCAGTAAGTGTGGTGTGTAAGTGTGTGTGAGACTGAGTGCATGCACCTAGGTTATATGTGTGTGCATTGGCAAATGTGCATTTATGCCAGTGTGTGGCTCTGTGCGTGTGTGTGTGTGTGTGCGTGCGCGCCCGCGCCCGCGTGTGTGTGTGTGTGTGTGCGTACGTGCGTGCGTGCATGTACATGCGTGTGTAAGTGTGTGTGTGCGTGCGTGTGTGTGTGTGTGCATGCATGTGTGAGTGTGAGTGTGTGTGCATGCGTGTGTGTGTGAGTGTGTGTGTGTGCGTGCGTGCGTGGGTGTGCATGCGTGTGTGAGTGTGTGTGTGCGTGTGTGTGTGTGTGCGTGTGTGATTATAATGATGTGTGTATGTGTGTGTGTGCAGGCTTGCATATTTTATGTTTTTCTTACAGTGTAAACTTGTGAATGTGATGTGTGCTGCATTCAATCACATAGTTTTCTTTCTTTCTTTCTTTCTTTCTTTCTTTCTTTCTTTCTTTCTTTCTTTCTTTCTTTCTTTCTTTCTTTCTTTCTTCTTGGTCTGAAGCCAGAGTTGAAAAGTTCAATAACAACGAAACCAGGAACCTTGTCATCCTGCAGGGACTCAGTCTCTGTAACTTTAGCTAACATGACTTGTCTGTCTCTTCCTTTGTGATTCTCTTCTTCTGTGGTGTTCTTTAGCTAATATGATGGACTTGTCTGTCTCTTCTTCCGTGGTGTTCTTTTGCTAACATGATGGACTTGTCTGTCTCTTCTTCTGTGCTGTTCTTTTGCTAACATGATGGACTTGTCTGTCTCTTCTTCTGTGGTGTTCTTTAGCTAACATGATGGACTTGTCTGTCTCTTCTTCTGTGGTGTTCTTTAGCTAACATGATGGGCTTGTCTGTCTCTTCTTCTGTGCTGTTCTTTTGCTAACATGATGGACTTGTCTGTCTCTTCTTCTGTGGTGTTCTTTAGCTAACATGATGGACTTGTCTGTCTCTTCTTCTGTGGTGTTCTTTAGCTAACATGATGGGCTTGTCTGTCTCTTCTTCCATGGTGTTCTTTAGCTAACATGATGGACTTGTCTGTCTCTTCTTCTGTGCTGTTCTTTAGCTAACATGATGGACTTGTCTGTCTCTTCTTCTGTGCTGTTCTTTAGCTAACATGATGGACTTGTCTGTCTCTTCTTCCGTGGTGTTCTTTAGCTAACATGATGGACTTGTCTGTCTCTTCTTCCGTGGTGTTCTTTAGCTAACATGATGGACTTGTCTGTCTCTTCTTCTGTGGTGTTCTTTAGCTAACATGATGGGCTTGTCTGTCTCTTCTTCTGTGCTGTTCTTTAGCTAACATGATGGACTTGTCTGTCTCTTCTTCTGTGGTGTTCTTTAGCTAACATGATGGGCTTGTCTGTCTCTTCTTCTGTGCTGTTCTTTAGCTAACATGATGGACTTGTCTGTCTCTTCTTCCGTGGTGTTCTTTAGCTAACATGATGGGCTTGTCTGTCTCTTCTTCTGTGCTGTTCTTTTGCTAACATGATGGACTTGTCTGTCTCTTCTTCTGTGGTGTTCTTTAGCTAACATGATGGACTTGTCTGTCTCTTCTTCCGTGGTGTTCTTTAGCTAACATGATGGGCTTGTCTCTCTTCTTCTGTGGTGTTCTTTAGCTAACATGATGGGCTTGTCTCTCTTCTTCTGTGGTGATTACATTATTGGGTGAACTTATCATGCAGAACCTCATGCAGAAACAGCTGCATGTGATCCAGACTGATTTGTTCTGGCTTCAGTTAAGCTTGGATTTCTAAGCATGGGGCAGTGCAGGCTGGGTGATGTCAATATAACCTTGCAGTTTATGGTGGTTCCCTGTGATTGGCTGAATTATTTTCTCACTCCTAACAAACCGCATCACAGTTCTCTTGTTAGAGGACTCACACACCACAGCCGCACTTTTGCTTATTTGATGCCAGCAGAGTTCAGATGGCATCGCTCTCACCTGGCCAACAGATGGCATCGCTCTCACTTGGCCAAACCAACCAACTAAAGCAGTCAACACAGAGTTCAAAGAAACGGCTCAAATCACACTTCCTCTCTCACTCCATGTGTGTGTGTGTGTGTGTGTGTGTGTGTGTGTGTGTGTGTGTGTGTGTGTGTGTGTGTGCAGGCAGCGGCTCCCTGCGGGGGGCGCCATCATGCCATGTGATGCTGTGACATGTTTGGTCATGCCTGGTATAATCCCACTGCGTCTGATGAACGTGTTGCTGCATCTCCCATAGAGAACATGTCATGTGATGGTTGTGTTGTTGTTGTTGTGTTGTTGTGTGTTTTGCTGCTGGGGGAACATGTGATGGTTGTGTTGTTGTGTTGTTGTTGTTGTGTTGTTGTGTGTTTTGCTGCTGGGGGAACATGTGATGGTTGTGTTGTTGTGTTGTTGTTGTTGTTGTTGTTGTTGTGTTGTTTTGCTGCTGGGGGAACATGTGATGGTTGTGTTGTTGTGTTGTTGTGTGTTTTGCTGCTGGGGGAACATGTGATGGTTGTGTTGTTGTGGACTGGAGGAGTTTCGTGGTCCTTTAAAGCCCCCCTCCACTGTATTTGGTCATTTTTAAGATCTTTCCTGCCCTGCTCTGTTGATTAGCCACACTTGGTGTCCTCTAGAGCAGTGGTTCTCAAATGGGGTTCCGGGGACCCCCAGGGGTCCTTGTGGGGGTTCCAGGGGGTCCCCAGCCAAAAGGTGGGTAATTTATTTTCGCTATAATTCAACACAATGGTTATTTTTGTCATGGGTTTTATACACTTTCTGTAATGCCACCAACCTCTTTTATCACCACCCCCTCTGCCGATGTGGGGAGAGCCGTAGACTAGCACCATGCTTCCTCCGACACATGCGCAGTTGCCAGCCGCTTCTTTTCACCTGACAGCGGGGAGCTTTACCCCAGGACGTAGCGCATGGGAGGATCACACTATCCCCACCAGTTCCCTTCCGCCCGACCAGGCGCCCCGACCGACCAGAGGAGGCGCTAGTGCAGCAGCCACAACATTTAGGAGCTGTTATTGACAACTCATCTTGTTGATGTTGTTTAGGAGCTATTACTGACAGCTCATCTTGTTGTTGTTGATGTTGTTTAGGAGTAGGGCTGGGTTCTAAAAATCGATTCTCCGATTTTTAATTGAATCAAATCAAATCGAATCGAAATTAATCGATTCGCAACCTTGTGAATCGGAATCGAATCGATTCTTGAAATTTGAACCAATACCCAGCTCTATTTAGGAGCTATTACTGACAGCTCATCTTGTTGATGTTGATGTTGTTTAGGAGCTATTACTGACAGCTCATCTTGTTGATGTTGATGTTGTTTAGGAGCTATTACTGACAACTCATCTTGTTGATGTTTATGTTGTTTAAGAGCTATTACTGACAACTCATCTCACTCTGGACTGACATGGACCCCCCTACCGAGCGTCAGAACCTCTCCCCCTCTCTTCCAGTTAATTTTTTTCTAGTGTTGTTCCTCGCGTGTTGACTCAGCTGGTAAAGTAAACATGTGTTGGGACAAACGTTGGACTCGTGGTTCGGCCAATCTGTGAGAGGGGAGTGGGAGCCCCGGATCTGGGTTTCTGGGTTTTCCTGTTTGATTCCCTGGGTGCCGGTCGGGTTCTGAGCCAAGCTGCGATGTGGCGCTGGACCCAGTGGATCTGTGGGCTGCTGCTCCGGCCGGGACGCTGTTTGGAGGACGAGGGTTCTTATGGACTCAGGCTGACTGGCAGGAAGGCTCACCGACAGGTCGGATTTACACATATTTCCTTATATTTGTAGGCAATTCTGACAATGGTATCCAAAGATACTTACTGTAAAGTGATGGAGGAGGACGGAGTTCAACAACTATGGACAGTAATAATCTGACTTTATATTATATATGACTACTTATTCTAAATAAGACAATATTCAGATTAGGGATGTCAACGGTTAACCGTTAATCGATTAACCGTCGCTAACGTCGTTGTTCGGTTATTGCTGTCGGTCTATCAGTTAATATAAAAAAAAAAAAAAAAAAAAAAATTTTTTTACACGTTTTTTGAGTTTCCTTGCAGATTTTGCACAGTGTTTTGCATCATGCAACTATTTTGTTCAAATTTTGTTCAATTGTTGGCAGCAAATCGAAATAGGCTATATTTTGTTTAAGTTTTTATGCTGCAAAAGACAGTAGGCCTAATGTGAAAAAATCAAAAGAAATAACAGATTGTTGTTGTTGTAATGTTTACATAAACAGGAAATAAAGCTCTCAAAAATATATTTCCTTGTCATCCATATAAGAGCCAGAATGATTTTGGAATGATTACCTGATCAAAATGTGGCAATAAACTTATAAATTTCAGCAAAGCCAACAAAAAATAAAGGCATAATTCTAACACAAAAAGCATTAACATTTCAGCATCTAAATAGACACGCCTTGTTTGGGCATGAGCTCATTGAGTAAATAGAAAAAATAATAAAAAAATAATAATAATATTAACACGTTCACTGCCAATGGCGAGTTGACTCGTCAAACACAATCCAGCGGTTCACTGCCAACGATTTTTTTTTTTTGACGGTGGGACGTTGATCTAACCCTTTTACGTCTCCTACACCAGAATTGGAGGTATTGAATGTGTATAATCTATTTTACCGACCCACTGAGTGGCGACATGTCTCTCCACAGTAGAAAGAGGCGACCCAAAACTGGAGGGAAAAGCGCGAGGAAGCCGTTCTCATACTGTAAAATTGATGGCGAAAACGCTTTCACTTTCGCGCTGATGCACAGCGGTGGCAACGGTGGGGGGTTCCAAGAATAGATTGGATGCACACTTTGAAACACGCAGCATAAATATGACCAGAATCGCAAAAGCTTCATCAAAGCTCTCAACCAAAACTCCACGAAACGAGCGAGTCCACCCAGACTTCCTCAAACAGCGGCCGCGCAAACAGGCACAGCAGCAGCAGCAACTTCGTTGTGACACGCCCGCTGGAGAGCCAGGGAGGCAGGAGGAGAACACACACGGAGGGAGGAGTTGGAAGCAGAGGGGGGTTTCCTGCTGTTATGGAGGAAATTACTGTTCAAAACTATTGTTTAGATGTCTGACGTCTTACTGATGCCAAAAATGAATGGTTAAAGTGACTGTTCTATCGAATTTCACAAAAAGCCGTTTATCTCTGAATAATTTTTCTGACGCTGAAACCATGCTGTATTCAACTGCTAATGCTTACATAACTACTAACTCTACAAACTAACTCTTTTAGACAGAGAAAGCACACATTCTATTAGTTCTTTTGAGATATTGTGTGTTCACAAAATCTTAGCAGAAAAGAATCCTCGGGTCTTGAAAGATGAGCCAGAATCCTCAAAAAAACCCTCTGGCAGAAGCTAACTACAGTAAAAAAAAAACGTCTGGCAGTGAATGTGTTAAAAAATTATGAATTAACCGATAGGTTAATCGATTATTAGCGTCGGTTAATCGAAAGTGAAATTAACCGAAAATTGACATCCCTAATTCAGATTAAGCTGTATTCATGCTAAATTCCATTCATATTCCTGTTTACATGCTGGGGAGCAAAGGCCCATCAACAGGACACACTAGTTTTTGGGTAAGAGATACAACACATTACCAGCGTTTTATAGAGATTTACGAAATCCATATTATTATTATTATTATTATTATTATTATTTAGAAAAAGCAGAAAACAAGGTGCTCTGATTTACATTTCTGACATATTACAATAGTATTTATAGCTACAGTATTTCCAGTATTGTGATACTTAAGTACTGTTGTCTGGCTGAAAACACTGCCGAGTTGCACAAGCCCAGGATCCCATGGCTGCCGGTGAAAGCCATCCGCTGTCCTTATGGATTGATTATAGCCTCCTGAAAATCTGTGTAAACATCGGCGCGGCCTGGGGTCCTTCAGGCTAGAGCGAGGTGGTCGGCGCAGGTGAATGACGTGCAGCGCACAGGCCTTCTCGAGGCATCCTCTCTGCCCATGGTACGCCATGATGGTACGGCATGGTAGGATTGCCTTTTTGCCAAGGGGGGTCTGGTGAGACGAAGGAGGAGCGCGGCCTGGACGCACCCACAGGGCCTGAGCCTCCATGCATCGAAGGGTCTTTCAATGCTGCGGTGTAGCACTAGCTCTATTGCAGTGGATTGGGCGTGATCGGCCCTTCCGTGGGCAACGTTGCAGACAGAGTAGGAAGGCTGATGCGTGAGCGGCTGCTTCTGGGACGCGGGTCGGGGTCTTAATCGGCCTCGGCTGGGTCTACTGGGCGAGGGTGTATGATGTTGACAGACCCGAAACACCTCACGACCCCAGTTAACATCACTGATGACGCGTCCCAGCGCATGCTGTAGTATGTATTTTGAAACGTGGTGTTATGGCAAACATTTGAGTTGACTGGTGAAATATGCATCTCAAAACATTCACAGTAGCGAGCAGATTCAATGCACCTTTAATGTAAAATCGTTCACAAGTGGAAAGAAGCACCAAAAAAATGCTCCTTGGGGTTTGTTCTTTTGATAAACGCTGATGCTGGAGTAGAGCAGCTTGAGTAGGAGGAGGGATGGCTTCATAAGCATCCAGCCTGGTAGGCAGCATGCGTTACATGCTGGAGTAGAGCAGCTTGAGTAGGAGGAGGGATGGCTTCATATGCATCCAGCCTGGTAGGCAGCAGGCTTTACATGCTGGAGTAGAGCAGCTTGAGTAGGAGGAGGGATGGCTTCGTACGGCCTCTGCTTCTGAGCAAACAATGTCCAGCCTCGCATCATCAACAGCATCAGCTGTACTGGACCTGTCATACATCATGACCACAGAGTGGTGTGTTGACATTATGACATAAAACTACTATAGCAATCGGGCGCGCGCAACATGTTGTGGGATTTATGACATCAATGATGATGTCACAATGTTCTGTCACGTTTTGTGCCACGAGATGTACTTTGTGTGTTGTTGGGCCAGACATATTGGAGTATTGATATTGATATTGAATTAATATTGATATTGAGTTAACAGTGATATTGAATGAAAGACATGTTGTTTGAACACTGACATTGAATGAGAGACATGTTGTTGAATACTGGCTGATCCTAGTGGAAACAGTGGGAGCACCCAACCCCCACAGACCTGGCCATTTGGGGCAATTTGAATACCACACCCGTGATAAAGCCACAGGGATGCGAGCCGATTCCTTTGTCCCACAGCAGCGAGATAAGGGGAACCAATCGGTGTGCCTAAACCACAGCAAAGACACGCCCTGCACCCCAAAACATATACAGGTTTGGAACCTGAAAACTTCAGTTCTAAGTGACTAATCGTCGCGACAGGACGTGCGTTTGTGTCCCGAGACAAACCGCCCTTCCCCCCTGCCCGGACCCGAGCCGCCCAGGCCGCAACCAGGCCGACGACCTCCACATCAGGGCCAAGCCAGCTCTGATATCCTGAAACCGACCCGCATCGCCTGAGTGCCCTCAACCCGAAGAAGCGAGCTGTGAGGTTCCCCCTTTCCTCCCCTGAGACGACAGCAGATGCAAGAACCCAGCGTGGCCAGCTGAGAT
The DNA here is from genome assembly GCF_964638095.1 of Poromitra crassiceps. NCBI lineage: Eukaryota > Metazoa > Chordata > Actinopteri > Beryciformes > Melamphaidae > Poromitra > Poromitra crassiceps. Next base: position 47,549,052 of record NC_139631.1, on the reverse strand, counting down.
CGACTGCCTATTCTCAAACCCCCGCTCCTTCCTCCACGTCTTCCTCTTCGAGACAAGCGGCCGCCCGCTCCACGAGCACCCCTCCTCCCCGCTGGAGGAACCTTGCGAGTCCGACCGCAACAAACCTGCATCCGCGTTTGCAGAGCTGAACGAACAAGCCAAGTAAGCTGACTGAATTGATCACTCAAGTCCGGGCTTAGAATTGTTAGAGTTAGATGATATATATATCTTTAGATGTACATGATTAACTGATATGATACTGTGAATGAATCTGTGACTGTTTATATCTGACTGTGACTGTGGGTTATATATGCATTACTGAATCCGAGTGTTTAGACGCTAGCCAGTTACTTCTTCACCGATCCACGGAGTGGATCTAATATAGCCAACGAGCTGAGAGGAACTTGTTTCGCCAATTCAAAGTCGATTAACTAATCGTGGCGAAGTAAGAGCCTCACGGCCCTGTTTTTCATCTAGACGGTGTTATTTCTCACTCACGGGCACGTGCGCAAGCGCGTGAACGGACCCTTCCTTGCTAAATACTCACACACATAGCTATTAGTCGGCTAACCGCCATTTTGTGCCGAGAACACATTCCCTTAGTCTCCATCTTGGGCCGATCGCCATTTTGGCCCGAAAGCACACCCCCGTAGCCTCCATTTTGTGTCTAGTCGGCCCTTCCGGGTCGGCCATTTTGAGAACAGACCCCTCACGCACACACACACACCCACACATACACACACTCTGCCTCCCTCTAGTGTTCATCCGGTGCTTTACACTTTTGATGCAGATAAATACCCCTACCTCACATTCACCGACCATACATTGAAATGTTTAGAATGTAACTCAGTTACCACGTGAATTCACTGACTGTATGGCCAATCCCTCTCTTTTATTTTATATATATAATAAATATTGTCAACTTTTATTAGAATTCAACTGTTTCAGAGTGATTTTGTGGAATTGTGGTAAACTATTGTCTAAGGTGTAAGAACTCTCTCCTTTCAGATTAGACTAAAGGTGATTCAGATTAGGTCCGGTGATTAAGCCGGTGGTGCCCCTAGGTTAATCCTTACCAAGGATTACATATTTGATTTTAATAATTTTATGAAATATTAATAATTTTCGGATTATTAATATTTTATTTTACCTAACTAAATTCACCCAAATAACGAGCACAACAGTGTGCTGTGGGTGACATTTTAGTGAGCCTCAGTCAGCTTGTACAGGAGCGTGACCCCATTGACCTTGCATTCGTTTTTGCCCAACTTCCCAGGAACATGAGGAACATGCAGGGACTGTGCTGAGAAAAGTGAACTATCCCTTTAAAACACATTTCCACAGACTGACTTTTATAGATTTCTTTAAATTAGCTAATTGTGTTCTTGTTTTATTCGCCTTTGTTCTCTTACTTGTGTGTGTGTGCGTGTGTGTGTGTGTGTGTGTGTGTGTGTGTGTGTGTGTGTGTGTGTGTGTGTGTGTGTGTGTGTGTGTGTGTGTGTGTGTGTGTGTGTGTGTGTAGATTTTATTCGTGATGGCTTTATTGGGAACAGAGTGCTCCTGGCAGTGGCCCCGTCCCACCACAGACGGCTGCTGTTGGAGCCAGGTTCCTCCAGCTGCCCGGGAATCAAACCAGCAACTCTGCCCAGCAAACACACTAGATCGGTCAGTCTGCACTGACGTAGTCTCTCCCCAGACTCAAATATTACGTTGAATCGCTGCGCTCCGCATACTATACAGTGTTTCCCCTAGAACGAATTTCAGGCCTGGCGACGCTAAACTTTTAGCTAACCTGTTCACTTTTTATTTTTCACTATTATGGGATGCGATGCGAACAGTTGTATTATGGGATGTGCGTTTCCCAGGCAACGACACACGTTGACACGTTTTGGAACAGCGCTGCACGCTGGCACGATGCTCCTAAAAGCAAAATGCTTATTGTTTTGAATGATTTGGCATCTTCTATTACTGTCAACACTGTCAACACCAGTATTGTTGTATTGTAATAATATGCCATAAAGGTTTATTGACATTTTGGGGACAGCAGGGGAAAATAAATAAATAATTGCATTTCCTCTTCTGGCCTGTAGAATGGTAGGGGAAACACTGCTATATAAATGAGTCTGTGCCACTTCACAGCCACTGCTGGGGTTTGAGGGCGGGTCTGGGGGGGGGGTTGAAACCGAATGAATGACAGGTCGTAGCACCAATGAGAGAGCAGTTCGAAAAATGGGCTGGGCCTCCCCTGTCGTCTGATCGCAAAGTCGTTACTGATTGGGGAGGACTGAATCCACCACTGGCCAATCACTGGCCAAGTGAACGGTTCACTTCTGACCCCAGCGTGTCCCAGACCCAGAGAGAGATCTGCAGCATGCAGTAACGTAGTGTATCAGCGTAAGAACTCTCATGGGTCTGGCGTTGAGACTAGCACCGACATCGAAAACCAGTGTACATATCGCATTGAAATGAAATGATAATATAAATAATATAAAGTAAAGCTTTATTTATAAATTATATTAGGGGGTGAATCTTTGGGTATCTCACCATTCGATTCGATTTCCATTCCTGGGCTCACGATTGGATTCAAAATCGATTCTCGATTCAAAACAATTCCCGATTCAAAATCTATTCTCGATTCAGTACTGTAGATGCATCGAGGGATTTCAGGATCTACTCCTGTCCTGTCCACTGTGTGCTAAGAAAGGCAGTGTAGCAAATGATGGCATGAATGCAGAATAAAGTGTCTACGATTATGTTGTTTTATCAACTGATTGCAATAAGAATCAATTTAGAATCGATTCATGCAAGAATCGCGATTCTTACATGGACATAGAAGCCCAACAATCACACATAAAATCATGCACACACACAAATCAGAACCAGGTCAAAAGGAGAGGTCTCCAAAGCTGCTGTCTGCTTCATTTTGTGATATCAGGACCTAAATATCCTCCTGCTATCAGTTCCTATCAGTTTCCTAAGCAGATTTAATAACATATATCATAGTAAGACGTTTGTGCTGGTTTTGGTTGAATTCGACCTCCTGTTGTGTGTCACTGTGTGTGTGTGTGTGTGTGTGTGTGTGTGTGTGTGTGTGTGTGTGTGTGTGTGTGTGTGTGTGTGTGTGTGTGTGTGTGTGTGGTAATCTCCAGCAGATGGAGGCGGTGCTTCACACAGGATTCACGCTCTTGGAGAACTAATTTGTGTTTTGGAACAGTGATAACAGCACTGCTGTTTGTGTGTCTAAGGGCCAGTGTCCACCAGCTGCGGTGCGGCTCTGTGCGCTTCATGGGTGTGGTGGTGACATGTTCAGGGCAGAGCCGTGTACCGCAGCTGGTGGACAGAGGCCTTTACTCTCTCCAACAGCTGCAGGCAGATTAGTGAGTTGTGAAGCGTGACGTGAGACTGGTGAGCTGACACACTCCTCCTCTCCACTGGGGAAGCAGATGTGAATTTACTAAATCACTTTCACACCTGTTGTTGTTGTTGTTGTTGCTGTTTTTTTCCTGTTGTTTTCCTGCAGTGAACGGCTGCTTTGGATTGTTAGAAGATCTCGCCTCCAAAACACACAACATATCCATTTGGGAAATGAACAAGCACGAATTTGCAATAGCTGCGTCCACATGTGCAAATTTCCAAAAGCGCAGGATGGCGCAGGCAGTAGAGGTCTTTGTTTGGGCTGGTTGGTGCTCGTTCGTTGCCGGGTCCAACAGGACCCGAGTGGACCCGCTGAGAGTGCTGTCACAGCTGTCAATCAGCCCTTTTCATATCGTCAAATAACAAACTGATCAGAAAAATGAGCGCTTGAACCTGCTAGAGAGTCTTTGGGTATGCCCAAAACCCACGAAAACCTGAGGACCGGACGCGGACGCGGACCCGGCCGGTCCGTTCAAAAGAACTGACTCCGGGTCCGGGTCCGGGTCCGGGTCTCAGCTTCTTAACTCATTGAGTGCCAGCCACTTTTGGAGAACGGACACTCCCAGTGCCAGAGTTTCAGAGCGTTTTCAGTGATTTCTCGAGGCCCACAGAATATTGTGTGATATTACTATGTAAACACCGAACACGCACAAAGAACGATGAGACTCTCTTCTATCATCTGCAAAAAAAAGTTTATTGATACCATTTTCCGTTCTTTAGTTATGAGCCGGAGAAGATAGGTTGTTTTGAGCAAAAAGACACGTTTCAATTTAGAATCTGAGATATTCAGCCTTTTGTGAAAGGAAGCATTTCAAGCACATCATTGACTCTGAAGCTAATATTTTCTGATGTGACACCTCAAAAATAATTTCCTTCAATAAAAGAGTGAAAACAAAGGAATTTTGTTTGGCCAAATAATATTTTTTAGCTGCAACCAGCAGCGCTGGCCCCTGCGTGCGCAGACCCTACACCTTCTTGCTGGTCTTGATTTACTGCTGGTGGGCATCAGATAGCTTATTCTAGCTTGTTTGCCTGTCTCTGTGCATCGAGCCTGCTGCTGCCTGGGTCTGTGTTTACTGTCAATGGTTGTATGCTGTAGTGCCCTGCGTGCCCCACCCCCCTCCTCCTCCTCCTCCTCCGTGGGAGTGTCTCTGGTGACTCTGCTGCGTTTGCTCTGCACTGAAAAGTCCGCTGCACCCCGCTTTTTCACAGCCTGTCGCCGGCTCCCAGCTGAGAATAATGTAACTTTTCAGAAAGACGCTGGTGTCGGCAACTAAATCATATGGATGGGCTATCGCAGCGGACACGGATGGGGCTCAATTGTGGCAGCAGATGACTGCTGTTCACAGGCACAGCTAACGTTATGCTTCATGCATATCGATGCGATTTCCGTTTCCCCATTACTTCTTCTCTCTTTTTTCCTCGCCTTTCTCTAATCTGGAGAGCACTGTCGCCACCTAATGGGTCCCTAAAATAGCTTTTACACATTCAACAGCCACCATACTTTCACAGGAGATGGATCTGGCTTTGATGCACGTCCCACCGTCAAAAAACGCAATTGACGAACATACTCGTCCTTGGCACTCTACGTTACTAAACCAATTGACGAACATACTCGTCCTTGGCACTCAATGAGTTAATAGTAGACAGGTCCAATCGGGTCCGGGCACAAATGTCTCTGGTCCATTAGGGTCCGGGTCCGTCATTTTGGATCCGTGAAGACCTCTAAGGGGCAGCCCACCCTACTCTGCCTCTGCCATCTTGCCTTTCGAAATTTGCCCCCCATCGCCAATTGGTATGAACACACACACACACACACACACACACACACACACACACACAGACACACACACACTTGACCTTCATACCAAGTTTCAGCCTCCTAGGGCGGAAACTGTGCCCACTAAAGGGTGGAGACATTTTTGTGGACCAACCGACCGACCAACTGACCAACTGACTGACTGTCCAACTGACCAACAGAGCAACATATAGAGCTGCTGGTCGCAGATCAAAATCAGCCCTTCAAATTCATCATTCAGTGTCTGTAAAATATAGAGGAGAAAATGTTTTGTCAAAGTAAGCACATAAGTTGCCTGCTGCACAGTAACAGTACCAGGATTTGTTTTTGGTTTGGGTTAGCATGGTTTTACATGCCTAAATGCCACTTTACACAATGATAACCTGATGGTGGAGAGAGGCTGGTATTTACTCCCAATAGTAACCAGTAGGAGGCAGTATAACATGACAAATCCACCGAGGCTTACCATTGGCCCTCGGCCGCCTTTTAGAATAGAAGACATTGGAAACCCTCCATAATACAAATACTTGATTTAACTTTATTTATTTATGTAGCACTTTTTCCAAACAAAATGATACAAAGTGCTTCATACAAACAGATCAAGACAAAAGATGGTAAAAGAAATGTGAAGAGAAAACATTAAAACCATAGTCACACCAACAATGTTACAGAAACTGTGACTCCAAGTCCCTCCAGTCTCCTGTCTGCAGTTTGACATGAAACCACATGTCTCTATAGTCAGTACTCTGTCTGCAGTTTGACATGAAACCACATGTCTCTATAGTCAGTACTCTGTCTGTAGTTTGACATGAAACCACATTTCTCTATAGTCAGTACTCTGTCTGCAGTTTGACATGAAACCACATGTCTCTATAGTCAGTACTCTGTCTGCAGTTTGACATGAAACCACATGTCTCTATAGTCAGTACTCTGTCTGCAGTTTGACATGAAACCACATGTCTCTATAGTCAGTACTCTGTCTGTAGTTTGACATGAAACCACATTTCTCTATAGTCAGTACTCTGTCTGCAGTTTGACATGAAACCACATGTCTCTATAGTCAGTACTCTGTCTGCAGTTTGACATGAAACCACATGTCTCTATAGTCAGTACTCTGTCTGCAGTTTGACATGAAACCACATGTCTCTATAGTCAGTACTCTGTCTGCAGTTTGACATGAAACCACATGTCTCTATAGTCAGTACTCTGTCTGCAGTTTGACATGAAACCACATGTCTCTATAGTCAGTACTCTGTCTGCAGTTTGACATGAAACCACATGTCTCTATAGTCAGTACTCTGTCTGCAGTTTGACATGAAACCACATGTCTCTATAGTCAGTACTCTGTCTGCAGTTTGACATGAAACCACATGTCTCTATAGTCAGTAGTACTCTGTCTGCAGTTTGACATGAAACCACATGTCTGTATAGTCAGTACTCTGTCTGCAGTTTGACATGAAACCACATGTCTGTATAGTCAGTACTCTGTCTGCAGTTTGACATGAAACCACATGTCTGTATAGTCAGTACTCTGCAGTTTGACATGAAACCACATGTCTGTATAGTCAGTACTCTGTCTGCAGTTTGACATGAAACCACATGTCTGTATAGTCAGTACTCTGTCGTCATCTGTAAATAATGTTACTGCCTTAGCTCAGTGTTGAGCTGGCTTAACGCCCCAGAGTTAAGCTTCACTGTAGCACAAGAATAGTTTAGACTCTTATGTGTCAGCAACTTCAACTTTGACTTTCACTGCATTTGTTTTGGTTCAGCTTGTTGCCAGTTCACTTTCTTGGGTAGAAGCAAAAGATCACTGAGCTAACAATGTTGAGAACTCAGGAACTTTTTACTCTGGGGACATTTTAGATCCTTTGTACTTTTACTGAAGGACATTTTTACAACAGTAAAGGAAAACGGCAAAGTCAACAGAAACAGATTATGGCAATGTGTTTCCCCCATACCAGCCTGCCTGCTGCCATAATGTGTTTCCCCCATACCAGCCTGCCTGCTGCCATAGTCAGAAAATAGCAACAGACAAGCATCATTTCCCAGAGGCCTGACGTAAGGCTGGTGGGAGGAGCCAAAGGCCTGACGTAAGGCTGGTGGGAGGAGCCAAAGGCCTGAGGTAAGGCTGGTGGGAGGAGCAAGAACAAAAAGGGGGAAAAATACAGAGTTTAGCGTTGCCTTCAGGGTCTCCTCGTAAACGTGTACGTCCAGGCTCAATCAGAAGATGTAAACCTGCTGTCATGCATTTGAGAGTTGTTGTTTGGAAATGAAAACAAACAAAGAGGCTTACTTTGTTGGCTTTTGATATTTTAGTGCAACAACATAATACACATTGGCCCGATTTTCAGAAAATAGTGATATTCGGGGGAATATTACATTTTGGCTCGCGGGGTGTGTGTGTGTGTGTGTGTGTGTGTGTGTGTCTGTCCGTCCTTTTGAACCAGTAGCCTTAACCAGCACTTTACTTTTTTAATCTTTTTTTTTTTGAAGTTGTACCTGGAAAATGTGCTTTGGTACATAGTGGTACCTGGTCTGAAAAGTTTGGGAACCTCTTGTCTAGATCAGTGGTTCTCAGTCTTTTTACACCAAGTGCCACCTGAGAAATTAGCTGGCTCTCCAAGTACCACCATATGACCGATGTTAAAATACAGTCTATTATTCAGCTGCACAGTTTACACAGGAGGCACATTTATTCCTAATAACATGATTTATTGTTAACTTTTGTCAGCCACAGCCACAATGTACAAAGGGAAGGGGCAGCACTAGAACTAGCAAACTCTTCCACACAATTCTCATACAATGCACCTCAGTAAATGAGAACATAACCGTATCATTCTCACACAGCAAGTGAGAAAATTGAGAACTTTATTTCAGCAAATGTACTTCAAACACACACACACACACACGCATGCACGCACGCACGCGCGCACACACACACACACACACACACACACACACACACACACACACACACACACACAGCAAACAATTACTACTACTACTACTATTACTAGTACTTCAAACATTCAAACACACACATACAGAGCATGTTGGTGTCCTGACAACTCATATAAGCCTAATGTGAAGGCTGTGCCTGTCTCTGTGAACACAGTCCTTTGATGTCTGGGGTGATTGAGGTGAGCTTCAGGTTCAGGTCTGGCTCAGCATCCAGCCTGCTTCTGTTATTTGGTTTTGATGGCAGCAAGTGAACAGAAGCCTTTCTCGCACAGATATAAGGTCGCAAAAGGAAGGAGAAAGTGCACAGCTTTGTCAGACAGGGCAGGGTATTCTCTGTGTTGCTTTATCCAAAAGTCCCACAACTTTCTCAAAGCAGGCTTCAGTGTTTCGTCACAAGACAACTCTATTAAACTCTCCTGCTCAGCCCGCACTGTTGCCTGGGCTCTTCCTCCGTCCCACCACAACTGAATCCTAACCGTATGTAACTGGAGTTGTATTTGCGCACCATTTTGCACCGTTTGTTTGTGGATTCCCCACTTACGCTGGTGACAGAGCCACTAGCAGCACATGTGACACTCGGTTCAGCCCTGCTAACGCTATTAGCGTAACACTGGAAGGCGTTGTGGCCGCTCTTCCTCTTCTGGCTTGTGCTCGTTTCACTGACCTGTCCTCCTCGTTCACTTGTTGAACTTCATTGCTGCGGGACTCCTCCACACGTCTCTTTCCAGTTTGTTTTCAGCCAATTTTGCAACCTTCCTGCTTTCTTCCTGAATTTCTCCCAAGGGAGACAATAAAGGCTAATTCAATTCAATTCAATTCAATTCTTGTAATCAATAGCTTTTTGCTTGTAACATTAGTGTACATGCAACAGTGTGTCCGTCAGAAAGGTCAGAAACATTTTTTTATTTTGTTCCTAAATCTAAAAACAACAATGTAGAAGTTATTTTAAGCCTAATTTAAATTCTCAAGCTTATTCTCATTAATAGTAGCCTAGTATGTTGATAGTATTACTGTAGGCTACATGTTTTAAAGTTGGTTTTATTTCACATAAAAAAAACATTGAGATTCCAGGGATCCCTCCAAGTACCACCAGCAGGGGGCGCAAGTACCACCGGTGGTACGCGTACCATAGGTTGAGAATGACTCGTCTAGATAATTGTATGTATGTATGAATGAATGAATGAATGGATTTATTTGATGATTAAAAATATAACACTGCAGTGTAGTCATTACATACATAAAGAAATGTATGTACCGTATTTCCTCTATTAGTGGCCTCTATTCCATTACTGGCCTCTGCTCTAATATAGGACGGGGGCACGGCCTGCTCGGGCAAATAAAGGCCCCTCCCTCAATACAGGCCGGGTCAAAAAAACAACAACGAAGGAGCAAAAACTACGGTGAATACGGTACTGTAAATTTCCCATAACACAACGCATCTACCCAGTTACGTTGTATCCGGGTCAGAGTACTGCTGGCGTCTGTTGTTGGTGACTGCCGCTTCTGCCCGCGTCCTTACTTTTCGTTATTGTTAGCTGTTCGTGTGTTTATTTTGTTTTGTTCTGGTCCACCCGTCCTCGTCCGTGTCTCTCTGTCCTATCCTCCCTGCTGTTTGATCGTTCCCGTTTTCCCCTTGGCTGATCAACACGTCCTCACCACCCTCTGCCTGGATTAGCCTACCCGTCAAACTGATCGATCACTTCCTCATTCCTGTCTCCCCTCCGCTGATCAACACGTCTCTGGATTACCTTCTCCCGTTGGATTTATCATTCCCTCTCACTGCCTGGACTCCATCTGCTTCGCCCCTCCATGACCGACCCGTTGCGTGCCATATCCTATCGCTGCCCAGCCGTGCTGCGCTGCGTGACCCACGTCCTGGGAGGCAGTCTCCACTACCTCGCCATTTCGTGGGCTCACGAGGAGGAGGAGGAGGATACTGAGTGAGTGAGTGACCACCAATATTTATTTGCGTTGTTTGGTTTTATGCAATATTTTGCAATAAAAGTCATGAAAATAAAGGAGTATGTCCATGAGAGTTTAATATTAAGAAATAAAGGCCTCACTCGAATACAGGCCTCTGCTCTAATATAGGACGGGGGCTCTCTGCGGCTCAGTAAATAAAGGCCCCGGTTACTATTAGAGGAAATACGGTATGTATGTACGTACATACATACATACATACATACATACATACATACATACATACATACATACATACATACATAAATACAGTATATCTTCTTAAATAAAATTTAGTAAGTGGGTCCTCCTGTCTGTCCGATTTGTGACGAAGTGATGTCACTCGGGCAGTGTGTGTGTGTGTGTGTGTGTGTGTGTGTGTGTGTGTGCCTCGCTCTCCTCTTCCCGGACCTCTCAGGTCCTCGTGCAGCGCGCCGATCTCCCTCGCTGCTCGACGGCTCCCGCTTCGAATCCTGCTCGAGGGCCTTCTGTCCCACCTCCCCCTACCAAACGAAATGTCATAAGTGTCATCAATGTGTACAGTATGTGTGTGTGTGTGTGTGTGTGTGTGTGTGTGTGTGTGTGTGTGTGAAATGATCCAATTGGACAATTACGTACAATCCAGTCCTTTTTACCACTTTAAATATCTGCAATCTGACGGCAATCAGTTTTTGACAGAAAACCTCTTTTTGGCTCCACTACAACGTCGTTTCCGATATTTCCCGCAGCACTTGAATGCAGCACAGTCTGGGAGAGGCGGAGCGTAATAAATTCCCCCAGTGTGAGTCATGACTCTCCAGCAGAGAGAGAGAGAGAGAGCAGAGAGAGAGAGAGACTACAGTAAGCTGCTCAGCCTGTGACTACAGTGCGTTTAGTTGAGCTAAATGTCTGTGAGTCTGTCGGCGCTGTGACTGAGCACGGCCCCGGCACCCATGGTCCTCTCCCCGGGCATGCACTCGGAGGCGCGGGGCCCCCTGGAGGACATGTTTGACACTGGCTGGAGGGTGCGGAGCATCTGGGACGGGGTGAGGCTGGAGCTGGCCGAGGAGCACAGCCCGGTGGTGCTGCACAGCTTCACCCAGCTGGACCCCGACCTGCCGCTGCCCGAGGTGAGGAGAGAGAGGAGGCTAGCAGTGGCTATAGCACTGTGGAGCTAGCAAGCAAGATAGGTCGTGGGTTCGTATCTCCACCCCGGTGCTTTCTGTGTGGAGTTTGCATCTTCTGCAGTGTGGTGCTCCGGTTTCCTCCCACAGACTAAAGACGATGCTGTGCTTGTGTAGAGAGTATCGTAATGTAATCTAGTAAAACATGTAGTATGTATGATGTATGTAACATTATGTTGTGTGTAGATATATGATGTAGTATATTATGACTGTAATGATGCCATTTCAGACGGGCTTATAAACATAACTGAACTGAGCTAGGCGCTGGTGAGGTAGGCTTTTGACCGTCTATAGCTGTAAACAGAGAGGTGAGGCAGGCTTTTGACCGTCTATAGCTGTAAACAGAGAGGTGAGGCAGGCTTTTGACCGTCTATAGCTGTAAACAGAGAGGTGAGGCAGGCTTTTGACCGTCTATAGCTGTAAACAGAGAGGTGAGGCAGGCTTTTGACCGTCTATAGCTGTAAACAGAGAGGTGAGGTAGGCTTTTGACAGTCTATAGCTGTAAACAGAGAGGTGAGGCAGGCTTTTGACAGTCTATAGCTGTAAACAGAGAGGTGAGGTAAGCTTTTGACAGTCTATAGCTGTAAACAGAGAGGTGAGGTAGGCTTTTGACAGTCTATAGCTGTAAACAGAGAGGCGAGGCAGGGGCATATTCAGGCTGGATTCTGGTGTCCTTGAAGGGGGTTGGTTTCCCAAGTGCCATCATACAGTACAGTAATGGTCTTATATAAAGCCTGGGGTCACATGAGGACGGAAGCATAACTGACACCACACAGAGATACCCGGGCCGGGCCGGGCCGGGCCGGGCCGGGTCACAGGAACACCCACCTTCTTTCTGACAGTTTTTTGACGGTGATAATCAAACGCTGTGCGAGATCACATCACAAACGTTATTACAGTCTGTATGTTTTCTGAGCTTGGAGGTAGAGCTGGTCTGTTCTCTCCACCCTGATACACCTCTCCTTCTCTGTCTCTCCCTCTATCTCTCTCACCCTCTATCTGTCTCTCCCTCTCCCTCTATCTCTCTCACCCTCTCTCTGTCTCTCCCTCTATCTCTCTCACCCTCTCTCTGTCTCTCCCTCTATCTTTCTCACCCTCTATCTGTCTTTCCCTCTCTCTCACCCTCTATCTGTCTCTCCCTCTCTCTCACCCTCTATCTGTCTCTCCCTCTCTCTCACTCTGTCTCTGTCTCTCTCTCTCTCTCTCACCCTCTATCTGTCTCTCTCTCTCTCTCTCACCCTCTATCTGTCTCTCCCTCTCTCTCACCCTCTATCTGTCTCTCCCTCTCTCTCACCCTCTCTCTGTCTCTCCCTCTCTCTCACCCTCTATCTGTCTCTCCGTCTCTCTCACCCTCTCTCTGTCTCTCCCTCTCTCTGTCTCTCCCTCTCTCTCACCCTCTATCTGTCTCTCCGTCTCTCTCACCCTCTCTCTGTCTCTCCCTCTCTCACCCTCTATCTGTCTCTCCCTCTCTCTCACCCTCTATCTGTCTCTCTCTCTCTCTTTCACCCTCTCTCTGTCTCTCCCTCTCTCTCACCCTCTCATCTGTCTCTCCCTCTCTCTCACCCTCTATCTGTCTCTCTCTCTCTCTTTCACCCTCTCTCTGTCTCTCCCTCTCTCTCACCCTCTCTCTGTCTCTCCCTCTCTCTCACCCTCTATCTGTCTCTCCCTCTCTCTCACCCTCTCTCTGTCTCTCCCTCTCTCTCACCCTCTCTCTGTCTCCCTCTCTCTCTCACCCTCTCTCTGTCTCACCCTCTCTCTCACCCTCTCTCTGTCTCTCTCTCTCTCTCTCTCTCTCTCTCTCTCTCACCCTCTCTCTGTCTCTCCCTCCCTCTCACCCTCTCTCTGTCTCTCCCTCTCTCTCACCCTCTCAATCTTCCTCTCTCCCCCTCCACCTCTCCCTCTCCTTCTCTCTGCTGCTCTCAATCTCCCTCTCTCTGTCCCCTCTCTCTCTCTCTCTCTCTCTCTCTCCTCCATCTCTCTGTTCTAATCTAATCCTCTCCTCTAACTCAATTAGCTAATACTTAATCCCTCTCCTCCAGAGGCCAGAGGGATCCTCCACAATGGCTGCCTTTCTTCCCCGGGCCGTGGTGATCGTTGTGATGCTTTGGTTGAGTTACAGTATGCAGAGTCACTACAGAGCTGCCAATGCTGCTGCTGCTGATGATGATGGGGGGGGGGGGGGGGGGGGGGGGGGGGGGGGGGGGGGGGGGGGGGGGGGGGGGGTCATTTCTTGATCCCTCCCCCCTCCCACAGCAACACTTAGCCTATATATACCATATAGCCCAGCGGATCGTATGGCTTCTCTCTTGGGAGTTCTCCAAGAGATCAAGTAACTGCTGTGTCATATCACAGCCAGTGTGGGAATTAACACGGAGGCCATCAGGCCATGTCCTGTGTTACCCCTCCCTCTGGTCGTGATGCCCTGAGATCCCTAAGGCCACCTTGGCAGTGCCCTGCTACCAGCCTGCTACTGTCAGTTGCTTTAAAAGCGTCAGTGGTCTCAGTTTAATGTAGCCTGTCCTATGCAAAAGGATGTATATTTGGCTCATTTTAACACACATTTCAGAAAAATCGCTCTTCACAATGTCAACAGAGCAACTATGGCCTTTGTGCCCTGAAAAAACATTGTGCTACTACCAAAGGCCAATGGGCTTAGCCCTAAAATTAAGAAATTG